>NW_023270316.1:62086169-62204045 GCF_011800145.1 Mirounga leonina
CTCTTCTCTTCTCTTCTCTTCTCTTCTCTTCTCTTCTCTTCTCTTCTTTCTTCTCCCTCCCTCTCTCCCTCTCTATTTCTCTTTCTTTCTTTCTCTCTCTCTCTCCCTTCCTCCCTCCCTTCTTTCCTTCCTTCCTTCTTTCCTACTGCTGTCAAATTTTCCTAAAAGGAGAAACATCTTACCTTTCTTCCCAGTTGTGGTGAGGAGGACCGGGGAGGATGAGTGGCGTGGAGGTGGAATGGTAATATCAGGGTTAGCGATCGTTTGTCATCTCATTTGACACACAGTGTGAGTCAGGCAACTCATACGACTCTTAAAGAAATACCTCAAAAGACACCTTGTTTATGAGGGCTAGCGCTTTTCAAAATAATTTTGTTCAGGAATTTGAGAAAGGGGGGAAAAAAGCACCTTTTTTTGCTTTACGTTTAACTATCTTTAGTCCATCAGATTATTACAGAGGAAGAAGGTGTCCTGAGTAGAGCAGGGGAGAGCTCCTGAGTTGAGCACTGGCTCTCACTCTTCATTCACCTGGAGTTAGGCACCTAGAGGTGGTCTCAGAAGTGGTTCGCTTTAGTTTCTGAGCTGGGAGTGAGGGCCAGGGTGGTGGTGGAGGTGGAGTGGGCCTCAGAGCTGAGAAGGCGGCCGTGATGTCTCCCCACGTCTTTCTGGTCAATTCATTTCCCTACAACTCCTTGTAGGCTTCGTTTTCTGATCTTCCCTCTAGTTGTTTGCCAGCTCAGGATTTTAAACCTCAAGCAGTTTTCAATGCTCTAGCCTGAGTTTTAACAACCAGCTCTCTGATGTGCTTCTTCCCCAGTGTTATTGTTCCTTATTTGACATTTAAAGCCACTTTCTGTCTTTGTCCATGTTGCTAACAGTCCCTTGTGCTGCACAACAGTGATTTCCAAAGTGGCCTCTAAAGATCGCACAGGTTCATCCTCAGAATGGGCTGAGGGAAGTGAGTGGGCTTTCCAGAAATGGCAGGCTGCCAGCAATAGGAAAGGGAAGGTTTTCTCAAAATATTGTAGTCAGGGAAAGATAAAAGACCTAAATTCAAATTACTAGACTCAGAATCACAGAATTTCAGACTACAGAAAGCACGTAGGAAACTCTTGTTTTACAGATGAGAAAACAGAGGTCCAGAGAATGAAGCTGATTGACCTGCGCGTGGCTGAGGCAGGGATGTCAGCCAAGCGTTCTGATTCTGAGTTTAATGTGCTTTCTGCTACCGCCCTATCTCATTTCCCTTTGATCGCTGGAGTGCTTTCATTTCCAGTGGAATAATTTCTTAATTACTGTGGCCTACCAGTTGGGGCAGAATTAAAAATGTACCAGTATGTTAACATCCATGTCAGAAGCATTTTTAAAAATATAAGGCCTAATCAATGAGGGGTCCTGGGATGTTTTTTTCATTTTCACCTCCCATCCCACTGCTATGCAAAGCTTACTAAAATCTAAAAAATGCCAAAGAACTACTTAACTTTTCACCATGGAAACAATTTGGCAGTTCCAGAATGAGATTTTTTTTCTGTAACATCAAAGAGTATTATAAATCAAAGAAAAAGCACTTTACCTGTTCTCACGTTAGAGGAAATAAAAGGAATGAAAGAAAATGTGTGGTGGGGGTTTGGTTATCATACACTCGCAGCAAGAAGCTCAGGGTCACTGTCCCTTCATCATGAAAGAGCACGTTTGAACCTTGAGCCCAGATTACAGGGTGAACCTTGGCTCCTGATCTTACTAACTCATTTCTCCCAAGTTAACTTTTCTTCCACTTACTCTTCTAGTACTAACATAGAACTTTACAACGTACAGATTACAGCAGGAATTTCTCCAGGCATACAGGGACATTCTAACTTCCTAGCAATTGAAGAAAAGCTCAGGTGTCATATGATCCCTGTGATTGGTCCGGTTTCATTCATTTCTCATAGAACTTACAGCTTCATTCATTCACCTGACCCGTGACAAGTTCATTCCTAATCAGTTTTTCTTTCTCCTAATGTAAAGCTTACTAAGGACGTTGGCTCAACGTCATGAACTTCTCTGAAAACCAGTCATGCTCTGTAGTTAGGGTTGCCAAATATTTCATGGGATGTATTTATGCTGAAAAATTATTTCTTCTTGATCTGAAATTCAAATTTCACTGGGTCTCTTGTATTTTAATTTGCCAAACCCAGTAACCCTATTTGAACTGTGGAATAGATACCCTCTTGAGATTTTGTGTTTGGATAAAAATTTTTTAAATGAAATCATACATGAAATATTTTAAGGAGCTAAATGTCTATCTTTTGATAAAGACATGCATAATAAATCTAGATTTTTTTTTTATATATCTGGTTTGCCTTAGATGTAGCATACCTGTGTGTGTTTTATAAATTCAGTCTTTAAAAATGTTCATTTTATATATCAACCATTGCTCACCCTCCCTAAGTTATTATACTCTCTCATAATTTGCAGACTCTAAGGCACAGTTTAGAAGTATATCATTGTCCACTCCCTTATATATGAGCACTGCATCTATAGCATAAAATAGGCTTTATTCATTGGAAGCATCCAAAATAGAAATGTTGCTGTAAAAGTAATTAGATTTGAATTTAAAAGGATCAGTTCCTCTTTAGGGGTTTCCCTAAAAGGCTTAATGAGGGAAATTAGCCACCAATTATACTACCTTATAATTTGCAGACTCCAAGGCACAGTTTAGAAGTATACCATTGTCCCCTCACTTGTGTACCTACATTTCATGGTTTTTGAGTTCTCTTTCAGGGAGAAGACCAGCCTGTTGTGGATTTTGTGAGATTTTTTTGAGCTCTGAGTCATTAACCCAAATGAGTTTCACCAAGGTCTTTGGTAACCACAGTAACAACATTTATTAAATGTTTACTGTATGCCAATCCATATGTGTTTCCTGTATACATTATTTCTTCCAATCCTGATAATTCAGTGAGCTGGGTCCTATTGTCATCCTCATTTTACAGATGAGGAAACAAAAGGCCTGGTACTTTGCGTCTGGTTTCACAACCGGGAAGTGAGAATGCTAGGATCCAAACCCAGGTCCGACTCCAGCATGCTTTCAGCCGTTGCCCACCCAGAATGTTTCCCTCTGGTGGACAAGGTGGGGCTTGTTGTGGGCCTTGTGGAGGATGGCTGGTGTAGAAACTTACTGCAAAGAGGGAGACTCTAGAGGCCTCCCATAATCTGCAGGCAGAGTCTGCTTTTGTTACACCCGGTGAAGATCTCACAGAGCGTGGAGACGGTTGTCTCTGCTCTCTTAAGAGATGGGTTTGTCCACAGCCTGGAATTTCAAGACTTACCAGAAGAAAATCACAAATTATTTATAAATGCTTTGAAATCATGCTGTCTGTTACTTTTGTGGACAGACATAGGAATCACCGGGGTGTGGGGGGGTACTTGTATGAAGATTCCTGAGCCTACACTTAGAGCTTCTGATTAAGTTCTAACTCAGTGGTTCTGCACAGGATCTGAAAACTAGACTTGTTGCCTACAGTTTTGCAGGAACCTATAGTTCCTTATGGGTGCCGATGGGTACACACTTTGAGAAACCCTGCTTGAGCTCTGCATTCCTACAGGGCAGGGATGTGTCTCATCTATCTTTGTATCCTCAAACCTAGAACAGGACCAGATACATAGCCAATACATGCTGACAGGGAATTGAATTACAAGGAATGCAGAAAGGGAAGGGTTTCTGTTGACATTTGGGGCTGCTGGGAATAACCAATTCTAATTCTAACCATGGTTAAAAAGTTTTCTTCCAGCTTTTATAAGTGCAAAGTGTTGACTTTGATCTCCAGGGTCTCCATCTCCAGTGGGTGGTGGCAGGGGCAGGGGAGATGGTGCCGAGGAGCATATATTTATATTTATGTACAGAGAAATCCTTACTACGCTTTATCAGCGAAACCAGGGCACATACTTGTTAGTATGTGAATATGCATCTGTGCCTTCCTTCCTTCCACAGCTGACACTGGAGATTAGATTCAAGCTTTAAACTTGTAAAAAGCCTTAGAGGGAAACCCTTAATGAGGAACTGATCCTTTTAAACTCAAGTCTAATTACTTTTACAGCAACATTTCTATTTTGGATCTTCCCATGAATAAACTCTCCTTTATGCCATTGATGCAGTGCTCGTCCCTCAATCTCTGCAAAAAGAACACCCAACAGGTGGCCTGACCAAAAGATCCCAATGAGAAAGCCAATGATTCTTTTCTGCTTGAGCAGCGGCCTTGATTTCAAAGCCCACCAGGAGAGAAAAACTTGGATCCCATGTTTACAAGCCCTTGAAAATGTTTCTATCTTTTCTCTGCTATTTAGACACTTGCTTCTACTCCTGGAGACTGACATGCAACCCAAGGCCATGAGCCTTTCAGCATGGTCTCTTACGGGACAAAGACAATTGGAAGGGTGATTGTGTGCATTTTAGTCACATGGATATCTGCCTTCTCAATGTCCAACTTTGATGGAAGCCACATGGAGGCACTCTGGCAATTGCCTTTTTATAAATTAGACTTGGGGATGTAACTCTAAGGAAATACTCTGTAGATTGTTCCTTTACCATAGTGTAAAAAGACTAAAAAGCATCCTAGGTTGGTATAGGAGAAATTAAATCTTAATTTGTTTCCACAAATACCCACTGCAACACTATTTTATTTTATTGTTTTTCTTCAGACAGCACATTTTTGGCTAGAGATAGCAAGGCAAAATGCAAAGAATACTAGATTAGGAACTAGGAGGCTTTCACTAATTTACCAAGCTCACCTGAGCTTCATATTGAAAATGCCTCCATGACCTGCAAAGCCTTCTATGAATGTAAGGTGTTAACATTATGGTGTCCACTCACCAAATAAGTGTGGGTAAAAGAGTATAAGGCTGATGTGTGGGTGGGTAGATGTGGCATTAATTAATTCCTTTTACCACGGGAAGAGACTATGCACACTGTACTCCCACTGCCCCCTCGGGTAGGCAAGGACTGTTGTCATGACCATCCTTTGTACTGGGTTCTGAAGAATGCGTGGCCAGAAACCTTCAGCTACGAAGATGACCATAGGGAAAGAGCACAGGCTGCAAGCTAAACCAGAGGCCCAAATAAAACAGATACCGGATCTGCCCTGTGTGGCTGTGGGCAAGTCACTTCATCTCTTCGAATTCCCATTTCCTTGTCTGCAAGAGCCTTCCTGCAGGACACCTGGTGCTAGAAAAGACCTGGCACACTGCAGGTGCTCATCAAGTCAGAGTTAGTATTAAATTACTAGCAGTGGTTCTTTGGTGTCAGGCTTTAGCTTGAGGTTTTTGATGCCACAGTCTTTGTCCAATAATTCCGGTGAGTATTTAGTTACGTTAAGTCAAACTTTTTTTTTTTTTTTAAAGATTTTATTTATTTATTTGCGAGAGAGAGAATGAGAGACAGAGAGCACGAGAGGGAGGAGGGTCAGAGGGAGAAGCAGACTCCCCGCCGAGCAGGGAGCCCGATGCGGGACTCGATCCCGGGACTCCAGGATCATGACCTGAGCCGAAGGCAGTTGCTTAACCAACTGAGCCACCCAGGCGCCCGAGTCAAACTTTTTTTAATGCCTCTCCAGTAGCTCTTCTGTGCTGTGAACATGGTCCACTTGGACCCGAAGATCTTTTTCCCATTTTTAGCATCCAGATAGTTCTCATCAGTATTGGTGAACAGTTGTTAAGATGGATGAAGAGAAATGGGAGAAAGGCCAATCAAATAATTAAATCCTTAAAAATTGAGGAACTAGAATCTCTGAGGCAGTATGGGCCCTGGTGTCAGACCACCCAGGTTCACACGGAGGCATCATCTGTTACTTGCTTGGTGACCCTGGGCAAGTGGCACGACTTCCTTAAGATCTGCTCATTCATAAAATGGACATAATAATAATGCTTATATAGGACACATAGGGGATACTCAGAATGATTATAAGAATTAAATGGAAAGACCTGTGCAAAGTGCTTAGCATAGTGCTTGGTATACAGCTATCCTTTGATAAATGTGAGCCAATATGAGAAAAGTGTAAAAAAGCTGTAGGTAAAAGCTTAAAAGTGGTTCAAAGTCTATCTCCAAGTATATTATGCAAAATGTAGAGTGTGATAGAAAACAAGAATAAATTGTAGCAAGACAAATTTAGATCATCAGTAAGAATAACATGACTCCAAGGGTGATTAAACACTTGGATAGAATTTTATCCCACTTCCGATGTCTTATAGTTTTCTCCTTCCAGTTCTTAGCTTTTCTGGAGCTGCATATTAATAGAATAGCAACCAAAACAAAGCTTTTAAAAATATAGTTAGAAACATTTGCTCCAAATACAACTCATAGCAAATAAAATTATAGTCAATAATACTGTAATTATAGAACTTAAAAGTGCGCCTGCAGCTTAAACCAGATTCCGAAGCTTCCACAGAGAATGGCTGGGATCAAGAGATGATCAGCAGACGACATTACAGACAAAGTATAAGTACTAGGCAATTAGATACAGAGGTATAAGCCAAGAAGAACAATCAAACTGGAAAGAGGTAATCAAGGGAACAGGGAAGATGGGAGCACTGGTTATGTACCCAGTAGCTGGCAGAGAGAGTATACTGGGCTTCTTACATTTGCTGCTTGTTTATTCTTCCTAATAATATATTATCCCCAGAAAACTGAAGTTCAGAGAGAACGTTAAATAATGTTCCCCAGTGGCAGAGTTAAACAGTGGTGGGGGCAGTGTTCAAATGCAGGTCCCCTGGATGCCACATCGTCATGCATGGAACGTACCAGAATATAGAGCCACGTTGGTGAAGGACTGTAAGTGGTATCCGAAGGAGGGATGAAGGAGCTCGGCGAGAGGATCTAAGATGGGCTTTCCGGAGGAGCTGGGAGCTGAGCAGGGTTCTGATGATGGGGTGTCCATTCTTTGCAGGCAAGAGAAACCTACTTGGGGCCCCTTAATTAATTAATTGGAAAGATACTAGTGGCTCACAGAACTGAAGCAAAAGCTGAGGAGAAAGAGGGCTAAGGCAGAGGTTCTTAGTGGGAAGTGAAGAAGTTAGGAAATAAAAGGTGGCCACATTCCCTCTCAGCTATATTGTCAATACCACCATTTTTAGTTTTCAAATTTCCTGATTAAAAAAAACTCTGGTAACAGAATCATTCCAACAATTCCCTCATGTTGTCTTAGGCCAGCCTTATAACTTCCTTCCCAGTCAAACCTGTGGCCTTCTGAGATGCCTACTGGCTAATTTGAAACATGGACGGTGAGTTTTCTCCCGACTGGCATATAGGGTGAAACAGTGGGCAGTGACGTTGGGGGCAATGGGAGCGGGGGAACAGGGCATGTATGGAGTTTAGGTTTGAGACAGAAAGCAATGTGGGGTTACTGACAGGTGAGTCCACTGGATTTGGGGTGAAAGGTCATCCCCAGTGTTGATGAGGAACATTTTCTGTGGAGGGATGAGGGAGATGGGAATGCATCCTTTGGGTTACTAATTATAGCTACAGTTCTGAACTCTGGTTCTCCCCTGCTTCGTGCTGATTTGAGAGAATTGTAGCACAGCTGTCTGGTCGATCTGGCTCCTGGGGCTGTAGAAGGCACAGTTTCACTCGGGAGAGTGGGTGGCCGCTGTGGTCACTGACAGCATCTTTAATGTATCTGTTCCACTCGGTGCTGAATGACAGTAAGCAGGAGCTGGGAGGTGCTTGGCCAGTCTCAGGGTGAGGAAGGTGGTGGCTGGGAGAAGAGATAGCAAACCTTGTATTTGAGCAACAGCAGGTGCACCTGGGCTAGGCTCTCAGGTACCTGTCTGCAGTCAAGCTGGTCTTGTCTAGACGAGCAGCAGGGAGTGATGCCAGTGAGGCTGGCAGGGGGATGATGCTTCTCTGTGATGAGGCACAGGGACAGCTTCCTTGATGAGCAGCCTTGCATGCAGGGGCAGCTGAAGGTGTGTCTTGAGAGGTCACAGTCGTTAATCTGCCATATTGTTGGAACTTCCCCCACTGATTCTGTTAGGAAGAAATCCCCATGTTACTATCTCACCCACTAGTTCTCAAGCCTGAATCTTCATCAAAATCACCCTGAAGTAGTGTTAAAACATAGTTTGCTGGGGCCCCACCCCCAGAATTTCTGATTTAGTGAGTCTAGCATAGGGCCTGAGAATGTGCATTTCTAACAAGCTCCCAGATGGTGTTGATGCCTTTGGTCCATCGATCACATTTGGAGATCACTGCTCTAGAACTCATTTTCTCAAGTGCCCAGGGAGCATTCTTGCATTTTTCTGGGGTCAAGAAGACATTGAACCTGGTGAGCAACCCAGAAGACAAATCCTATTAAAGATCCCACAGTCAGCCACTGAGGGATGCTGGGGAAGTGGGGCAGAGGGTAAGCCTTTAGGCCTACAATTTGCCTGGGGCAGAATATATAACATCTGTTAGTTTCTTATTAAAGCTGCCCTCTGCTATGCTGTGACAAGGTGATTTCTTTTTTTGTATGTCATGTGGGAGATTTCCCTTGGTTTCTGGGAGAGACCTTGCACTAAGAAAAGAAGATATGACAGCAGAGAAATCTGCCTTTCATATCCACCCACTGCACTGAGACAGTATAAGTATTTTTAGAAAATGAGGGGCTATTTGCATAGCATCTACAAGGTGCTGGGCACTGTGATAAGTACTTTGCATACATTGCTTATTGCAATTTAAAAAAATCTGCAAGGTCTCTACTAATTGCATTTTATAAATGAGTCAACTGAGGTTTAGCAGCATTAGGAAACATACCCAGAAAAAAAAAAAAAAAAAGAAAAAAGAAACATACCCAGAATCACAAAGCTAGAAATGGGCAGAGGCAGGACTTAAAAATATGTATCACTCTTATTCCAAATCTGTGTTCTCTTGATTTACCATTGGAAATGCAGAGATCTCTATAAAAACGTGCAGTTTGAAAAAATGAAAGAGTGCTTCTTTAAGTTAAAAACAAGGTCATATGGTCAGGACCGAGGAGGTATAGGCAGGAATGAGTGGGAATTCGACATAAAGGGAGAAAGAACATAAAGCATGCCTAATCAGGACATCTAGAGATGTTTACATTGTTCCCACTCCTTATTTTAATGCTTCTTCTTTCTCTCTGCCCACTTTGGTGGCTTTTCTCAGGTAAGTAGGAGTTTAAGGAAACTGAAATAAGATGCAGGGGGCAGACCTGGGGAATCTTCTATGCAAAGTGCCTGGAGCAGTACCTGACACACAGGCGTTGCTCAGTGTTAGCTGTCACCCTCATCACTGTGTGCCCGCGTGCAGGGAGGGCAAGGATGGGACTTAGGTGGGCACCGCCAGCAGCCGCTGGAATCGAAGAGGAGACAATATATGGCAATGAACAGATTGCTTTAGTCCTGGAAATTACCTGAAAATTCTGGGTTCTGACTTAGAAGGTAAATATGACCTTACTGAAGGAAGTAAGTTGGAGGAATTAGGATCGGGGAGGCAGGAAAGGAGTGGATGTCTGCAAGAGAAAAACGTGGATCTGTGAGGATCGCGTGGGGAGCTCTCCTTGTCAGCCAGGAAGGTAATTCGGAATTTGGGGGTCATCGGACTGCAATATAAACGATCTGATTAGAAGTCTGGCCCTGTAGGGGCGCCTGGGTGGCTCAGTTGGTTAAGCGACTGCTTTCGGCTCAGGTCATGATCCTGGAGTCCCTGGATCGAGTCCCGCATCGGGCTCCCTGCTCAGCAGGGGGTCTGCTTCTCCCTCTGCCCTCTTCCCTCTCATGCTCTCTGTCTCTCATTCTCTCTCAAAAAAAAAAAAAAAAAAAAAAAAAAGTCTGGCCCTGTACCTGTCAGAGGAACTCTGGGCGGTGTGTTAAGTGTTCCTGGCCATAAGGCAACTCTTGGGAAGAAAGGCTTGGCAGGAAAGCCAGAGGGCGAGAAAGCCACCAGGTGAGCAAGAAGCCAGGTGATTGCAAGTGGCGTAAAGTGGGGCGATGACTACACCTGTGGGCCAAAGGTAACGAGATGGCAGGACATTTGTGCACGGAGATCCAGGAGGAGCCCCGAGGAGGTAAGGGACGAGGCAGTCGGCTGTGTAAATGGAAGGGGTCAGAACAGAGAGGGCTGTGGCCGCACACCCAGGGACGACCGATAGAGGAGCTGAGGGGGCAGCGGGGCGGGCCGGGTCAGAGCAGCCAAAGCAAGGCGGTGGCAAACTGGTTTCCGCCCGGCCAAGGAAGAAAGTCCAGGCAAGAGGCTGCGCTTCTTTTCCTGGGAGGCTGAAGGGAGCCGAGGACAGGGACGTGCCAACTGCCACACAGCTGGGGAGGTAAACAACTGGCCAGATGTTTTAGAGACAACCTGCGCGGCAACCCGACCATATGGCAGGTATCAGGACTGGCGCACAAGCAGGGGCCAACCCCGGGCGCTCACGCTGCTGTTCGTGAGCCCCGGCGTGCTCTGCGCCGCGCTCTGCGCCGTGCGTGCGTGCCAACGTGTGCGACGCACGGAGGCGCAGGACGCAGGACGTGCAACCCCAACGTGGCTCCTGTTTCCGGAGAGCGAAGTAGGGAGCCTGGTGACAAAGCAGGAGCCTGGCAGAGAGGTGAGAGAGGGAGTTCGCAGGAGCCAGTCGGAACCTGAAGCTCGATGTTCCGTGCTGTGATTGATGAGTTGTGGTTCAAGGGTGGAGCCATTTTAGAACGTCCTGTTCCTGTCAGCTCGCGGAGCCGGAGGCATTAACAGCCGGGTGATGGGGCCTCCGGTTAACTCTTTTGGAAGACGGGCCCTTTCAGCCCGTTTCAGCATTCTGTGACCGTGGGGCGGAGAATTCTTGGCACAACTCACAGAGGTCCAGCTCGTTAACAGCCTCTCATTTCCTGCTCCTCCAAGAGAGTTAGCCACGGGGGTTTTCAGTCTGAAAGCGGCGGCCTTGAAGGCTGTGGAGGGCAGTTGCTGGCGAAGAAGCTAGCTGCCGCCCTGGGCCCTGAGCCCACCGCGGCCTGGAGATGGGGTGCGTTCTGGCCAGCAGTGGCAGGTTCAGGGCCCTCTGCGGCCATCCCTATGGCTCTGTCCAATCTCAATCGAGTGAACTTCCCTCCTTCCTCCAAAGTGTGAACTCAGGAATGAGAATCAACATGGGAGGGGAGTAAAATAAAAGAGCTAGCAAGTTAACACCAACAGAAATTTTAGCTCACAAAATCAGGACTCCGGTGGTGCACGATGCCCTCAATTACTGGCGAGTCCAGTCCTAACTGAGCAAGTTTCTAGAATAGACATTAGTAATGGGAGAAGAAGGGAATGAGGGAGGGGGGGAAAAGTGTCTGGAATGTGAGAGCACAGTGGAGGGCGGCTGAGGTGGATTGGGAGAAACAGGAAGTGTGAGCCGATGGCCAGAGGTGAGGGCCGGTGACCCGCGCGCCGGTGCAGGGGCCACCTGGGTGACAGAGGAGGCCAGTGTCCTGTGGCCAGGCTGGGTAGGGCAGTGAGGACTGGAGGTAGGCGGGGTGCAGAAGTGTGGTGGTTAGGGCGCCACTTAGAAGTGGATTATTAACAGGGACCCAGAGCTTGTGTTGGGGAGTTGGGGGAGGGCTGCACTTTCCTTGGGAATTGGGAAAGAGGCAGAGGACACAGGGCTCAGGAGAGCTGCTGGACATTAAGAAGACCGAGGAGATCTTGCTGAAATAGAACCACTGGGTCGGCATCTAAACTTTCTTGCAGGATGAGTAGAAAATATGGTTTGAGGGGCCTTTGCCTAGAGAAGACCCTTGATAGTTTCTTCTCCCCTTCCCCTTTTCCCCTTCATTCTCACTTTCAAGATTGAGAAAATGCTTTGCCAGCAAATCTGACACTGTCTGGTTCCTTCAGCTCCATATAATGTTACCTTTTGTGTCACTGTGGGCATCTTGCAAACAAGTTCGATGACTGGGGATTCCAGCTGCCTCTTTCCCCAGTGACTCACTCAGCAATGATTTCTCTTGTCTGTATTCTGTGCTCTTCCCAAACTCATCTTCAGCACTGAGGCTAGGGGCCATTTGCAATTAAGTGGGGTCAATGTTTATTAGCTCCAGGCAAAGGTGTTAGGTTAGCCCTCCAGGTGTGTTAGGGGAGGAGCAAAGGATGAGGACTTAATTAGGCTCATTTGATAAATTCCTCTTAAGTTTTGCATTCTCCCCAACTATATGTGTATTCCACAAACACGCACTGAACATCAGTTTTGTGCAATATATTGTCCTGGGTTCTTGCGCTTGCAAAGACGGAAGCCACCCCGGTAGCTCCGTTCTTTTCTCTTTGCCGCTGGGTTTCCAGGGAGCATCTGGGGAGCTTAACATCTAGGAATGGACAATAAGGCATTTTCCTGAATAAACATAGCCTAAAGCAGAATGGGGTAAGTACACTAAGAGGTGTCTCGATTTAAATGCTTGGGAGTTCATAGGAGGAGAGATTTAGCATGCATGTTGAAATTGTATTCAAGTACAAGTTGTACTGGGAGGAAATAAATAACCTATTCACTTCATAGTAATATAATAAATAAAATATTATTGACATAGTTGGCAATACTATTTAGGTGTTGCGAAAAAGTCTGATGTATAAATAATGGGGTGTTTGTGGAACCACAGGATCTAGGATGTTAGCAGTACTGCAGGCAAGCTTGAAAGACATCCAGTTCAATCTCCTTATTTTGTGGATTTACAAACAGATGTCCAGATAGGTTAAGTCAATTGCTCAAGATCAGAGAGCTCGTTTTCGGCCAAGGCAGGAGAAGAGGCCAGGGCTCGCTCGCTGTTCACACTGGGGTGGTGACATCAGCCACAGTCCTGCCTCGGCTGAATGACTGCCCTAAAAAAACCCTCATCCCATTTGGGAGATTTACATCCTGATCCCAGCTTTCTTACCAGTAAAGCTTTTTGTCTTGTTACAGAATGCAATGAATGGGACAGTTCTTTGCTGAGGACTCATGGGCCGGAGTATGAGTTGCTTCTCTAATTATGTTCAAGAAAATGTTGAGAAGTTTCAAGGAGAGCTCTGACTGCCTTGGCCCCCCTCTCTTCCCATCCTGTCCCCCCTCTGCGGCATGCCCAGCCCCTGCCCCACCTTCTCAGGGATCCGCTGCCTCACTCTGCAGCTATGTGTGTGTCCCCAACTCACGCGACCCAAGAAGGGAAAGTCAGCCAGTCCGGCTTGTTCTGTCTCTGTCCATCTCTGTGTCTGTTGGCCAGTCTGCCTGTTAGTCCCTCTCTGTTGGTCAGTCTCTCCTTCCATTTGTCTTCCTGTCTGTCCTTCTTTCTCAGTTCTCTCTCACTCTTAAGAAATGCGTGATTTTCCTCTCATCACATTTGTACTACTCTCCTAGCTTAATTTCTAGTTTTGGCTCTTTCATAACAAAAGTCAGCCTTGGCCCCAACTCTGCATCCGGCCTGCGTTGCAGAGTCTGTCTGACTCCCTGTTTCTGGCTCAGTCTTGCCACAGACCCCGGCTCCTATCCCCCTGCACCACATCTGATCGGCTCCGTCTAGCTCTTCTCCCCCGGCTGGGCAGCAGGCTCTTTCTTTTGGACCAGTTGTAGCAGACCAGAGTTCTTTGTACAAAGCATGGCCATCTGCAGTTGTTCTTAAAATGTGATTTATGAGGGATGTGCATGGCTCCGCGTCTCTGGGATCCACTCGGTCACTTCATCAGGACTCTGCCTGGCAAATTGCCCCTTCTTCCATGATGCCAGCCGTGAGTGACTCTGCCCTCCTCTCATCCTGGCCCATTGGTTGTGATGCTCCTGTGGCACTTCTTCAGCTCTGCCTTGGGCCACAGCGAGGTCTGCCAATTCCTTTCTGGCGCTAGAATGGAAGTGACCGCAGGCTAGGAACCCTGTCTTGAGCATCTTAATCAGACTCTGCACACTGTCTTGCACACAGACGGCTCTGAAGAAAAGGCAGATTCTGGCCTTGTTTCAGTTGGGCAAATCTGAAAAACTTGCAGGATTCCTTTTGGGGGTAAAAATCTACTTGGAGGAATAGGGCAAGGGTACATGCAAAGGGTATCGTCATAAAATCACATAGGAGCAGCCATGACACCACCACCACTGCCATCATTTATAGAACCTTTTTGCCAGCCACTATTCTAAAGTGCTAAATATACTTTGTCTCCTTTAATCCTAATTATACCTAAATAGTATAGATAACAAGCCTTATCTACTCTCTCGTTTTCACAGATAAAGAAACGGAGCCTCAGAGATCGAGAAAGTTACCCATGTTCACAGACCTGGTAAGTGGAAGAGCTGGGTTTTCAACCCAAGGGTGTCAAATGCCAAATCTAATCTACATTGTGGGCAGGCATTGGTAGAATGATGGAGTGATCTTCCTAACCTCTCTCTCAACTAACATATAAGAGCTCAAGGTCTCTTGGGCAACCATTTTGTTTCTAAATCTCTGTTTATTTTCCTCCTTGGTCTACTCTGTGGCATTACCACACACAGCTGGTAGTACGCGTTTTTTTTTTTTTCCTTCCAGATTTAACACACAAAACACATCATTAATTGCTCTACTTCTAAAGCTTACGTCATACTCTTTGATCCCTGGCATCAGGATTGTTGTTAAAACGTCTCTTGGACTCGTTCCCCATGACATTCTAGTTGGGGTTCTTGCAGCGTAATTCCACTTGCTGATGTTTTCCCTTGCATTGCATTTTGGATGATGAATGGTCCCCCGATGCTCCTAGAATCTGCCTTCTCGCCCTTGGACACTTACTGTGTGGGTCTTCTTTTTGCCTTCTAAAGGCCCTGCTTGCCTTCTGGAATGGTTGGGGCTCAGAAGCGCTTGCAGGCAAAGCACCTCTGGACGTTTCGGTTTGCCTCCACCCATGGCCCCTTCTCGTCTTCTTCACTCTGGCTCCTCCACTCTGCCCCCTCGCAGCCTCTGCTCTCCAGCCTGTCGTCGGGACCCACGACACCTTGCCCAGTCTCTCATCCGTCCTTTTGAGGCTTCCTTTGAAGTTTCCATCACTTGACCCATTCACATAATCTCTTCCTTGTCTCTCGTCATGGCTGAGGCAGTTCCTCAGATCTGTTTTCCTGAGGCCCTTGGGAAAGGGCTGTCCATTTCAGTCAACGTGCTTTTATTTAGCCTCTTCTGTATGCTGTGGTGTGTGGTTAGAGGGATGGATAACAGAGTCCTAGAATTCTTTTTTTTTTTTTTAAAGATTTTATTATTTTTATTATTTATTTGACAGAGAGAGAGAGACCGCAAGAGAGGGAACACAAGCAGGGGGAAGTGGGAGAGGGATTAGCAGGCTTCCCGCTGATCAGGGAACCCCCGGAAGATGATGCGGGGCTCGATCCCAGGACCTTGGGCTCATGACCTGAGCCGAATGCAGACGTTTAATGATTGAGCCACCCAGGCGCCCCAGAGTCCTATAATTCTTTTTTTTTTTTTTAAGATTTTATTTATTTATTTGACAGAGAGAGACACAGCGAGGGAGGGAACACAAGCAGGGGGAGTGGGAGAGGGAGAAGCAGGCTCCCCGCAGAGCAGGGAGCCTGACACGGGACTTGATCCCAGGACGCTGGGATCATGACCTGAGCTGAAGGCAGTCGCTTAACCAACTGAGCCACCCAGGCGCCCCGAGTCCTATAATTCTTAAAAATACAAATAGACTTTGTTGTTTAGAGCAGTTTTAGGTTCACGGCAGAATTCCTGTATATCCCCGGACCGCACCCATGCACAGCTTCCCTACCCTCACTATCCCCCATCAGAGTAGCACATTTGTTAAAATTGATGAACCCAAATGGACACTCCATAATCCCCCGAAGGCCGTAGTTTGCATTAGGATTCACTCTTGGTGGTGTACATTCTGTGGGTTTGGGCAAATATATAATGACATGTATCCACCATTGCAGTACCATTCAGAATAGTCTAACTGCCTTAAAAATCCTCTGTGTCTCAGAGGAGGCTGGAACACAAATGATCACAAAACAATTTGGACAGTGTTAGAGTAGAGATATGAAAAGAGAGTGTTCAAGCACAAAGGAGGGGTAGCTAATGCACAGAAGTTTTTTTGGGGGGAGCAGGTAAAAAATTCGAGTTCTATATATTTGCAGAGGATAAGAGTCTTGTGAGGCATATGAGGCCAAGGGGCCACCCTGAGCAGGGGCACGCAGGCGTGTTTGAGAGAATACACAATGTGGTATATTGGGGGTAGTTAAGAGAGAGAACTCTACAGTCCCATAGATGGAAATGGGATTCTGACCTCATCATCATGCTTCCTGTGTGATCTCGGTCACATGACTGAGCCTCTGTAAACCTCAGTCTCCTCATTTGTAAAATGGGGAGGATAATAGTACTTGTTCGTAGAACTGCTCTGGGGGTTCAGTGGATGCATTTAATTAGCCCAGTGCCTGGCCCCCCTGTGTGGGTCTGAATGTCAGCCAGTGTCGAAGCAGAGAGGATGCTGGGAATGGTCCTCAAAAGGCAGACTGTAAAGGCCCTCGCTCCACAGGAAGGAGTTTGAACTCCTCCTCTAAGTCAGTGACTTTCAGTGTTGAGGGCACATGAGAATTACCCGAGACTTTGTTAAAAGGCAGATTTCTTAGTTCTTTCTCCAGAAATTCTCTTTCAGTTGGTCTTGGCTGGGCCCAGGGATCTGCACTTTTAATGGCTCTGATGTGAGGGGTCCAGATCACACTTTGGACTAGGTCACTGGGAGATCAGAAGCTTCTCGTAATATCTTTACAAAACGAATCAAGAGTTGACAGATGCAGAGACTGCAGAGAGAGGTTTAGGACTTCCTTAAGGTTGGGCAGCAAATCGGTCTGTGGAGCTGGAGCCAAATCCTGGGCAGGCTTCTGGACTCTGAGCCCGGGCTCTTTCTGCTTTATTCTGACACCAGCCACCCAGTGCCGAATGAAAGCCCAACCAAACCCCTGGCCGCTACTGGGCTTACGGGGCTGGATGGAACAGCGCATGTGCTCTGGCAGGCTGGGATTCAATGAGGGGCCTGTGCTGTCACTCAGCATGTGTGAGCTGCACACGTGCAGTCAGCACTGCCCTCCCCGCTCCCCCTGCCGCCGACTACTCTTCGGATTCAGAGTAAATATGCTTATAAATGTCCACGTCCTGGAACCGGGCTCCTTGTAGCTCTGACAGCACAGATTCTCAGAAAGGTGAGACCAGGCACCCCTTTGGGAGAGGGCTTTTTGCAAAAGAGCATGAAGTCCTCAGGGGGTCTCACCAGAGGCTTCATTCTGGGTGTTGGGGGTGCTCTCCTGTCTGCTTGGCTTCCAGGGAGGACTGTATTTTATTTCCTTGTGTCCTGCTTGCCCTCTCCTGGTTCCTAGGGCTGTAAGAAATTGTCTCCACCTCTTATTGGAGGGGCCCCTTGCCTTTTGGTGGCCAGGACTAGTTCTTTGAGCTACCTGGACAGCTTTCATTATCACCAAGCTTACAAAGAGAACCCTCCCCCTGCCCCCTTCTTCTCCAAGAGGATCCTGAAGACATTAATTGAGTAGGTAGGCCCCTGGTCACAAAAAGCTGTCAGTAAATTCTGCATTAGGAGTCCCTGCTCTGGTTTCCAGTTTGTTCTTAAATCCTCCAAATCACCTAGCCCCTCCTCAAATACAAAAGCTTTGAGTGCTTAAGTAGTCAGGACCTCTTTTTAACTTTTGGCTTTTCCTGGCAAAAATATTTGAGAGCAAATTTATGGGATTGGCTGGATGTTCCCTCTGTACCCTCCCCACCGGTGCCTTTTTTAGTGGGGGGGTGGAGGGGGGAAGGGGTGAAACCCCATATGAAGTGGCCACAATGGAGCCGAGAAAGGACCAGCTGCATTGGCCCCAAGTCATGGACAGAGCTTATAAACTAAGTGCTGAGGCAACTGTGAAGGCCATGGCCTCAGAGAGCTGTTGATGCCGAGTCTGGGGCTGACGCGGGCCCTTGTTGGGGCCAGTTACCATGGCCAGCTTTAAGCTTCCTGGATGCTCAAGGCTTCGCAGAAATGGTACATAAAGTTTCCCAATCCCACTGTGGCTACAAAAGCAGAGGCATTTCTGCACTTTTCTAGAGGGACTTGAGAGAGCAGGGGGCCCGGAGGTCTCCCTCTCTGTCCACTTTGATGGTGACCGGAGCGCCCCAGGAGTCAGCGACCCTCCTGCACCTCACTCCCTGCTGCCAAATCATTTCTGCTCTCAGGCTGACGCTAAACAAAACAGCCTGATGCTTTAGATGCATTATCTCAAATCATAACCGGCTGGGGAGCTGCTCCCCCATCCCCATTTTACATACAAAGGCTAAACAAGTGACCAGAGCAACTGCACAGCTGGGCTTCACCTGCAGGTTGGCATGAGTCCTGCGCTGGTGCTGTTCCTGCGCCCAAGATCCCATGTTGTGTTGTGTCCCCTGGAGTGAGAGTCAGGTCATTATCCCGGGTGACAAGGAGGTTGCTTGGTAACCTAAACCAGTGGAAAAGCATGAACTGCAGCTTGACAGATTACTCAGGATAAATTGGTCCCAGTCCTGGGCATGTGCCGTTCTGGACATTCCCAGAACTCATGGAATTACTTGGAAAGAAGGCGGTCATAGGGAATTAGAGCCAAAAGAGAGAGAACGTGCTGGAACTATATGTTGACAAGAGTTTGTCTAGTTAAATATGTAGGTTTTAAATTACACTTGCCTCGTGATTTCATGCCTGCTGGTGCCGCCGCCCGAGGCTTCAGCGCCGGCAGCTCAGCTTCCCCAGCTGTTCACATGCCAGGAAGGGCAGTATTTGGGGGCACTTGCCAGGGCCAGGGCACTCGGGAGCAGAGTGAACTTACCTTCAATGATTGAGCAAGTGGGCTTGGAGGCAACGTTATTATTATCATAGGTTCCACTTTTGAGTCGTATTTTGATAGCTGTGATTCCTGGAGAACACCCATAGTATCATCCTCCCCAGCTATCTTCAAGTACATGCCCCACCCTGTCCATGTTGTGAGTGGGATTACGGAGTGGGCACTGATTAGATCTACAGGCTCTAAACCTGATGTGTAGCAGAATCTCTGGGAAAACAAACAAACAGAAACAAACAAACCCTGAACAATCCAGGAACAGACAGAGTCTCAAGTCTTGCCAAGCCCCGAGATGGATTTGGTAGAGAAATTATGATTTTGAAACCCAGCCAGGTAATCATTCTGGCACATAGCCAGGTTTGAGAGATCTTGAATGAACTGTCTTGGGCAAACAAAGGAATTCTAGTTTTTTTTATTTGCCAGCTTTTTTATTTCCCGTCTTTGAAATGAAAAGGTAACCTTAACCAAACTTCTAGAGTCAAGGTGATAGCAGAACGACATCATATTTCGGTTGGAAACTTGGAACAAGAGGACCTTGAAGAGAGCAAGAGAATAAGCGTTTCCGTAATCATGATGCCGTTTGGGTTGAAAGTAGGAGGTCTCAGTAATAATAATAGCTGGCTGGGAACATGGGTGGGTCCCTTCACCTTTCCCCACCTACAAAATGAAGGGCTCATCCTGTGTGATTTCCGAGTTCCCTGCTAGGTCGAAAATTCTGTGACGAGAACCTCCACACTGGAATATCCTTTTATGTCCAGTGTTTTAAATCAGATTATCAGATATTTATTGAACACTCACTATGTGTCCAGGAACTGAAATTCTTTGAAAAATTGGTTCTGGGGTTTAAAAAAGAAAAAGGCGGGGGAGGGGAGGGGGAGCAAGGGAGGGACAGAGACTAGCGAAGAGAGATAGATGGAGCTCAGTGACTAAGAATTTCTGACCTTTAATACTGCTTCACTTTCTTGCTTAGGGCCATTTTGTGTGGTTCAAGTGCAGGTTGCGCTGAGACAATGGACTGAAAGCAGCAAACAAATGTAAAGTGAGCAATGGTAACTGTGTTGCTCAGCCCTTTGGATGGCAAATATTGCTAGGTGATAAAAAGCACTAATGCATCAGGTGCTGATCTGGTGCTAAAATGCTGCTTCAGGAAAAACGCATTCCCAGAAAGGAAATACTGGCGATTTGACTGACAAGAACAGCTGGAGGCCCCTCTATTCGTCCAGATAGGAAGCAGGAAAAAATAAAAAAGAAGTCATATGTTATACGGAAGAAACTGGTGTGGCCTGTGTCTCTTGAATGTTCTTGTTGCTGAAGGTTTGTGAAGGTGTTGATTATATTATCTCTCGGCTGCCTTCAGGGCTCAGATTCTGGGTGTTATGAACCGTGAAAGTCTCAGGGCACTCAGTGCAGTGGTCCAGGGTGGGGCTTTTCAAATGGCTTTCAGAGTTTCACAGAAGTGCTGAAGGTGGGGATGGGGGGTGAGAGGGAGGTGGAGTGGGGGAGGGTGTGTGGTATCACCAGCAACGTCTCCTTAAATCAGAACAATTCTCCTTCCTGCTGTATATATTGAAGCTCTACATGAGATGTCGGGACAATTAGCCAGTTGGCAGAACTCACAAACCACCTTGGTAGCATTAGTCAACCTATTTGGCAAAGCAAGTTGGACAGAGACTAAGTGCTCAGTATGCCCAGTTAGGCTGGGACAGTGAGTGACAGTGTTTGGGATGAGTTTGCTGGGTGATGTGACCAGATTTCCTGGTACAGAGACCTGGGCAGATAGTACATTTGTTACTCTACACCTTCCCCCACGTCCCATGGCTCTCCTGTCTCCTGGGGGTGGTGTGGAGTGAGGGGTGAGGGTGGAGTCCACATAGCGCAAACCCATTAATTTTCAAAACAGCTCTCTGGGCTAGCTGCTATACATATATATATATATAACTTTTAGAGGAGGAAACTGAGGCTCACAAAATTCAAGGATCTAGGCCTGAGATGACAGAGCCAGTGGGAAGTGCTAGGGAGACATTAAGGTATGTGTTCAGAAGTTACCTCCTGGAGGCGACCCTGAGCACACTCCCAAATAGCCTCGGCCTGGAAGCAACCAGAACCTTCTCTGGGTACCATGGAAACCCAAGAACCTGGAAGGCTGACCTGGCCAGGGCCTCGGAAAAGAAGGGAGGGGCGGGAGTTGGCCTGCTGGTCTTTGGAGGGCTGTGGGGCAGTCTGCAATGTTGCACCTGCTTCAGCTCACAAGCACTATGGTGCTGTGGGGTCAGTCTGGGAAGAGAGGTTTAGGAAGCACTCCATTTAATCTCAGATTGGCCACAAACCTCCTGCAAGTGCTGAATGAAAACCCATCTAGCAACAAAACCAGGGGTCATAAACACCAAGCAATGCCATTGGTAATATGAAGTGATAAATAGTTGACTTCCCCCAAATTTGTAAAGGGTGATGGAAGTAACTCATTATTTTCCCAGAATATAGGTTGATTCATGATCCTGCCCAGTTGAGGGATCCCAGTTTTACTCTCTGAGGTGAAGAAAGTGTACTGTATGCAGAAGGCACTCCATAAACATTCCCTGAGTGAAGAGAAAAGTAACAAAGACAAAGTTATGTAAGGCACTCCTTCTGCCCTGGGGTACATGCGGAAACCTCTACCCTTCGAAGGGAGCTTTACTATGCACCAAACACATTTACTCCTGTAAAGCTATGGAAAACTTGAGGTGATTTTCTTATTGCTTCATACTGTGTACATTTTACAAGTCTGAGGTAGGTTTGTTGCTACTTCAGACCCTTATAAAGCCCACAGTCTACAAAGAAAGGGGCTGGAATGATATCTGTGGCACAGATACCTTCTTTCCATTTTTTTCTTGGCAGACGCCTGAGGCGGAGTTTCCCCTCCAGTCTCCCTCTCAGGATATAGACCCCAATCCAACCTATGGCCTGATGTCCCAGTGGCCTCGCTGAACCACAGACACATGTTTAGAATTCCTCAGTCAACTGGGAGGCGGGCAAAGAAAGCCCCAGGCAAGAAAGGCCGACCCTGGGCACTTCTGAACTTACTATGGGTATTAAAGGAGCATTGAACGGGAAAGGAGATGTGAAAAGAGCAGCCAGCGGTTTTAGCTGACTCAAGAGATTGTTCTCCTAGGAGACCATGGGTGCATAGCCTGGTTTGCGGTGTGTGCATTTAAGAGATAACTGTGTGAAGTCCCTCTTACGGGCCTGGTGTCCTCAGTATGCAGAATTAAAGCCTTCTACAAAAGGAGGTGGACTAGAGCTGCATCTCTGCCTCCCTCCAGGTGGGGAGATCCACAGCAGGCTCTATTCTCCTGCCCAGGGTGGGATTCAGCCTGTGTGCATGGGAGTAGGCAGCCTGGTTGCCTCTGGCTGGTGTCCGTTCCGACTGGTTGATGTCTGTGTTGTACCTGTTGGTAAATATTTTGAACATCACCCCCGGTCATAGGCATATCCTCCATAATATTGGTTAATGGAAAATCTCTAGCCAGTTTCCACAGACCTCCATCCTTGTTCTTAACCAATGACTTTAAAGAAATGGTAGAAAATGCTATTTAGACAGGAGATAAGCTTGATAAACTGGACTCAATCTCGAGCTCTTCCCTTGGATAACTTCTTGGGTCTTGGCTTAAATGTGACTTTTCTAGAGAGAGCTTCCATGACTCCTGTGTATTAGGCCCCCTCTTCTCCGGGCCCACAGCTCGCAGTACTTCCCCAGTTAATGTGCTTATTATACTCCATCGTTCTTGTTTTTAGTGAACATCTGTCCTGTTGCAAGGTGTATAAGGGCAAGGACCTCACGGATCTTGGTCACCCCATGTGCCAGAGCCTAGCATCAAATAGGTTCAGTTAATATTTGTTGAACAAATGAGATGAAATAGGTGTTGAATATTTATTAGATGACAGATGTAATACCTGTCCTCAAGGGGGTCATTCTTTACAGGAGACAGTAAAAACATCACCATATGTTATGGGTATAAATGGCACCTATACGAGGTGTTATAGGAAATGCAGTGAAGGGAGCAATGAGCTCACCGCTGGGGGCTTGTGGGGGTGAGGGAAGACTTTCTCATGAAGGCAAGTCTCAAAGTGGGAACTAAGAGTTTGCCAAGTGGGGAGAGCAGTCCAAGAAGAGAGAGCTGTAGATAGAATTTCAGAGGGTACTGAACAGATGTAGCGTATTTGGAAACGGTTCTCATTCAAATTGACAAGAGTTAGGAGCATCAGGGGAGAAGTAAATAACAGGCTAGAAAGGTCTTCTAGGGCATGCTAGGAGGTCGGGCTCTAGCTGCTATAGGATGGAGAACTTTTACAGCATTTTAACAAGGGCAGTTAATTTTCTCAAAAACACAGCATTAGTTATAAGTCTGGAGAATGGGTTGAAAATCGAAGATTCTGGGAGTAGGGGTATTTCCTGGAGGGCAGATCCTTCCTCATTGTAGCATTCAAAGGGTAAGGGAGAGGAAATAGTTATAGATAGCACTGATGGTTCTACGCAGAGGAATGGAATCTGGGTCCTGACAGGCAGGAATGCAATGAGCTGTGATTTAAGACTCTCCTATGACCTCTCTGTGCCTCAGTAACTGCACCTGTAAAACCTAAGGACGGGACTGGAGGATTTGCCATATCCCTGAACACTAACATTCTAGAACTCTGTGGAATCATAAACTAACAAGAGGAAATAAAGTAGGAACTCAGTGCTATATTGCTAGTCCTAATAGTGTTGTGGGGACACGAATTATAAAGAAATCAACACAAATACTGCCTTAGCAGCCAGTCAGCCTGACCAGCAGTGCGAGAGGGGGGCTGGTCCAGAGGAAGAACGTGGAGAAACAGAGAGGTCCTGCTCTTTGGGCGCCAGCCAGGGCATACCTCTACTTGGAGATGGTTCTGGGCTTCCCTTTTTCAGAGGGACATGGACAATCGAGAAGGACAAAGTAGCCGGACTGGTGAAAAGTCCAATATCCAGATCATAGGAAAACTCAGTGAAAGAACTGGGAATATTTAGCTGGGAAAATAGAAAACTGGGGGAAAATGTATTAGCTGCCAACATAGGTGTAAAAAATTTCCATGTGGAAAGGGGTTTGATTTTATTGGACTTCAGCAATCAGGTTTAGGACCAATAATTGGAAGTTTGTGAACGCATGGTTTGGTTGAATATATGTAAAGAAATCTATCCAGTAAGTAGGTTTTTCAAAAAATGAAAGCGCATTTTTCTAAGTTTAGCGCATTTGCCATACCCTTTTCATGCGGGAAAGAGGGAATTCATTTTTGTTCAGTATTATATCGGTGCTATCCATATATAATACCTGTCACACAGCACTTGTTCAGCATGTATTTATTAAAAGAGTAAACGGAACGTGTATTGAGTGAGCTGTGAACTGTTTTTCATCCCTGATACTAAAATGAATGTCTCAATCCCTAGCACTCTTTTTTTTTTTTTTTTTTAAGATTTTATTTATTTATTTGACAGAGAGAGACAGCGAGAGAGGGAACACAAGCAGGCGAGTGGGAGAGAGAGAAGCAGGCTCCCCGCCGAGCAGGGAGCCCGATGCGGGGCTCGATCCCAGGATCCTGGGACCATGACCTGAGCCGAAGGCAGACGCTTAACGACTGAGCCACCCAGGCGCCCCCCTAGCACTCTTATTTATACAGCCCTTACCATGTTATAGTCTAATTTGTTCTTTCCATATCTCTTTTCCTACTTAGGCTGAGAGCTCACCAAAGCGAGGGGTTGTGTGTTTGCTGTGTCTTCGGTGTTCACTCTGGGAGCATAGCAAGTGCTTATTTGAGTAGGGGGGCATCTCATTTATTATTCAAATCAGGATTCTTTAAGAGCGAATGGGGTGCTGACCCGATGGGCACCGATACCACAGCATAAGATGGCACTGTGCTGGGCAAACCAGGCCGTGTAGGTACCCTAATCAGTAAGTGCTGTACAAAGTGAATGAGTTTATGGAGCCTGCAGAGGCAGGCTGTAGGAATGCTCTCCTTCTATTGAGACTAAAAACTCCCTGGGAATTCCACCCAGTGGGCTCAGTTCTGTTTGACTAGACATGCAGAATGCATCGAGACTTCCTTTCATGTGGCATTGAAATATTGAATTCATCTACTTCTTGCCTTGAGCCAAATGTTCTCTCTTCTGGCCTACACATTCCTAGTTTCTTTAGCTATTCTGTTTTACCGGGAGGTTAGCCTCACTTCATTTGTGGTTCTCTGGTTCTGGATGGGCTTCCATTTGACAAGGGCAGTTTGGGTGTTGTAGGCCTTGGCCCCCCAGGAGCCACACATCTCCATCCTCCTGTATTGGCCCCCTCACATCTGTCTCCTCACACTTCAAGTCCTTTGACCCCTACACTTTCCCTGCCCGTGCAGACTTGGCTGGGTCTCCAGGACCAGTTGTGATCACAGACAAGAGGGATTTAGAAAGTCTGAGCCAACGTTCTGCAGCTTAACCTCGTGTGAGCTTTGCCGCTCGTCCAACCCTGACCTAGTGACCTGATTCCCATCAGTATGCTTGGGCCTTACTCCAAGATGCGACTCCCTGTGGCCCCAGTTCTGATAACCAGGCCTCTGTCCTAGTTCCTTGGCCTGAGTACTTGTGTTGGTCACCTGCAGAGGGTTCGTCTTGTTCTTCTCTGTCCCCCTCTTGCCCCATGGATGAAGACTTAGCCCTCCAGGCCCTGCTGGGAAGATGTCCAGTCACGATGTTTGTCATGTCAGATTCCCGGCCGTCACTGCCTACCTGCAGGAGTGGGGCTTAGCTCCTTGCTGGTAAGTCTGGATTGGGGGTTCTGCCTGCTGCCTTGGAGGCCTTCCCCATACCTGTCAACAGCTGGGCTGAGCCATCCCTGGATGTGGCGTCCTTGCCTTGTTTCTTCACTTCATTGGTGGTCTTTATCTTCTTCTCTGTTTCCTCTCCTTTACTCACCGTGTTTTCCTATTTCTCCCCCTTTCATTTTTCTTTCCTCTAGATTTAACCAATCTTCTCAAGGAATGTAGATAGCTCTCAGTTTTTCAGTTGCTGTTTGTTTATATGGCGGCGGGGGAGGAGGGTGTAGAAAATTCTCAGGGATCCTAAACTCCTTGCAGCGAGAGGTTGAGTCTTCTGCTTCCTCTTTCTGAGCGCTGCTTCCTTTGCCATACCCTTTTCATGCGGGAAAGAGGGAATTGGATATTCATGTGTAAATATGTGGGAGATCCTCAGAAAGTTACAAATAAAACTCCTGTATGATCCAGGTATTCTACTTCTCGGTGTTTATCCAAAGATAACAAAAACACTAACTTGAAAAGATATCTGCACCCCTAAGTTCATAACAACATTATCTACAACAGCCCAGCTGTGGAAACGACCTCAGTGTTCACCGATGGGTGAATGGACAAAGAAGCTGTAGCATATACATGCGATGGATATACAGTAGATATACACCCCCACCCTGCCATGCTGGGAACTGGGCAATCTACCCGTAAACTGACTGAGCACTTCAAAAAATAACTGAGAGATACTAAATTTTGATGATCCCATTCCCCTAGCAGAAAATGCTCCATATAAATGTACAACATTATTGTAAAATTGCTAGAAAGCCCTGAAGAGGGAACTGACCTTTTTCAAGTTAAGTCACATTATACCCTTGAGCTGCATGTTCCATAAATTCTGGAATAAAAGCCAAAGCCTCCAAAAGGTTAATAATCTCAACTGGAGAGGGAATTTTTTTTTTCAGGAAAGGATGATGATCTTTCTCATAAGTTTCTAGCACTAGGTTAGTAGGTTCAACTGCATTTATGGGGCGGGGGGGAGGATGGAAGAAATAAAACAACATACTGTTTTCTCTTTCTTTCCCTAGTTTTATTGGGAAATAATTGACATACATCACTGTATTTAAGTTTAAGGCGTACGGCATGATGGTTTGATTTACATGTATTGTGAAATGATCACTGCAACAGATTCAGCTAATGTCCACTTACCATATGGATACAATAAAAAGAAAAGAAAGAAGAGGAAGGGAAAAAAGATTTTTCTCCTTGTGATGAGAACTCTAGGATTTCCTCTTTTAACTTCCCTATATATCACACAGCAGTGCTAGCTGTAGTCATATGTACATTACATCCCTAGAACTTGTCTTATAACTGGAAGTTTATACCTTTTGACCACCTTCTCTAATTCCTTCTCTCCCCAACCCCCTGCCTCTGGTAACCACAAGTCTGATCTCTTTCTCTATGAGTTTTTCTTTTCTTTTTTCTAGATCATACTTACATATGGAGTATTTGTGAGTATCTGTCTTTCTCTGTCTGACTTATTTCACTTAGCAGAATGCCGTCCACCTCTATGCATGTTGTCACAAATGGTAAGACTTACTCATATTTTTTAATGGCCGGATAATATTCCATTGTATGTATATGCTACAGCTTCTTTGTCCATTCACCCATCGGTGAACACTGAGGTCGTTTCCACAGCTGGGCTGTTGTAGATAATGTTGTTATGAACTTAGGGGTGCAGATATCTTTTCAAGATAGTGTTTTTGTTATCTTTGGATAAACACCGAGAAGTAGAATACCTGGATCATACAGGAGTTTTATTTGTAACTTTCTGAGGATCTCCCATACTGTTTCCCATAGCAGCTGTACCAATTTACAGTCTCACACACAGAGCACAAGGGTTCCCAGTCTCCTCATCCTTGCCAGCATTGTTACCTCTTGTCTTTTTTATGATGGCCATTCTAGCAGATGTGAGGTGATATCTCATTGTAGTTTTAATTTGCATTTCCCTGAAGACTAGTGATGTTGAGCATTTTTTTTTTTAACGTATCTGTTGGCCTTTTATATATCTTCTTTGGAGAAATATCTACTCAGGTCCTGTGCCCATTTTTTTAATTGGGCTATTTGTTTTTTTGCTATTGAGTTGTAGGAGTTCTTTATATGTTTTGGATAGTAACTCCTTATCAAATATATGAGTTGCAAATATTTTTTTCCATTCCCTAGGTTATCTTTTCCCTTGTTATTGGTTTCTTTTGCTGTGAGGAAGCTTTTTAGTTTGATGTAGTCCCCCTCATTTGTTTTTTATTTTGTTGCTTGTGATTTAGATGTCATATCTGTAAAATCATTACCAAGACCTATGTCAAGGAGCTTTGTTCCTATATTTTCTTTTAGGAGTTTCATGGTTTCAGGTGTTATATCTAAGTCTGTAATCCATTTTGAGTTAATTTTTGTGAGTGCTGTAAGATACGGGTCCAGTTTCATTCTTTTACATGTGAATATCCAATTATCCCTGCACCATTTATTGAAGAGACTGTCTTTTCTTCATTGAATATGCTTGCTTTCCCTGTCAAATATTAGTTGACCGTATATACTTGGGTCTATTTTGGGCTGTCAGTTATGTTCATTGGTCTATTTGTCTTTTTTATACCAATACCATGCTGTTTTGATGACTAAAACTTTATACTATAGCTTGAAGTTAGGAAATGTGATGCCTCCTACTTTATCTTTCTCAGGGTTGCTTTGGTGGGTCTTTGGTGGCTCCATATACATTTTAGGAGTGTTTTTTTCTGCTTCTGTAAAAAATGCCATTGGAATCTCAATAGAGATTGCGTCAATTCTATAGATTGCTTTTGATAGTTTAGACATTTTAACAATATTAATTCTTCCAATCTGCAAACACAGTATTCCATTTATTTGTGTTTTCTTCAATTTCTTTCATCAATGTCTTGTAGTTTTCAGTTTACCTCCTTAGTTAAATTTACTCCTAAGCGTTTTATTGTTTTTGATGCTACTGTAAATGGGATCAATTTCTTTCTTTTTCAAAAATTTCATTGTTCATGTATATAAATTCTACAGATT
This sequence comes from Mirounga leonina, assembly GCF_011800145.1. Taxonomy (NCBI): domain Eukaryota; kingdom Metazoa; phylum Chordata; class Mammalia; order Carnivora; family Phocidae; genus Mirounga; species Mirounga leonina. Next base: position 62,114,798 of record NW_023270316.1, read on the forward strand.
TTTGTATGTTAATTGTGTATTCTGAAACTTTGCTGAATTTATTGATTAGATCTAAGAGTTTCTGGGTTGAGTCTTTAGGATTTTCTATATATAAAACCATGTCATCTGCAAATAAAAACTATCTTACTTCTTCTTTTCCAATTCTGATATCTTTTACTTTTCTTGCCTGATTGCTCTGGCTAGGACTTCCAATACTATATTGAACAGGAATGGTGAGAATGGGCATCCTTGTCTTGTTTCTGACTTAAAGGAACAGCTTCCACCCTTTCACCATTGAGCATGATGTTCACTGTGAGCTTGTCATACATGGCCTTTAATATGTTGAGATATGTTCTTTCTCTGCCTAATCTGTTAAGAGTTTTTATCATGAATGGATGTTGAATTTTGTTGAATGCTTTTTCTGTGTCTAATGAGACGATCATATGATCCTTTTCTTTCATTCTATTAATGTGATGTATCACATGGATTTGCATAGGTTGAACCATCCTTGCATTTCAGGGATAAATTCTACTTGATCATGGTGACTGATTCTTTTAATGTGTTGCTGAATTTTGTTGAGAATTTTTGCATCTATATTCATCAGGGATATTGGCCTATAATTTTTTTTTTCCTAGTAGTATCCTTTTCTAGTTTTGGTATCAGGGTAATGCTGGCTTCATAAATGGGTTTGTGAATGTTCTCTCCTCTTTGAAATTTTGGAATTTTAAGAAGGATTGTGTTAACTCTTTTTTTTTTTTTTTTTAATATTTGGTAAGATTCATCAGTGAAGCCATCTGGGCCTGGACTTTATTGAAAGATTTTTGGTTATTGGTTCAGTCTCCTTACTAGTAATTGGTCTATTCATATTTTTATTTCATCTTGATTCGGTCTTGGTAGGTTGTATGTTTCTAAGAATTTTTTTCATTTTTTTCTAGATTGTCCACTTTGTTGGCATATAATAGCCTCTAATAATCCTTTGAATTTCTGTGGTATCAATTGTAATGTCTCTTTTTTCATTAGTAACTTTGTTGATTTGGGTTCTTTCTCTTTTTTCCTTGATTAGTTTAGCTAAGGTTTTGTCAGTTTTGTTTACCTCTTCAGAGAAATAACTGTTAATTTGGTTAATCTTTTTTATTGCTTTTGTTTTCTATTTCATTTGTTTCTGCTATAATCTTTATTATTTCCTTTCTTCTAATAACTTTGAGTTCAGTTTGTTCTTTTTCTAGTTCCTTAAGTCATACAGGTAGGATGTTTATTTGGGACCTTTCTTCTTAATGTAGGCATTTACTGCTATAAACTGCTCTCTTAAAACTGCTTTTGCTGTATTGCATAAGTTCTGGTATGTTGCATTTCCATTTTTATTTGTCTCAAGGAATTTTTTTATTTCTTCTTTAATTTATTCTTTGATCCATTGGTTGTTCAAGAGAGGGTTGTTTAATTTACATGGATCATGCATTTTTCAGTTTTCCTCTTGTTATTGATTTCTAGTTTCATGCCATTGTGGTAAGAAAAGATACTTTGTATGATTTCAGTCTTCTTGGATTTGCTGACTTGTTTTATGGCCTAATGTATGATGTATTCTAGAAAATGTTTCACACATACTTGAGAAGAATGTGTATTCTGCTATTGTTGGGTAGAATGTTCTGTATATATCTGTTAGGTCCATTTTGTCCATAGTGTTGTTCAAAACTGCTGTTTACTTATTGTTTCTTTGTCTAGATGGTCTATCAGTTGTTGAGAGTGAGGTATTAAACTCCCCCATTATTATTATATTACTATATATTTCTCTTTTTAGCTCTGTTAGTTTTTATTTTATATATTTGGGTGCTCCAATATTGGGTGTATAAATATTTATAATTGTTATATCTTTTTGATGTATTGACCCCTTTATTGTTACATGATAATTTTCTTTGTCTTATTTTTCTTTTTATCATTTTTAGTTTAAAGTCTGATATAAGCATAGCCACCCCTGCTTTTTTTTTTCTTTCTTTCTTTTTTCTTTTTTGGTGAGCATTTGCTTGAAATGTCTTTTTCCATCCCTTCATTCTTAGCCTATGTATGTCTTTAGGGCTAAAGTGAATCTCTTTCTAGGCAGCATATTGTTGGATCTTGTTTTCATTTTTGTTTTTTAATCTATTCAACTGTTCTATGTCTCTTGGAGAATTTAATCCACTTACACTTAAAGTAATTATTGATAGGTAAGGACTTACTATTGCCATTTTGTTAATTGTTTTCTGGTTATTTTACAGATCCGTTGTTCCTTGTTACTTATCCTGCTGTCTTCTTGTATGTTTTGTGTTTTTTGGTATCAGTATGCTTTTACTTCTTTATCATGTTTTTTTGTGTAATAACTACAGGTTTTTCCCTTGTGATTACATGAGGCTTACATAAACTATCTTAAACTTATAACACCTTATTTTAAACTGGTAACAATATAACTTCAATAGAAGTTACACTTTACGCTTTTACTTCTTCTCCCCCTCACATCTTAGGTTATTGCTATTATAACATATATATTTTTTATATTGTGTAGTAACAGATTGTTGTATTTATAGTTATTTTTGCTACATTCATTTTTAAAAACTTTAGAGTTGTGAGTTATATTCCACTATTACCACATTGCAGAATCTAACTGTGACTATATATTTATATTTACCATTACCAGTGAGATTTATGTTACCTTTTTGAGTTTTTATGATGTTAATTGGTGTTCTTTTACTTCTACTCAAAGAACACCCTTAGCATTTTTTTGTAAGGCAGTTCTGGTGGTAATGAACTCCCTCAGCTTTTGTTTTTTTGGGGGGAAGTCTTTATCCCTTTTAAATTTCTGAAGGAGAGCTTTGCCAGGTGTGAAATTCTTGCACTGAATTCTTTGGTCAGGTGAGGCCAATGGTTTTGCTCTGCAGATGGGGGAAGACACGGGCTGTGCTCTCTGTTCAAGTGCCACTGTATATAGGGCTGTTGAATGGGCTACGTAGCTTGCTGTGTTCTCTGGTCAGACAGGCTAAAGGCTGTATTCAGTCATAAGTGGGGCTACAAATTATATTCCCTGCTCAGGTGCAAAAGGGGAAGTGGCTTTAAAACTGGTAAAGCTCTTTGTTGTCTTAACACAAGCTGACCACATCCCAAGTTCCTTGGCTTAACAGGGCCACTGGCTCTGCTCCACAAACTATTGGCTCTGTCTGCCAGCTCGAGCACCAGTGGGCCACACAGCTTTCCAGTGTTTTCACCAGCTCTTGTGGTCATATGGAGCTGGAAGGCACTTTCAAGGTGGGTGGAACCATGACTCAGCACCTTGCTGAGGTGGGGGCAAACCAGGCTCTAGGGCCAGCAAAACTCCTTGTTTGAGGCTCCACATCAGGCAGAGCTGCACCACATTGGGTTCCCCAGTCAGTGTGTGCCTTCAACTTGGTTCTGTAGATGAGCAAAGTCGCTGGTTGGGGTTACTACTTGGTAACTCAATCTGCCAGGATCCCCAAGTGCTGGTTGTTGCAAGCCCTTTCCCCCTTCTCTGTCACAGATTCTCAGTGGCTGGGCCCAAAGATTGCCCTGCAATCCCTCTGGTAGGAAATCAGAGTAGGGGCTCCCACAAAGTGACCCAGAATGCTGGGGGATCTGGTTGTCCCTCCTGGGTTTTCTTTTCCCGCTGAAGGAAATGGAGGCTCATGGGAGACCTCTCCACATAGCGCTGTGCTGTCCTGGAGGAGAGGCAATGTGGTCAGTGTGTAGCTGCTTGTCGTACTCTCTAATGCAGTCTGTCTTGGTCTCTCAGGGGCTTAGTGGTCCTTCAGCCTCATTGACACATTCTAAGATTCTCTCAGTGGTGTCTTATTCTTGAATAGATGTTAGTTGTTCTTGTGTGGGGGAGGAAAGTCAGGAACAACGTATGTCATTATCTTGGTGATGTCATTTGTCAACATACTATTTTCAACTCCTAAAATATTATTTTTGTTCTGCCTTTTAGGTAGTTTTGGGATTCTAGGAAAGCCATTTCACCTCTCCAGGCTTTGCATTCTTATTTCTAAAAGACTGAATGGTCTTTAAAACCCCTCTTCAGCTCAGTATTTTATGATTTAACATAAAGGTTAAGAAGTAACTGTTGTGTTGGGCATGTAGTGCAGGTAGATGCAATGTTTTCTGTGATTGTACATGGCTTGCCATGCATGGGAATGGCAAGCTCCAGTCAAAAGAGGGTCTCACTAGGATTCTGGAGTCTGAAAGTTCATGTAGGCTCATTGGTTGGAGAAGCAGGCAATATATGATAGTAGTTCAGAGCTCAACAGACCAAGGTGGAGATGTAGGTGCTGCTTCTTCCTCAATGTGTGACATTGGACTTAATACTTAAAATCTCATGTGTCAAATGTGAATAATAAGAGTTCCAACTCTGAGGGGTTGATGGGGGATTAAAAGAGGTGCTGTGTAAATGCTTGACATGGTTCTTGGGATGTAGTACATGGTCAATAGAAGCCTATTATCATTGTTGATTTGTGTAGACGATCTCATGGATGATCTCTGTGGTTCCATTCAACTCTAAATGGCTGTAACTTTTATGGCTTTGTATAAAATGTAGTGGCAGATGACCTCCAGGATGTTTGGTTAGCTGGAGTTTGGAGAATGAGGCCAAAGATCATATGAAAGCTCCAAGCCTATGATAATGGTAAATGCTGTTTTTGAGTTATGACACATTTACTGACATAACGGAGGCCTTTTATTAAACATCCCTCTTGCATGCATTTCTGTTTTGCAATTGCACTGACATTTTTCTGGGAGGTGGGGGAAACTAGGGAAGTATTTTGTGACACCCCCTGCTAGAGGCTAAAGAGTTGGGGCTATTAACCTATTAGAAATGCACTGCCTGAGGAAAATGGTTCCTTTACTAAATCTGAAATGATCACAAAGGCTATAAGGTCATATCTGGGCACTGATGGGGAGGAAGTGCTGGCTCAGGGCTGTGTCTGGCCTTGCTCACAATCTAGCTGTGGGTCCAAAGCCCACAAGCCCGAGATTCTTTGCTGGATCTGCTTGCAGATGACTGCCTTTGACTTGTGTGAGTGATTGTTCTTCTGGATGCCCTGGCCTGGACTCTGACCACATGGGAACATCACTGGGAACCTTTGTGAGTCTCTCCAGCTTATGACTCAGCTCAGCACGGCATGGCTGGGGCAGGGTGTTAAAAGGTAGCTTGCATGTGTGGACTGGTGTGGTTGGGCTTGGAAGGCCGCCTCGCAGAAGAAATAAGTGATTCTGATGATGCATTCTGAAGCCCAATGCACAGTAACTCTCTATTAAGGGGCTAGTTTATTGTGATGTTTGGCCTTAAATCTGTTGTATCGCATGCCTGACTTTTAGGGTGAGATTAAAAAATAAAATTAAAAGTTAAAATAAGTTTTTCACAAAATCAGTGTAAGACATAGTAAATTTTGAGGAAAATAATGCATACCAATTCAAAGGCTGTCTGTATTTAATAGTAAATAATAGAATCTGTAAACCAAATGGAATGACCTGTTCACTGCATGTCAAAGGAAATTAGGGCTAATGCAAATTTAGAATAAGTACCATACCTGGTATATTTAACTGGGACATTGCACTTTAAAATCCTCTCTACCATGTCCCACCCATCCCTTGCATTTCTTTCTCAATGGGCAGTACCAGTCTTCCTAGAGAAGAATTGTAAGGAGTTTTATCTTTTCAGGTTTAGGGGCCTCTGTGTTGGCCTTGGAGTTACTACAGTATCCGTGAGACAATGTCATCTGGCACAGGGCGAGACTGCTGATTAGTAAGATCGGTGATATGATTGAAGGCATATAGATGAAGAATATCTTAAAAATTCAGTTATTCATTTTGAGCCCATTTAATCAGGTACAATTAAAACAGAAGTTGAGAACTGAAATCAAAGAAGCCAAAATAAATCACATTTGACCCTTAGCTCCTACCAGTGCCTTTTTACGTATCAGTCTCCAAGATCAAGTGAGTGCCACCTCCCAGGAGTGGCCTGCTTACATTGATCCCACATCTTCCAATTCCTGCCCCCACCTGTGCCCCTGGTATGTGTTTGGTGGTCAAGTAGGACATCTTCCTTGTTATCTCTGCCACCTTTGATGTACATGGGCTTCTGCATGGCTCTGATTTTGTTCCAGTCATGGTGAGCTACTCATAGCTGCAGTTGGGCTTCAAGTCTCCTCTCTGGGTCGGAGCTGCCCATCACAGGCAGTGCTAAGTCTAGTCTGCAGTGTGAATTGCCCGCCTGGGAGCTGACCCTCAGTTTGCACTTTGCCCTTTGGCCTTTGGCACACATGCTCCTTTTTGACTTCTGACTGCTCACCTGGTTCCACCTTTGGCTGTGTCCCTACCTATTGGCATCCATGCTCCTTGGGTTCCATGTGCTCCTGACCCTGGTTTTCCCAGACACTCTCCTGTGCCTGCCTTCTCCCCTTATCTCCTTTATGTGTCACTGTCTCTGGGTGATGATGCCACAGACCAATCCCTTTCACCCCTATTCTTTTCATAAGATGCTGCCCTAGAATCCCTGCTGGCTCTCCGGGTTACAGGGTATGTCATGGAAGAACAGTGGGCTGGAGTCACACTCTGGTCCAGACTTTCTACTTGCTAGTTGTATAACTTCAAGTCACATGACCTCTTTGCTTGTGTTTCTTCATCTGCAAAATGTGAATAATAACAATAATAATGGTACCTACCCAGCTTACCTTAAAAGTGATTATTAGAACTCTTGATGCTGGGCATATTTTTTGGGATTTTTATTTGCTAGTCCTATATCTTCTCTGGAGAAGGGACTGTTCAAATCTTTTGCCCATTAAAAAAAAAAACTAGATTGTCTGCTCTTATTGAGTTTTTAGAATTCTTTACATATTCTAGATATGTGTTTTACCAGATACATGTTTTGCAAAAATTTCCTCAAACTGTGCTTGCCATTTCATTCTCTTAGTAGTATCATTAGAAGAGCAAAAGATTTTAGTTTTGAAAAAGTTTAATATGTTATTTTATAAATACTATTGTTTTTCCTTTTGTGTCCTATTTAAGAAATCTTTGCCTACCCAAATATGTTTTGCAACTATGGTTTTTTCCTAGAAGTTTTATAATTTCTGTTCTTATATTTATGTCTATCATTCATTTTGACTGTGTGTGTGTGTATATATATACATGCCATGTGAGGTCAGGGTTGAAGTTCATCATTAGTCATTAATGAAATAACCACAATTTGCTATTACTACATAGCTATAAGAATAGATAAAACTAAAGACTGACCATACCAACTGTAGTAATGAGGATTTGGGGGAGATGAAGCCTCATACACTCCTGGTGGGAATGTAAAATGCTACAACCACTTTGATAAACAGTTTGATAGTTTCTTAAAAAGTTAAACATACACTTAATTTAGCTGTATGGATATTTACCCCAAAGAACTGAAAGCCTATATCCCTATAAGGACTTACACATGAATATCTACAGCTGTTCTATTTGTAATCACCCGAACTGGAAACAACTCAAACATCCAATCCGTAAGAGAATGGATAAATAAATTGTGGTATATCCATTAAATGGAATACTAGTGAGCAACAGCATGGCTGAATCTCAAAATAATTATCGTGAATAAAAAAGAGATAGGCAGATATCATATAGGTCCATCCAAATAAAATTTTAGAAAATGTAAACTAATCAATAGAAACAGAAAGCAGACCAGTGGTTCCCTGGAGATGGGGGTGGGGTCAGCGTGGAGTGGTTATGAAGGGGCATGAGGAAGGTTTGTGGGGTACATTCACCTCCCTGAATGTGGTGATGGCTTCACAGAGCATATATATATGTAAACATACTAAACTGTATGCTTAAAAACATGCAGTTTATTGTATACCAATTATCTTACTAAAGTTAAATGGGGAAATATTGGAATAATTATCCACCAATGTAAAAAAAAAAGGGAGGGTTACAAGTCCCCAGTGAGGTAATGCCTAGAAAATTGCATAAACAGCCTTAATCTGCTCTAGAAATGTGTATTGTCATCATTATCTGTGCCATTAGTTAGACTGGGAAAGTTTCTGGTAAGAGAAGTAGACCAGTTTCTGGGGGGCCTCAGAGTCTAGTTTTCCGAACTCCACCCAGTGGAAAATGTCAAATTAAGATTGTAACACACATGACTGGACAAAGGCCTGTTTGCACACTGGGACATTCAGACCCTCAAGGGATTTCTCTTGACCATATCCCAGTCCCCTCATCCCTCTCTCTCCCTCCCAACAAACAACAAAAGAGTAGCTTAAAGTGCAAGGGTTTGCCTGTATTTAGGAGTTCTGGGCCCCGCTGTACAGCAGAATTAAACGGAACATTTGGGAAATGCTAATGCCTGGCTCTGTACCTAGAGATTCTGATTCACTTGATCTACATTCTTAAAACTCCTCGGGTGATTCTAGGTGATTCTAAAGTACAACTAGAGTTTGAGCCCCATGTGGGGTGTAGAGATTACTTTAAAAAAAAAAATAGTGGTGCCTGGGTGGCTCAGACGGTTAAGCATCTGTCTTCAGCTCAGGTCATGATCCTGGGGTCCTGGGATCGAGCCCCACATTGGGCTCCCTGCTCAGTGGGGAGTCTGCTTCTGCCTCTCCCTCTCCCTGCCGCTCCCCCTGCTTGTGTGCATCTCTCTCTCTGTCAAATAAATAAATAAAATCTTTTATATATATATAAATCTTTTATATATATATATATATATATGGTGCAACTAAAATTGAGAAGCACTTAAGTGGAGCTTGGACCCTCTACCATCACCTGCCCCACCCCTGTGGCCATGTCATTTCCCAGCTCATTCTGTGCATCTCTAAATTTCTGTTCAATCAGTGTTAGAAAGTACTCAGGCGGGACCAATTATGGTAATAATAATAATAATTGACATTCAAATAGTGGTTGGCCTTTTTTCAAAGAATTTCCATGAGCATATTCTCATTGTGTCTCATAAATAACCTGAGAAATAGGTAAGAGGGAATGATAATATTTGTAACCCTTATTATTTTTTTCCTAATTAATTGTAAGTGCAATAAATGGTCACTTAAGAATATTTTAGAAAACACATATGGAAAACTATGAATAGAAAAAAATCATCTATAATCCAACCTCTCAGAGAAAACGAGGGTCAACATTTGGTTTCTTTTAATGCAGTTATAATATATGCACTTAATTTTTTAAAACAACATTGGACACAAGCTGTATCACTGTTTTGTGTCCTGACCTTTTCACTTAATACATTATAATTATTTCCCCTTATCCATAAATGTGTTTTGAGAATAATATTTTTAGTGACTGTTTTCTAGTACATTTCACAGAAACGTGATTTATTTAACTAATTCCCTATTGTTTGATAGCTTGTTTCCAAGTTTTCTGTATTAAAATAAGTATATCTTTGGGGTGCCTAGGTGGCTCAGTCAGTTAAATGTCTGACTTTAGCTCAGGTCATGATCTCAGGGTCCTGGGATTGAGCCTCGTGTGGGGCTTTGTGCTCAGCGGGGATTCTGCTTCTCCTTCTCCCTGTGCCCCTCCCCCTGCTTGTGCACATGCTCACTCGCTCTCAATAAATAAATAAAATCTCAAAAAAAAATTGTATCCTTATGTGGAGTACCTGGAACCTCTCCTATACGTCTAGGGGGGGTTATAAATTCATACAGTTACTTTGGAAAATGTTTGACAGTAACTACTAAAGTTGAATATGTACATATCCTATAACTCAGCAATTCCGCTCTCAGGTATATACCCACAAAAATGTGTACATATGTTCAACAAAAGTATTCATAGTTGCACTTCTAGTTATGGCCCTAACTGGAGACAACCCAAATATTCTTTAATAATAGATGTGTAAATTAACTATAGTATATTCATGCATTGGAATACAATATAGCAACAAAAATGAACGAATTACAAGGATGCCCAACATCATAATGACTCTCACAAACAATAGTGAGAAAAGTCTGACACAAAGAATACATAGAAACACAGCATGATTAATTTATCCTGTTAGGAATTGGGCTAGTGATTACCTTTGTGGAAGGGGCAAAAGTTCTGGGTTTGTTTCTTTGTTTGGTTTGTGATGAAACTATCCACTTTATGAAAACTCATTGAGCTATATTTTTATGATCTATATATTTTCCTGTACGTTTATTTCATTAAATTGACAAAAGCTTACTATAAACTTTCAAGGCAACTCTTGCTATCTCCTTCTTTTGACTGGGTAAAATGTGGCTTTGAAAGTTGTGGGCTGAATTGTCCCCCCCCCCCCCCCACCAAATTCCTATGTTGAAGCCCTAACCCCCAGTACCTCAGAATGTGACTGTTTGCAGATCGGGGCTGTAAAAAGGTAATTAAGCAAAACTAAGGTCATAAACAATCCAGTCTGACCAGTGTCCTATAAGAAGAGGAGATTAGGACACAGAAATACGTAGCCCAAGAGATGCCCATGTCAGGATGCAGTGAGAAGTTGGCTACATATAAGCCAAGAGAGAGGCCTCAGGTGGAACTAAACTTGCTGACACCTTGATCTTAAACTCTAAGCTCCAGAATTGTGAGAAAATAAATTACTGTCATTTAAGATGCCCAGTCTGTGGAATTTTGTTGTGGTAGCCCTAGCAGACTAATATGAGAACTGAGGTGTTTTGGTTTTTTTCGATATCAAACGTATTTTATGTGTCTGAGCAGGACTTGAACATTCATTGTCTGACTTTAAATTTTACCATCTCACCAACACCCGTGGTTTTTCATCTTTCCATGAGAGATTGATGGTGGTGCTGCGAGGCAGCTAAGGAGAGCACCATCTCCATGGTTCAGCTGCTGCTGCCAGGAGGAAATGTTTCTGAGTACCCAACAGGTCACATTCTAAAAGCATGCCAGAGGCACCTGGCTGGCTCATTTGGAAGAGTATTTGACTCTTAATCTTGGGGTCATGAGTTCAAGCCCCACATTGGGTATAGAGATTACTTAAATAAAAAAAAATTAAAAATAAAAGGAAGCCAAAGCATCCTTTCTTTCTGTCAGGTTACTTGCTTGGGTGTGATGACTGCCACATTTAGGCTTGCTGAAGGAAGGTGCATTCTTTTTCCAAACTCAGAACTTTTGAGACACAGTGCTGGTTAGTAATGAATTGTTGCTGGTCATTAAAGTCATCTCATTTTCTGAAACATCCTGGGAAATGGCTGAGAGTGATAGTAATGCTATTTCCTGTTCCTCTTGTTACTTCCATCCCCTCAGATTTGGCCTTCTGGGAGCTGAAACATTTTGTTTTTACATTTATCTGTCCTCAGTGATATTATAATGTTCACATTTTAAGGACTTATCATATTAGGACTTCCTCAGGATATTAAAACATCTGTTTCTAACTGTCAAAGAGAAGAGAGGAAAAAAATAACATGTATTTGACTTTTAATCCTAAATGTAACAAAATAATATGTATGTTGACCTGACTAGCTTCTGGAATTTTCCTGATAAGCATGTAGAATAAAGGGATGAGAAGGAGATTTGGAATATAAGTTAGGGAAGGTCACCCATCCCATGGGATCTTAATTTGCCCTACTTTGGAGAGTGTATACAATTTTCTTTCAGTTCAACAAGTATTAGTTGAGATTGTACTCCTTGTTGGATATCATATCATAAACAGTGTAAGAGGGGGTCCCTTCTGTTAAAAGATTTTGAGCTTGTTGTGTTGATAAGTAAAGTGGCTCTGCCTATGATTTCTATAACTTATGCCTTAAGATAATTTTCAGGCTGTGCTGTGGAGAGGAAGTACCTAGGAGGGGACTGGTGGTCTCTCTGGGTTGAAAAGTCTCCAGGGTTCAGAGGGCAGAGCACAGGAAAGGAGATTGCTGCACAGAAAGGAAACTCCAAAATCTGCAGGGGTCCCCTTGAGCATTCAAGTGAGTTCTGCTCAGTGTATGCAAATGAGGAAACCACTTGCAGGGAGGGAAAGAACTATCCAAAAAGACTAGAGGAACCAGTGCCCAGTGTTCACACAGGACCAGGAATAGTGTCTGTCCACACCAGCCAGGCTGGAAAAACTCATAACACATGGGGCATGAGGTAGAGTCCTCAGAAAAGTTGTCCTCAGTAATGGACTAGTTAGCTGTAGATTGTACACTGCTCTGGTCTTGTTTAAAAAATCTTAAAAGCGGGGTGCCTGGGTGGCTCAGCCGTTAAGCGTCTGCCTTCGGCTCAGGTCATGATCCCAGGGTCCTAGGATAGAGTCCCGCATCGGGCTCCCTGCTCCGCGGGAGGCCTGCTTCTCCCTCTCCCACTCCCCCTGCTTGTGTTCCCTCTCTTGCTGTGTCTCTGTCAAATAAATAAATAAAATCTTTAAAAAATAAAAATAAAAAATCTTAAAAGCAAGACCCCCAAATAACAATTTTTCCAATGAACATAACTGTGTACTAGAACAAAATACAAGAATTTAGGAATACAAAAATATTCAGAAACACAGTAAAATTCATAATGTCTGGTGTCCAATAAAAAATTACCAAGCATGTAAAGAAGCAGTAAAATACAAACAAAATGAAGTTAAAAACCAATCAATTGTAACTGACACATGTAACTCCACAACTGAAAAATGCTGAAACTGTCAGACAAGGACATTGAAACAGTTATTATAATTATATTCTATAGATTTAAAAAGGTAAATAGAGACATGGTAAATATACCCAAATCACAGTTCTAGGGATGAAGACTACAATATCGGAGATGAAAAATACACTGGATAGGATTAAAGGTAGATTACATATCACAGAAGTAAAGATTTTAAATTTGAAGGCATAGAAACAGAAACTATCCAAAGTGAAACACAGAGAAAAAATAAACTGGGGGGAAAAGCACCAATGAACTGTGGAGTAAGTTCAAGCAGCATATTTGGACTAGATTCAGAATCCTCCAAGGTGGAGGGGAGGAGAAGGATTTTTGAAGAACCAGTGGCTTGAAGTTTTTTAAATCTGATGAAAACTATCAACTCACAGATACAGCAAGTTCAATGAACCCCAAGAACAAGACACATTAAGAAAACTACATCATCACGTCCTAATCAAATTGCTCAAAATCAATGATAAAGAGTAAAAAATTAATGATAAAGAATAAATCTTAAAAGTAGCCAGGAAAGGAAGGAAAAAGATAAGAAGGGAAAAGATAAGGAAGGTAGCAGATTTCTTGGAATTATTCAGGGGTGGGGTCAGTGGAACAATATCTTTACTTAAAAAAAAATCCATCAATTTAGTATCTATACTCTGCAAAAATATCTTTTAAAAAATGAAGGCAAGGGGCACCTGGGTGGCTCAGATGGTTAAGCATCTGCCTTCGGCTCGGGTCATGATTTCAGGGTCCTGGGATCGAGTCCCACATCGGGCTCCTTGCTCAGTGGGCAGCCTGCTTCTCCCTCTGCCTGCCACTCCCCTGGCTTGTACTTTCCCTCTCTCTCTCTCTGGCAAATAAATAAATAAAATCTTAAAAAAAAAAAAATGAAGGCAAATAACTTTACAAACATTCAGGTGTTGAAGCAACTCATTACCACCACACCCACATTATAAGGAATTTTAAAAGAAATTCTTCTGGCAGAGGTAAATAATATCAGATGGAAGTCTGGCTATATATAGAAATGAAGAACCTCAGAAATTTATAAGAGCAAATAAGATTTTTTTTCGCATTAAAATCTCTTTAAAAAGATAATTTGCTGTTTGAGCAGAAATGATAATCATGTGTTTATTACATCTATAAAATTTAAATGCATGACAACAAATTAAATCCAACATAAGCAAAAGAAGGAAAATAATAATGATCAGAATGGAAATCAAAGAAATAGAAAAAGAAGAAAAGAAAAGAAAAAGAGAAAAACAATGAAACCGAAAGCTGGTTCTTTGAGATAATCAATAAAATGAATAAAACTATAGTTAGGCTGATCAGGATAAAAAGAGGACACAAATTACCAATATCAAGAATGAGAAAGGTGGCATTTCTAGAGATTCTATAGATATTAAAAGGTTTATAACAGAATACTATGAACAACTTTATGCCAATAAGTTTGACAACTTAATTGGAATGGGGAAACTTTTTGGAAGGCAAAAGCTACCAAAACTCACTTAAGAAGAAATAGATAGCCTGAATAGCCATATACCTATTAAAAATACTGAATTTGTAGTTTTAAAATCGTTCCATAAAGAAAACTCCAGATTTAGATCATTTTGTTGCGGAAGTCTTCCAAACATTAAAAAAAGCAGTTATACCAACAATACCAAAAATACAAACTCTTCTAGAACATGGAAGTGAAAGAGATGCATACCAACTCATTCAAAGAGACCAGCACTACCCAAATACCAAACCAGAAAAGACATTACAAGAAAAGAAGTCTGTAGACCAATATCACTCATAAATATAGATGCAGAAATTTTAAAGCAAATTTTAGCAAATCTAATCCAACAAGGTGTAAAAAATGTACATCATGGCCATGCGGAATTTATCCCAAGAATGCTGCCTTAACATCCCCAAATCAATCCATTTAATTCACCATATTAACAAACTAAAAAGGAAAAAAACATAGCATCATCTCAATAGACGTAGAAAAAAAGCACTGGATACAGTCTCACATCTATAGTTGAAGAAAACTCTCAGGACACAAGGAGTAGAGTGGAACTTCCTCTGTCTAATAGAAAGCATCTATGAGAACCTAGTGAACATTATACAAAATTAACTTAAAATAGATCACAGATCTAAATGTAAAGACTAAAACTCTAAATACCTAGAAGAAAACATGGGAGAAAACCTTTGCAGCAGACCTCAGAATAAGAAGAGCCAGAAGAGTTGTTGACTGGAAGGACTCTGCCATCTTTGGAAAAGTCAAGGTTGGAGGCAGCATGCGCAGGTCAAACAAGTGGACTTTCTTCTGCTGCCCCCTCTGTAGAGGCCCCTGGAAGCATGATATCTCTTCTTCGTACTCGGTGCTTAATAGCCCTTTAAGGCAGTAGTGTGTCTCCAAGGCAAAGCAGCCAGTCAGTATAGGTGAAGTTTCAAGGGGGCCAGTCATTGTCGGTGGGACCATGCTAGAATGCAAGGTGCAGAGAGCAGGAAACACCGGAGGTGCAGTATCTGCACATGAGGGTGCACACTACCTGAGGTCAGGTAAGCTTTCACAGTTGGATTATGGTGCTCTGCTCATCAGAGGCAAGGCCAGGATCTGAGTCTACGTGGGGGAAGTGGAGTATGTGTGGGGAACATACATGTATTAACACCATTCTATGTTACACACTTGATGTGTGTCGTCTCATTTCATTCATATAGTGATCCTGGTAATAGGTATTATTATTCTCATGTCATAGGATCGTAGAAGTTATGTAACTGCTAAACGCTGCTTATGCCATTTTTTCCTTTCCTTTTTTTTAAGATTTATTTATTAGAGAGAGAGAGAGAGAGACAGCACATGAGCAGGGGGAGGGGGAGAGGGAGAATCTCAAGCAGACTCCCTGCTGAGCATGGAGCCTGATGTAGGGCTCCATCCCATGACCCTGAGATCATGGCCTGAGCTGAAATCAGGAGTTGGATGCTTAACTGACTGAGCCACCCAGGTACCCCTATGGCATTTTTTTATGCCTAGTGCTTTCCTTCACTCTATTTCTGGCAAGCCAATTCCTGCCCACTGGGTAGACCCTGGCTATCTATTCATTTAACAGCCAAACGACATTTCCCAGCCTCCCTTGCAGTTACGGGAGGGTGTAACTGAGTTGTACCACTTCCAGGCCTTGCTTATATAAACATGCCAATTTACTTTCCCCCTAGTGTCTTGTCTGCCTGCAAACTGTATGTAAATATCAGAACAGCTCTGTTATGCAAGTCAAATGTGGAAGGTGGCAGAGCCTTCATCTGTCTTGTCCGTGAAAGATTGAGTGGCGGAGTCTCTCCCCCATGATTTTGAACTTTTCATGCATTAGAAAAAATTACTATTGGGTCAAGCTTACCACATTGAGGGATTTCTGTCTTAGGGTAGCTCGTGTATCTTAACAAATGTGTATCTGTCCTTCAAGTCTGGTTCAAATTCTCTCTTTTCTTTCACATCTACCTTTATTGCTCCAGGCAAAAGTGATGCCTCCCTCCTTTTAATTATCATAGCATAGAGTTCAGAATTTTATGTTGATTTTATTGTATGCACTCCAGGCCACCTCAACGTCCTGCCCACCTGCCTCCTGAAATTGTCCCTGTACCCACACCTATGCTGTCTTCCTTTCCATAAGTCCCTTGGAGGAACAGGAAGTGCCCCTCCTCATGTCTTAGACCAGGCCCCGCCCTCGAAACCCATCTCCCTTTTGCTGCTCAGGGATCCTGTTCTGCTGTATCTGCGTGGGATTACAGATTTTCCCTGAACTGGTTCTGTAGCATTTGACAACACGCATTGTTACTCGCTTCAGAGAACCCATTTTCCTTCGGCTCCTGTGGCTGCATCAGTCAGGATAGGCCAGGTTATGCTACAGTAACCCAGTGAGTGATCCCCAAATCTCAGTACTTGCAATGGCAGAGATTTATTTCTCACTTGTGCTCTATGTTCTAGGCCAGCCACAGATCTGCTCTGTGTCCTCATCATTCTGGGCACTCTGTGGAATGTGGTCCCTCTTCTATCAGAGGGAAAAAAAGAGATCACAGAGAAGCACATACCAGCTCGTAAAGCTTTCCACCAGCAAGTGAGTGACACAGGTCCCCTAGGGGTGCTCACATTCCATTGTCCAAAGCAGGCGACATGGCCCAGCCTGATGTCAGTGAGGCGTCATGTGGAGTCCCTCCCAGGCAGGGCAGGGTGACAATGCAGTCTGCCACAACACTGTCTTCCCTCGCCTGTCCCACTTCCCTGTCTCCTTGGTGGTTTCTAGTCCCCTGAATTCAAACTTGCATGTCAGATACAGCCCACATGTTCATGTTGCTTGACCTGCTTAGGGTTTTCTAATTGCTTTTTACTGTTTAAAAGCTGGATCATCTCACCCGAGGGGCTACGGGTATCACTTTTCTTGAAGAATCCGAAGATGGGGCAGGCCTGGGCAGCATGCCCCTGTGGTAGCCTCTGCTGGAGCTAGGCTATGGCTGCCCTGTTTAGATGGACTTGTGTGCTATAATTGCACACATTCTCCTTTTGTGTTTATAGTTTGAGTTGCTGCCAGCCTGCTTGGCATCCCTGTTGTTAGGCCTTCTTTAAATGCCAACTAATGACCCTACAGTTTCCTCCTTGGCCTCTAGTCTACTTACTCTGCATATTCTCCTGGAAGGAACTTCTTTTTCCCTGTGGCTTCAGTTTCAGTGCTAATCCACACCATCCTCTCTGTCTACCCCACAAATGGGTTACATTAGGTCCTCATCACCTTTTACATGGCTAATTTTGTCAGCCTCCTACCTGCTCGCTTAGCCTGTAGTCTGGCAGGAGCTCTGATCTATCCCCAACAATGAATGCCATGATCTATTATAAAGCGCACATCTGGTTCTGTAAGCACTCCTACCCTTCCCCACCATGCATTTCTCTTTCACACCATTGCGATGGAACTGAGCCCAGTCTCCTTAAGGGGCTCTTCTCCGGGCCCTGCTATCTTCTCATGTCTCTCTTCTTGCTTCCACTCTTGTGCTGTATGATTTGGTCACATGGAATTACTTCAATAAGCTGTACTCTCATTCCAGGTCTCTGTATGTGCCACCTTTTTGTTCAGTGTGGGAGCATCTCCTTCTCTTGGAAGCCTTCCTTGACTGCTCCCCACCCTTACCCACACTGGGCTAGCTGTCCTATTTGATGCTTCAGAATCACCTCGTATCTTCTCTACCATAGTCCTTAGTACCCTTCATTGTAATCACGTTTTTATTTCTCCACTTCTCCAAATAAATGGTGTTAGGGGCTGAATTTTGTCCCGCCATCCCCCTCTCACCAGAGTCATATGTTGAAGTCCCAACCCCCAGTACTTCAGAATGAAACCATATTGGGAGATAAGCTCCTCAAAGCAGTGATTACATTAAAACAAAGCAGTTAGGGTGGGACCCTAATCCAATCTGACTGGTGTCTTTGTAAAAAGGATCTGTGCTCACAGAGGAAGACGAGGTGAGGACACGGAGAAGATGGCCACCTGTCAGCCAAGGAGAGAGGCTTCTAAAGAAGTCAGACTTGCAGATGCCTTGATCTTGGATTTCCAACCTGCAGAACTGTGAGAAAATAAATTGTTGTGTAAGCCACCCACTCTGGTATTTTGTTATGGTAGCCCTCGTGAACTAGTACAGATGGTAAGCAATTTGAGGACTGGTTCAAGTCTTTTTCTTTTGGTATTCTTACATATTCTCCAAAGCCTGTCACGTAGTAAAGGCAAAATAAACATTTATGGAATCAGTCTATTGATAAATTGACTGATAAATGGGTAAACGAATTTGATATTAATCAATGAAGTCCATTTTGAGAGGTATTTTGAGATGACACCTTTGAAGTAACTAAGGAGCCCTATTATGAAAAGACTTGCAAATCACAGATATGCATAAAAAATGCTTTGGTTAATAAATAAGAGGGTCATATCCTAACAGTGTTTTGTGTTTATAGTAGCTTTTCTCTCAGTAGCAAAAAAGGCTCTGGCTCCTCTGGGAACAGCAGTAAGAGGCCCCAGGATTTGGGAACTTTTAGGGAACCCGCGGTGTGAGGGGACAGGTGGCTGGCCTGGGACTTGAGGAAGCCTGTGGGCTGGCCAGTACCAAGTGCTCTGCTGCCTGGTGAAGCGCCGAGTCCTGTTACCCGTCCTTTGGGATGATCCTTACAAAACTTCGATGACATTACTCAGCCACACTTGCTCCAGAATGACAATTGCACCTGGAATGCGCCTTCTGGAATGGCATTGAAGGGAAAGAAATGGCAGATTTGAGGAGAGCAGAAGATCACTCTGTCAGAATTTTATATGACAACAAGCATCTAGGCAAGAAGTTTCTGCAGGGTCAATCAGACATCCAGATGTTTTCTATCCATAAACACGACAATATCTGGAAACATCTGGGTGGTGAGTGGAAAGGCTTGTGTTTTTCTACACATGTGGCAGATTTGGGCAACCCCAGCCAGGAACAGCCTTGGTCAGAAGGAAGCAGATGAACTGTTGCCACATTCCCTGCAGGTTGCACTGGATTGGAAGAGGCTGGGTTTGGCCAGAGTTGTGGTTTACCAGGCACGTGCACACACACACAAATGCAGTCCGAGGCTGCTTATGTGGATCCAGAGAGATTGCATGCTAGGAGTTCCAGAGTGAGGAAGGCTCCCTTTGGGACTGAAGTATGCCAGGCAGCAGCCTACTAGACCCACAGCGTTCGATGCATCAAGCCATCCCAACCCGTGCACAAGATGGTGACTGGTATTGGTGACTGGCAGCAGCGACAACCAGAGAACACAGTAGGATAGCGTGCTCAGAGAAAGAAGAACAGTAGGATCAGGCCGGTGGTAAACATATTGGCGGTCAAGGTGGTTGACATGAACGGGAGTCAGAAGACGGGCTTAAGTTTCAGTTCTTAGGAGACAATATTGCCTGCAGTGAACAAAGAGGTCTCACAAGGAAACAGGAATCCTGGATCACAACCCCATCTCACCATGAATTCCTGGAGTTATGGGTTCATCAGACTTGAGAGGGTCCTGAGACCAGATTAAGTGATGCTATCATTCCCATTCATTCAATCTTCATCTACTTGACCATATTTATTGAATGCCTACAATGCATGGATCAAGAATTCCACTAGTTAGTGGAGATTAAATAGGAAACTTCTAGTCTATGGAGGATATAGAGAAAATAGACAGGCCCTGGCAGCACAGTGGAACAGGTGCTCTGATGAGGGAGCTGTGCGGGGCCATGAGTGCTCATCCAGGCCTGACACCTCCCTACTTCCTGGAGGAAGTGATATCCATGTGAAGATCTGAAGGGTGAGTGGAACTGAGCCAGGGAAAAGGAGGGCTAAGGAGTTCACCAGAAGAGGGGGCACAGCTGTAAAGCAGCTCAGAGGAGGAAGAGTCAATCGTTCAGAAAGGCTGGACAATTTGGTGGGAGAAACGTGGCAGGAGACATCAATACGGCTGGGTCCTGGGAGAATTTGTTCCTCCTGGTGGTGGGGATGGACCACTGGCAGGCTGAGTTTATGGGCTAAATCTCAGAATATAGAGTAGAGCAGAAGGTAAAGGTTAGGGAATCGCTTGTATATAAATATCACCGGCCTGAGAATGAGTGAAATCCCTACCAGAGAGTGTCCAGAGTGAGAAGGCAGAACCCAGGACAGAATCCTGAGGATCCTCAACATTTAAGGGATGGGCAGGGTGGCAGGGGCACCTGAGGCCAGCTGGGATGGGCAGCCAGAGAGCTGGGAGGAGAATCAGGAGAGGTGGCAGTGAGGTCGGTTCCCAAAGGAAGAGCAGGTTTGAAGATCAGGGTCATGCTTAACCGTGTAAAAGGGGCTGAGAAATCAAGTCAAATAATTGAAAAAAAAAAATGCCTACTAAGCATTTGGGGATCATGGTGAGGTCAGAAGCTTTCTTTCTTTCTTTCTTTCTTTTTTTTTTTTACTAGTGAATACAATTTAAATTGCCTTAAACAACAAGCAAACAGACACTCCAGCCATTGGCGACTGCAAATCTAGGGTGCAGCCCTGAACCACTCACACCCTTGCTAATAACAAGGGTGCACAGTGCACACTCTGATCTCTTTTTTGTCCTTGCAGCTGCTAAACTGGGAGCTTTTGAACCTCTTCTTGACAGTCATGTAGCGTTCCTGGATCCTGCCACCATGCGATTTGGTGCACTCAGACCAGGCTGTCCACGGGCGCATCCTGCAGCCTGGGAACTGCTCGCCATCAAACTCTTCCCGCAGCTGCTCACTCCTCCGGCTCTCGGGCTTCCCTCCAGTGCAGCTTCTGGATGGATGGATTTTTCAGCATTTCCAGATGTGGCACTTTTCCCACGGCACAGGGTGCACCTCCAAACTGAGGCTCCATTTGGATCCCTCAGTGTAGGGAGGGAGTAGAGGGGAGGAAGAAGAGAGAAAACAGTGTTGCAAACTTTTTAAAGAATTCTGGTCATGATGGTGAGAAAGAGATCCTACCAGAACCAGAGGACTTTGGTGTGGAGGCACATTTAAGATGAAAGACAGAAGAACGTATTTGAATATCAGCAAGTGCCTTGGGGAGCTGAGACAGTTCAGGAGGGATGGGAGTGGGTCCCAGTGTTTAAAGGAGTGGAAGGTGTGCACCACCTTACAGCAAGACCGGAACTTGTTTAGATGCTGTGTGGTTGTAAGGGACTGGAGCCCTGGGGTCAGACTGCGTAGATTTAGCCCCACCTCTGCCATCTCCCGGCTGTGTGCCTGTCAGCAAGTCACTTAAATTCCCTAAGCCAGAATTTCTTTACCTGCAACAATGGGACTTACCTTGTAAGGCTATTTGAGATATCAAGTTCCATAATGTACATAAAAATGTTAGCACAATGCTTGGTAAGTACTTTCTTAACATGACTGCTTCAGGAGGATGGCTGCTGTCAGGAGCCTGGCCATAGAGGGCAGGGGATAGGAGCCTCCTCATGTCATCCTCTAGCGTGAATGGGGTGAGGCCTCCTTCTCTCTGCTCTGCTCGCTGCTCTTCCCCAGGCCCGGAAGCCACACAGCACTTGTTGATCTCTGTGATCTCTATTGTACTTACTGTGCGGGGCCTCTGACAGGGATAGTGGCTGGGGACACGCCTACTGGCATCTCAGCCTTGCATGGTAGGTGATACCTCAGGGGGAAACCACAGCTTTGTACCTCTTCGCTGGAAAGCCCAGCTGCCTGTTTTTCTGTAGACCAGGATTGCCCTTAAAGGGAATGCAGATTGGCCTCCTGGAACTGTAAGGTACTTCCGCAATGGTTCCTTTTTGTTTAAGCATCACCACAATACAATGTATAATGTGATGGAACAAGAAGGGAGCCGCCCCAAGAGAGGGCAAGGCCAGGCCTCGCTCTCTAAGCCAAATTCTCCGCTTTCTTTCACTTTTGTTGCCTGCCCCAGTTTCTTCCCAGCAGTGACTGAGGGTGCCTCCCCCCACCCCACCCCCCACCTCCCCAACCCTCCAATTAGAGAGCTAGATAGGCTTATTCCCACAGAATCAGACAGGGAGCCAAAGGAGGAGCTGGGGGCTGGGTTGAGAATCCAGTGCCTAGAGAGGAAAATGAGGCTCAAGGTCACTCAGTGAATAACAGAGTCCAGGACTCAAAACTTGGACCTCCTACCTCCTGCTACAGTGCTTTTTTTCAGAGCTTCTCCCGGTAGATGATGAGGATTTTAGTAATCCACCCATCTCCCTTCAGCCTGACTGTTGCTGACTTACTCATCCAAAATGCTCTGCACACCTCCTGTGAGTCAGGTCCTTTCTAGGCACTGGGGACGTATCAGCAACCAGAAATCAATCTCTGTTCTTGTAGGGCTTACAGTTCAGTGAAGGGAGATAGATAATAAATATGACAAACAAATAAAGGATAGGGATATCCTCCACAACGTCTCCCCAGGGAACATTTTCTCAATAGAATGCCACTTGAATTATCAAAGCCCAATTTCATGGAATGTATGTAACTCTTAATACAATGTGTTTTTTTGTTTGGTTTTTTTTTTTTGGTCAATGATGATATAGAAAAACACACACATGTTACCCCCAAACTCCATACAACATTTAAACTAAATGATTTGTAGGAATAGTTTTGAGTTACAGTCTAAAAACAATTCCTAGAAAGTCAGATTTTGTTTAAAGGCACGTGGAGTGTCGGCATGAGGTGCATGCCTTGGTTGTTGTTAGAGCTAAGAGAGGGGCCACAGCACATCAAGCAACTCTTCGTGACGAACATAGTAATTTTTTGGTGATCAGGAAGCAATGCTTGCAGCATCCTAACATGCATATACTATATATGTGGATATATAAGTGTTTTAGACTGTATTAGTTACATTTTAAGAAATCGGTTGAGAATTTTGGGTTGATAACTTTTCCCAAATGAAGTTATGGGAAATAGGCTTGTGCTGAAGGCTGATATTTAAGAATCTATCCTGTTCATTACATTGTGGGAAGGTGAGAGGTGTTATAAACTCTTAGGGCCATATTTATTGCATTTTCTCATAGCAGTGTCTGGCTGGGACTATGGTTGCAGTCTCAGTGTCCCCTTGGGTGACAGATTCCTTTCATGGGGGAGCTAGCACAGAAAATGGTCTTTAAGTCAAAGAGGTTTAGGTGGACACCCTGGCCATGAACATGTCCTCCACTAGGAAGCTCGGTGATGATGACCATGACTACTTGCAAAATAGATTGAACAGGAAGAGCAAAATGATCCCCTTGTCAAGTTCAATGCCTGACTTTTGCCAGGAGGGGTGGCCCAGTTCCATGAGCCCTTTTTTTTTTTTTTTTTGAATGGTAGCTATGGAATGGTAGGAAGTCTCCCACAAAGGATTTCCTTTGGTCATTGTTGTTCTTTTGCTTAGAAAAAACATGCAGTGGGGGAGGGACAAGAATCTCCCTCCCTTTGTGAATTCTGTGATTCAGAGTTTAAAAGGCTAGTGGCAGGATCTGGGTCACAAACTCAGTTCCGTTCTTGTGTGGGGCCTTGTGCTTCACACGCCTGTCCCTTTAAATGTTGGGACGAGAGCCCTCATTCCGTCCTATTCTTATATTTGGTCACGTGAGTGAAAGGTGTTTTCCTTGAGGTTAGATTCTGTACAAGGGAAGTACCAAGTACTGGAATAACCAAATCTCAAATTTTAGCTCTGTAAAGACTTGAAAGGTCACTTGGTTCCACCCCCTTCTCAAAGCAAAACCCCCCTCCTACTCCCAGAGCCAGCTATGTGAGAGTGTGTGCTCTGGGCACAGCTGAGTGAGACGAATGTATTAGTCAGGGTTCTCCGGAGAAACACAACCGACAGGATATGTATATGTATAGGAGGAAATTTACTTTAAGGATTGGCTCATGCAATTATGGAGGTGGGCAAGCCAACATTTGCAGGGTAGACCACAAACTGAAGACCCAGTATTGTGGTCTGAATGTCGGTCCCTCCCAAATTCCGAGGTCGAAATCCTAATGTCCAGTAGGATGGTGTTAGGAGGCAGAGCCCTCATGAATGGGCTCAGTGTCCTTATACAAGAGCCAAGAGAGATCCCACCCCTTCTGCCAGGTATGAAAAGTCGACAGCCAGGAAGAGGGCCCTCACCCAACCATACAGGCACCTTGATCTTGGACTTCTAGCCTCCAGAACTGTGACAAATGAATTTATTGTTTATAAGCCACCAGTCTGTGGCATTTTGTTACAGCATCCCAAACAGACTAATGCTGCAGTTCAGGTCTGAAGGCCATCTGCTGGCAGAGTCCCCTTCTTGCTCAGGGGAGGTCAGTCCTTTGTTCAATCGAGGCTTTCAACTGTTTGGATGAGGCCCACCCACATTATGGAAGACAGTTTGCTTTACTCAAAGACCACTGATTTAGATTATATCTTATCCCAAAACACCCTCACAGAGACATCTTGAATAGCGTTTGACTAAATATCTGGGCACAGTGGCCCAGCCAAGTTTACACACACACACACACACACACACACACACACGGATTGAACTCCCCCCCTCCCCCACCTCACACACGGATTGAACTCCCCCTGTGCAGAAGGAAATGAAGAGCAAGCCTTGTGTGGGGACTGTATCTCCTCAGTGCTTTCTGCCTAGAAAAACGGGTGGGCAAAGGATATGACACCTGGGCCTGGATACTGATTAGGAGCAACCTTGGCTTCAGAACTTTTTAAAAGCTGGTCTTAGCCAGCTGCAGAACTTCCTGCATCCCTCAATTTGCATGGGGACTGAAAAGGACAATTAACTGGGGTGTGTGTGTGTGTGCACACGTGTGCATGTGTGAAAAGTGTGCACCCATCCACACATGTGAAACAGTGTAACAGAAAGGTTAGCTGGTGCATGGACTGGGGAGCCACACTGACCACTTGGAATCCCAGCTTTGCCCCTGAGTTACTGTGTAACTGTGGGCAAGCTACTTAACCTTTCTGTGCTTAACCTACTGTAAACATCATCATCATATACAATGCATTTCAATTGTTGTCATGATTACTTTTTTAAGATTTTATTTATTTGTCAGCACAAGTGGGGGGGGCAGCAGACAGAGCAGCCGAGAGAGAAGCAGGCTCCCCGTTGAGCAAGGAGCCCGATGTGGGACTTGATCCCAGGACTCTGGGATCATGACCTGAGCTGAAGGCTCAGGAGAAGCTTCATATGTCGATATATGTCATATAAGCTCGGATGCTTAACCGACTGAGCTGCCCAGGCTTCCCTGTCATGATTATTTTTAAGCAAAGTCCAAAACTCTACTAACATATTGTTGCAGAGCCCATGCTGGATACTGCTTCATAAGATGTATGCTTTTGGTACTTCATTAATGAAACTCCTTTGGACAGGATCCAGATCCTATCTGTCTTGAATTAAATTAATTTTTTTAGTGAACAGTGTTATAGCAAGATGCTGGCTTGACATTGGAATAAATTCAGCTTTTGGGTTTGCAAGGATCACCTGCAGACATGCAGCCTTTCAGCTGGGGAGAGGGGCATGCAGGCAGCTTCTCTGCTTGCTTGCGCACATACTCGGCCAACATGTTGCTGGCCACCTGAGGCTCAGGTGTGCCCGAGGCTGCTGGAACGAGAGTGCAGATAATGACAGCTGGTGGGCTCCAGTGTGATCCGGCTCCTTCTCCCTGATAAATGGCTTCACAGATGTTGCCAGCTTCATGCTCAATTAATCTCCGTTGAATTGATCATCCAGTTATAAAGAAAACCATTAGCAATAAGGCAAAACTTCCCAAAGAGCTTTTATGGGGAGGAGGAAAGGAAGTGAATTGGTTTTTTAAAGAAATTAAGATGATGAACCGTGTTTGAAAAGAACACAGCACCAGCCTTCTCTCCCCAGCTGACTCAGCCCCAAGGGGGTGGGATAATAAAGTAATTTTTTTCACCTATTCATCTTAGAAATCATTAAAAGGAAATCTCTTTTAAATAAGCAAGCACGTATAAGGCTTATCCTGTGCCAGACTTTATTTGAAGCTGAGAAACTTTACACATACTGTTATCAACTTAATTTAGATTTCCAGCAATGCAGTTGGAACAACAAATGGTATTCTTTTTCACCTGTTTTGCAGATGAGGAATCTTAAAAAAAAAAGCTTAAGTAACTTGTCCAGCATTACAAGTGGCTGAAGTGGCATCTGAAGTCTGTGCTCTTTGGGCATTTGCTCCATGTGTTGCATCACTCTACTTTTGGGGAACCCAGACTCCCAACGGGGCCAGTCCCCTCGCCCCACCTTTCCTTCAGGTGCTCATCACCAGATTCCTGACATGTTACATTCACATTTCTGATAGCACATGCATACCTTCAAAAAGTAACTCTGTTACTGTATATGTAATACATGTTCATTTTAGAAAAAAAGCAATAGAGAACCCGGGGGAGCAAACAAAAGAAAATAATAATTATTCATGCTCCTCCACTTACTATAACCCTCGTTAACATTTTGGTGTATATCCTTCTAGTTTTTTGTCTATGTACATCCTTTCCTTTTAAGCAACAGTGAGCTCATATGCATGCTGTTCTGTAATCTGAGGTTTTTCACCTAATAGTAGAATGTCTTTTCATTTAAATAAATACATTGCTATGACATCATTTTTAATTCTTAGAAAGAGTTCCACCATATGGAAACACTACAGATTACTCAACTAATCTTTGCTTTTTGAACAACTCACGTGTTTCCAAATTTTGAAATTAGAAATGAGCCTACTGTAAACATCCTTTATAGCTCACCTCATAGGCACATTAAACATATTTTAATTAATTAAATTATTAATATTTATTAGTATTAATATTTTTTAATGATTATTATAAATTCCCAATAGCTCAAAGGTTTATTTCCAAACCACCACCCTTCTTCATTTTAAGATACTGCTCTGTTAAGGAAGGTAATCATTGGGATCAGTAGCAAGTTCTCATCAGTTTTCATTAACATGAATCTTGATTTCATTAAAATTGTATGAATTCAACATTAAAACTGTTGTGAATTGTGTTTTAATTTTTTAGAAGATAACTGATGGCATATGAATAAAACATACAGGAAGTGGCATATTCTGACAAGCTCTCAGGAGACCTCCCTGTAATTCCTCCTACACAAGACCCCCACGGGGTGGGAGACCAGAGCTGATGGATGTTGGTCTCTCTTTTCGTTGTGCAGTGGTTTGAGATTCAGGCCTAATATTCCATGTTAGGGCAATGCTTCTGCCACTCCTTTGGTTCAGGCCCTCATTAACCTCTTCTGGAAATCTTTCCTCAGCCTCCTGCCTGGCTTCCTACCTCCTGGAGCTTCCCCTCCCTAAAATGCACATTGCTACCAAATTTAGCTAACTCGCCAGGCTGATACTGCTCAAATACCCAAAAACCTTCAGAATGGTTTCTCATTAAAGATTAAGAGTAAGAGATGAAAGTGCAACAAAAGGTTTAGCCCAACTATCAAGGTGTGTATCTCCCACCGTTCCAGAACACTCCCCTGTCCAGGACCAAGCCTGTGCTCTGCCCCTCTACGTTGATTCAACAGATAGGAAAAGCTCCTGCTTACTGGGGGCAGGGGGGTCCTCCTTCCCTAACCCACTTTCCAGAAGGTTTGGTCTAGGCTTCAGGTAGTCAGGGGCCCTTT
The DNA here is from genome assembly GCF_011800145.1 of Mirounga leonina. NCBI lineage: Eukaryota > Metazoa > Chordata > Mammalia > Carnivora > Phocidae > Mirounga > Mirounga leonina. The sequence continues at coordinate 62,142,486 of NW_023270316.1, forward strand.
GGGTGGCAGCTGGCCATGAGGCACCCGTCCCCTCCTGCAATGCGCACCTGCCCGTAGGCCGCCTGCCCTTCTGGACCAAGAGCCAAGATTCTCCTCATTAAGAGTACTTCCTATCTCTCTCTCTCTCCTCCCCCCAAACAGCTCAGATGTATGTTTTCAGTGCCTCTAAAAGAATTGTATTCTTCCTCTAAAAATGTCTTAATTGGGGAAGGAGAAGCAGCAGGAATTTATAGTCAGATCAGGGGACAGTGTGACACTTGTTTTCTCACAGAAAAGGTGCTTGTGAGGAATTTTATCCTTAATATGACTTGGATGGAACTGAGCTTGAAAACAGATGAACTGAGATTGCAGGGTATCTTTTAAGGATGTTGGGCTCTTGGGGAGAGTTGGTGGCTTATCATAACTTTGCATATTTTAAATGGTTTTATAAAAAAAATAATTGTTCTCTCTCTTTCCCTTCTGAGGTCCCATGTGCCTGTGTACCCAGAAACTGTGGCCAGCATCACAGTATTCCCATAGTTTGGCCTAAGGCATGGCACCTACTATGTGGGGGCAATTGAATGCAAAGATGGGGACACTTATTAAGTGTCGAGTGTCTCAAACAGTGTTACCGAAATGAAAAACAGTACTTGTATTGTGGAGATGCAGGCCTAATGACCTGGTTCTTTAACTGGCATTTCTTTGTATAAATCTCTTTATTTTGGCTGATGCTTAAATGTACAGAACACTGTTGCTTAAGTAACCTCATTTTAACTCAGGGAAATGGATTCAGTGAAGTCAAGAGGCTGGTCCAAAGTCATGCTTCTTTAAGTAGTCAGTGTTAGACTGACTTTCGATCCAGGTCTTTCCATTCATATGAGAGTGTGTTTTGCTAAGAGCTATTTCTGTGCCATTTTCTCATTGCCTATGTGCACGGATTGCTTGCATTTGATGGAATTGCTAGCTAAAATCATGAGATTAAGTTTTCAATGTGAGCCCCCAAACTCCACCTTTGCCCCAGTGTGGGTATCTGTGGGAAGGAATGACTTATGAGTGTGGGCCTTGGTGGGGCTGTGGTGGGGGGTAGGAGGGGGTGGGCGTCACAGGCATTGGGACACAAAGTACAAATGTTAGGGTTTGGTTTCTTCAGTAGTCCCCCTGCCCAACTGTACTTGTGGGACTGTTGGATGTCCACTGCGTAAGTGGGTCTCCATTCCAAAGAGTCTGGTTTCGGTCACAGTTCAGGAGAATTTGGAAGGGTCCAGAGGGGAGAGGGAAATGGCAAAATGAATTTCCTACAGTGTTCTTGCCACTCTTCTTTCTTACCTTTAGCGGCCAGACAGTTCCTCAGGACAAAGCAGCAACAACGTTTACAGTGTTACTTGATTTGCAGATATTGCAATTAACTAGGAATACATTTGAACTTTCCCTTCTTTATGCCAATATTTTGTTTTCCTGCTAGACTGCTACTGAATGTCAAAAAAGAAAAAAAAAGTGACATGGAGGAATAGGTTGACCTTAAAGGGTTCTACAATTATTTTCCTAAGCACTATTTGGCGGAAGTGTTGACAGTCTCAGAGATGAGCAAAGGTAAAGACTATGAAGAATCTTGACTGCTGTGACTGACCCTGGGAACAGGCTGCCAGTGGAAAGTGGAGGTCAGCAGTAGAGTCCCGAATCCCTGAGTCCTCTTAGCTTTATTCCTTTCCATACCTTCTCTCTATTGGCTTTTGTAAAACCTCATGTCCTAAGACAAATTTAAGAGGAGGCAAAAGGAGCTGATGAAAGAAATAGAGCCCAGTGGAGTGGATGGGAAGCCTCATGGTGTTCAACTTGTCCTTTTAAACAGAGGTCTCTAACTCTGCTCTGTGTCACACCTTCTTACTGTCTTTTCTTCCCTTTGCATGAAGCAAGGACCTAGATTTGATGTTAATAATAGTGGAGCAAAATGATTTCCATCTCTCTCTGGCCAATTGAGTTAGACCCTTTGGAGAAGAAATAAGCTTGATGTGCCTTGCTAAAAATATGTTCCACATCTGATGGATATAAAGTCAAGCCATAAATCTGCCAACACTATCGGGCGCCTGGGTGGCTCAGTTGGTTGGGCGGCTGCCTTCGGCTCAGGTCATGATCCTGGAGTCCCTGGATCGAGTCCCGCATCGGGCTCCCTGCTCGGCAGGGAGTCTGCTTCTCCCTCTGACCCTCCCGACCCTCCCCCCTCTCATGTGCTCTCCCTCTCAAATAAATAAATAAAATCTTAAAAAAAAAAAAATCTGCCAACACTATCAGCTAATATCAGTCCTTTCCCATTTCGCTTTATGGTATTGTAAAGGAGCTTCTAAAATGTCACCTTTTGGTGACACTCATTAATGGCCTACCAACGGGTGCTGCTAATAAAACCACCTTTGTAAGCTTGGGCTATGGGATCAATGACTGCTGTAAAATGGCCAGATTCACTTTGCAAATATTGAGCTAGAGTCTCCAGGTATTTACTATTCATTCTTTACTCTGCCAACAAGGAGGAAGGTGAGACCCTGTAATGAGGACCATAGGCAGGAAAGGTAGGTGATCATATGGAAGGATGCTGTCCGGAGACAGGGCAGGAGGTTGACTGTAAATTGCTATTACTGCTACTATTTTTGTTTGTTTAAGATTTATTTATTTATTAGAGAGAGAGAGAGTGCACGAGTGGGAGGGACAGAAGAAGAGTGAGAGAGAATCTCAAGCAGACTCTATGCTGAGCACCCACGGCCATGAGATCATGACCTGAGCTGAAACCAAGAGTCAGACATTCGATTGACTGCACCACCCAGGTGCCCTGCTACTACTCTTGAAAATGCAAAAGTCCAAAATGTAAGATTGAAAATTTAAAAATAGGGTTGCTTTTTGGGTGCTGATTATATTTATTTCTTTAATAAATATATAACTGTATATCATTATGCATTTATCAAGTACCTGACAAGGGCCAGATGCTGTGCTTGTCTAGGACACTAAAACAACCCCGTATTTTCTCTAGTATTGGGAAGTGGGGAGGAACACCATCTGTTAATTTTCTACCTCTGTTCAATTGCTACCAGAGAGAGTTGCTGCTAACTAGTCAAGTGGACTCATTTGAGTCTGCACTCTTTACCCTTTCCTGTCCTCTGTGACAGTGAACACCAAGAAGCCGGGCTCCAGAAAGTTCTAGAGTGTAGAAGACAGAGTCCAGGGCACTCACCATCCATCCATCTGAGCCCAGGACTCCTCAGTACCTAGAATTCTAACACTCTCAAAATTCATATTAATTACACCTTGATTCTTTATTTTAAAAATTAAGGAAGCCTGCACAAAAAGTACATTACAATAAAGTTGAATGAAATAGAAATGGAAAACTAAAACCAAAGAAAATAAGTCTATGGATATGTTAACCGTAAGTAATTTGCCTTGACTGAGACTTAAATTTGGTTCCCAGCTTCATGGAAGCCCAGACAAAAGGGAAATAAAACAAGTTGCATCTTCTTCACAGCTCCTTGGAGGAGACAAATCAAGCATCAAATCCCAGAAAGGATTTTTAAGGGACTGTAATGAGAATATTTGAATTTGAGGGCCACCTGGATTCCTCCCTAAAAGAATAACTAACTCTTTGTACTATGGTCCAGTTTCCTCCTCATTCTTGAATAAAGTTAATAGTAATTGCTCTTCAGGTTGTTCTGAGGATCAAATGAAGGGTTTGGTAGAGTGTATATTGCATGATTATTAGTTGGAATCAACCTAACTTTTGTCAGCAGGGGAATGGTTAAACACAGTATGATCCATTTTTATATACTACATCCATCCTCATGCTGCACCCCTCCCAAGCACCACACCCTTTGTCAATGACTTTGCAGTTTCTCCCAGGAGAAGCACAGTCTATTTCCCCACCTCACCAATACTGAACTTGACTATATGACTTGCTTTGGCCAATGAAGTGTGGGCAGAAGTGACAGTGAATGGAGCCAGGCCTTAGGAAGCCTTATGTGTTTTCATTCACGCCTCCTGAGCTTCCGCCATTGCTGTAAGGATAGGATCTGCAAGTTGTATGGTCCAAGGATGATAACAGATGCATGGAGCAGGCTGGACCCAACCTGAAGTTCAGAGCCCAGACAAGTCTAGTCTTAACTTCAGTGTGAGTGAAAAAGAAAAGAGAAAAGATAGCTGTTGAAAATCATTGCATTTGGGGCTGATTTGTTATGTAAGCTCACTATGACAATAGCTGACTGAAACAGTGGTCTTCTGTGGTCAAACCTGGAGAGATATCTGTGATATATTAAGTCAGAATGAAAGTTTAAAAAGCAAAATCATATAAATTCTCTTTTGTAGAATAATATAAACATCTGGTCTGATTTTGTTTTAAAAAAATATGCTTATATATCTAAATATTAAAAAGTATGGCGGATGACACATCTTTAAAAGTATGAAATGGAAAAGTGTACATATTTTTAAAAACTGGTGTTTTTTTTGGTTTTGTTTTTGCCTTTTGGTGTGTGTGTGTCAAATTTGTGGACTAAAAAAAGCTTACAGATCAAACACAGGCCTTTCAAAGCAGGCTGTCACTGCAGCACTGTGGTGGTCACCTGTCTAGGGTCATGGGGCAGACTTTTTGCTCAGACCTGCCCTCCATCATTGTCTGAGTGTTAGAGACTGTCGAAAACCACCTTTCATTCTCTCAGCTACTGTCAGAGGGAGGAAGCACTGCTCAGAGCTGTGCAGCTAGGGAGTAGAGAAGTTAGTTCTAGAAACAAAGTTTGCTTCCTTGCTTTCTCCCTCCAGAAATGTTTGTACTGTCAACATTACACTAAGTGGTAGGGATACTTTAGTGGACAAGAGACTCTAACAGAGCCTTGGCACCATCAAATCCTCAGCTAACACTTTATCCTTTCTGCACACTTACATAAGTTTACATAAGTGCATAAGCACCATCTTATAATCTGCTGCTTTTTTTTCTGCCCAGAGCTGTCACAGTCCGTTTGGGCTGCTATAACAAACTATTGCAGACTGGGTGGCTTATAAACAACAGAAATTTATTTTTCACAGTCTTGCAGCCTGGAAGTCTGAGACCAGTGTGCCAACGTGGTTGGGGGGCCCTCTTTCTGGTTCACAGAGGGCTGGGTTTTTTTGCTGTGTCCTCATAGGGTGGAAGGGGCAAGGAAGCTTTGGGGTCTTTTATGAGAACACTGATCTGAAAAGTGAGGGCTTGACCCTCAGCACCTGAACACCTCCCAAAGGCCCCATCTCCTAATACCATTGTCTTTGGGGTGAGGATTTCAGTGTATGAATTATGGGGTGGGGACACAAACATTTAGACCATTGCAAGTACAGTCTTTTTATTCTTTCCTTTGTTATTTAGGTCCCCTACCTTTCCCTTTTCTGTCCCATTGGATGTTTCATCCCCCTTACCCCACCCCACACATACCCGTACAACAACACCCCCAATACCCCACCCCACACATACCCATACAAGAACAAACTAGCTTGTAGCTCTCCATACTTTCCTTTGTGATCGTACAACCACGTATGGACATTTACCCTGTGAGGTAGGGAGACGAGTGCTCTTGCCTCTGTAGAAGCTGTGGTCACTTTTTATTTTATAATCAGATTGGAGACATGCAGTTAAATGTGCTCAAGGACAAATCAAGGCCAGATATCAGGTTAATGCCACTGTTATGGATGATTCCATCCATCATCAGGGTTCTCCTGCTCCTAAGTTCTCTTGCCAATCATTCCACTGATCTTAGTTTGGCAGTATGACCCTGTGTCTGGAGATCATTCTCCCTTCCTCATTTAATAAAAACTCTAGTTTGTCCCAAGTCACAGGGTCACATTCACCTTGGCCTATGGGGGTGGGTAGGGAGGGGGGTAGCAGAAGGACCCTTGGCCCAGAGAGTCCCATTCACATTGAGACTTTGTGGTTGGGTGACCAGTTCATACGTCATCCAAACTGAAGGCTTTGAGCGGAAAAGGAGCCTCTGTTAATATTCTACTAGGAAGAGAGACATAAATTGACGCTGTCCTTGGCAAACCAAGCCATGTGGTCACAGCTCTTTTGGTGTTACTGGGTGGAGATGAACTGACAATGATTGTGGCTTTGTGCAACTTGCTTTCACTTTTTTAAAGTATTTCAGGAACCCCTTCCCCGCCCCCCCCGCCCCCAGGCCCAGGCCTCTCAACCTCTGAGAACCTGTGGTGTGTGTGTGTCTCTCCCCAAGGAGTCTCTACTTTAATTTTTTTCAGGAAAACATCTCTAGAAGCTATGAGGTATCAATTAGCCTAATGTTTAGGGCCCCTGGCAGGTGCCAGGCATTCACTGAGCAAAGAGGCAGTCACAGTTCTTACCCCAGATGGTCACTGAGAGGCGTAACTGAGAAAATGCCTACTGGGCACTTAGCACAGCACCTGGCACATGCTAAGCCCCTAGTGGGGTTTTTGGTAATTATTTTAATTATCATTGTAATCACTGCACAATAATAAATACGAATAAGGTAAGATTCTTGTTTTCAGAATTTTGGCAGTTACAACAGGGACACACGAAACAAACATGTAAACACAGTGGTGATAAAAATAGCTACAAAACTATAAAATACCAGAGCTCTAGAACATTACGGGTGTGACTCATTGTGCCTGTAGGTGGAAGCATAGGGTGGGGGCAGGAGGGTGCTCTGTGACTACCTTACACTCCAGCAAGAGGCACGGAAACTTCTGAGGAGGAAACTCCTTTTGTTTAGACATGTGCTCTCATTTTATGCTGAAGAGAAAGCTTTTGCTTAAAAGGAAATCCGGTATGTAGGTATTTGTATTTTATTGTGGTAAAACAGGCTAGTAATTATGATTATTGTAAAAGTGATCCATCATGGCAGTTTAGAACTTGGGTTTGAGAGCCAGGAACCTGGATTTGGATTCAGGTTCCGCCCTTTCGAGGCATGTGATTTGAAGCAAGTGCCAGAGTCTCTGTGCCTTACAATTTCTGCACCTGTGAAGCAGAGATATTAGTAAGATCTACCTGACGGAGTTCATGAGAGGGTAAAGTGGGTTATCTGTGCAAAGTGCCCAGGGTGGTGCCCCGCACATGGTGAGAGCCCCACAGAAGTCACCTCTAACTTCACACTCAGCATCCCCAGCATTTGTTAAGGTGCTATTCAATAAGCTAACCTCCTTTAAGAAACAGCTAAGTGAGAGGCGCCTGGGTGACTCAGTCGGTTAAGCATCCGACTCTTATTTTCAGCTCAGGTCATGATCTCAGGGTCGTGAGATCGAGCCCCACATAGGGCTCTGCGCTCAGTGCGGAGTCTCTTTGATATTCTTTCTCCCTCTTTCTCTGTGCCTCCTCTCTCTCTCTTTCTCTAAAATAAATAAATAAATATATATATTTTAAAGATTTTATTTATTTATTTGACAGAATGAGAGGGAGGGAACACAAGCAGGGGGAGTGGGAGAGGGAGAAGCAGGCTTCCAGTGGAGCAGGGAGCCCAATGTGGGGCTTGATCCCAGGACCCTGGGATCATGACCCGAGCCAAAGGCAGATGCTTAACGACTGAGCCACCCAGGCACCCCTAAATAAATAAATCTTTAAAAAAAAAAACAGCTAAGTGAATATGAGTTTAAAAGGTGTTTTTTACATAGAAGAAATGTGAATCCATTGACCAAATATAAAGGCTCGAAAAATAATTCTTCTGGTTTCATGGATCTAGTTAGACTGGAGTGCAAAAGATCACAGAGGTTCCCACCTGTTTTTATCAAAGTATAGTATTTACACCTTATGATGGATTGAACGGTATTGTTTTCTTCTAAAATAATAATTTGTCCCGTAGGAGATGGTTTGCCAGTGTTTGCTAGAATAGGAATGGAATGTGGGGCTTCTAAGGAGGGAACTGCAACACTAACTCTCATAATAAAGAAGTTTGAAGTAAGAGCTCCCCCCTTACCTGCACCCCCAGGCTTGAAGTTGAAAAACTGCCCCTGGGCTGGATGGATGAGGACACAGGGACCCACCAGCACAGCCAAGTAGGCTTCCTGGTAGGGAGAGCAAAAGAGGCAGTGAATAATATAGGTTAGCAAAAGTATTTAAGGATTCCTTCCTTCCATTCAACAAATGTAAACTTATGTGCTAGACACTGTGCCCAGTGCTTTCACAAGGGCTACCCAGCCCTCTGTGGCCATTATCTGAAACCAGGCTGTTGCCCCGGGCGAGCCCTGGATGGGTCCCGAGCCCAGGTTTGGTTATCTCTAAAAGGCAGCATTCACCTAGGTGGTGTCTTCAGTTCTTCCCTCACTAATGTTCTTGGCCTGTAACTGCTTTTCTTTAAACATCCAGGAAGATTTCCAGGCCGGCATTCCCTTTGACAACTCTTGGATATTTCATAATTAGCACTGAGCAGTTAGCACAATGACTGTGATTCCCGAGTTTCTCCCTTGCCTGATTGAACAAACTTGCCCTTCTATTCCATTTCCTCCTGCCTGAAACTGTAAATGTTACAACTCTGTAAAATGCAAATAGGATAATACCTATTGCATAAAATTACTTAAAGTCCTTATGACAGCACTTGACACATACAAATCATCCATTTGTATTTGGCATTATTATGATTATTAAGCATCACCTATGTGCCAGGTACTAGGCTGAGTGCTCTCCATGTGTTAGCTCAGTTAATCACCAGGAAACAGTGTATTCACTTTTATGTCTGAGGGATAGAATTTGGGATCAATAGTACTTTCCCTTCTCAATCTTTTTTTTTTTTTTTTAATTTTGTATTCCTGACTCTCTTTAACTGATACCTTTGAATTTTTGATTCCTCTCTCTATTTGAACTTCCTCTCCTTTAGTCCACCTGCTCCTTATCAGATCAGGTGGATTTAAAATTTCTCCCATGTATTTCCTTGCTTTCTCTTCTCCTTGCCTTAGCCAGGCTCACTGGACCCTGTCGTAGCTTTCTAACTGGTTCCCGACCATTCCAGGTTAAATACTGCTCTCCAAAGTATCCCACGGTGGAGTTCTCAACAAAATGCCCTTCCTTCAGCCTGGAACTGAAGACCCTTTACCTTCTGGTCTTAATCTACCCTTTGGAACATCTCTGAAGTGGCCCCTTTATGCACTCTATTCTACTGCCAAAGTGTGCCCTCTACTCCTCCACTTAAAATTCATGCTGCCCCATCTCCCTGGGAGGCTCTTCTTGTAGTAATTCATTTGAATACAATTTTCTTGTCAGACATTAAAGCATTGCACAGAAGTCCTCTTTGACCACTCCCAGGCCCTGCTACCTCTCCCCAGAGAGTACCACCATTCTCGGTCACAGGGCCCTCCTCCCACTCTTGTTCTATGCATTTATATTCATATATATGCACTTAGAGAGAATATATGGTGGTGCTTGTTGTTTTGTGTGTGGGTGTGTCTATGACATAAATAGTATCCAACTGTGCTTATCATTCTGCAACTTGCTTTTCTCCCCCAGCAATATGTCCTGGCAATCTGTCCATCAGGATGCATCTTAAATGCCACCAAGAATTCCCCCAAACTTTGCAAAATTCCATTGTACTGGAAGTACTCTCAACTGACACTCCTCAGAATCTCTTGAGGAGTTTTCTACCTTATATGTGTGTGTAGTAGGATGATGCATGATTTCTTAATACTTATACTTTTCCATAATTTCAAAAATTCCAGCTATTCCTCCAATATTATATTTAAACAAATAGATGCTAGGTTAAACACACATACACACACACACATTCTCCTTGTTTTGTTGTAATTTTGTGTTACCCAGTCACCTCCCTGTGACCTTGATATTGGGATTGCAGGTACCTTGGAGAGGCAGGCAAACACAACATATAGGTCACCAGGAAAATGTGCCACTGTGCAAATTCTTCAGACATGCCCAACTCTTAGGCAACATCTCTACTGGCGTATGAGGAGAGCAAGTCTCAGATAAAATCCTGCCACAAGCTGGAGCCTAAGCAAAAGGAAAAATGGGTGCATCTGTATACCTTTATCAAAAGTTTATATTTATATTATTAATATACACTCATGTACACTACACATTAGATAAATATTACAGCATATTATGTATTACATAACTGATTATAAAGGATATATTGTATAAACACATTACATTTTATATGCTAATGTTATATTAAAGGTATTAATATCAAAAGTTAATGAAAGCTCTACAATTTTAAAAAATGACTGTATATCAAGCCCGCTGGGGTTGTGCAATCTGTTTGCATGTTATTGTCAACCCCCATAAACTGCACAGTGGGGGGGCCCAGGTGCAGGCCCAGAACCGGGGGCTGATTGCAAACAACTGTTCCCATTCCACAATAGTGCTGGGCTGTAAAACAAACATCAACAGCCTGTCTTTACTTAAAATTTGATATTTTGTCTATCATTGATTGAAAAAAAAATGATTGCATTAAAATACGGGTTTTGGTTCCCTTTTAAATTGTGCACCTGAGGCAAATGCCTCACTGGTGTCTCGTCCTGGCCCTGTTGCCATGCATGTAGCCACTCATTCACTAAGTATTTATTGGCAAACAGACTCAAAAGTGGCATGTGAACTGTTCTGTGCACTTGAGGAAATTCCAGCCCACTGTCCACCCGGTGAAAGTTCTCCAGAGGCAATTTTCCCAGATCCCAGAGGTAGGAAGGATTCTGTGACTCTCAGCCTCCATCACACAAGGAGAATCCTCCAAGTTCATGGCTGTTTACACAGGACTATTTAGGTAATGGCCTCGGGCACCAGCCTCAGGGCAAGGCTACAGGCCTCATTAGGGTTTTATACCCTATTCCGGCCAGAGTGGTTAAGTGTCTTAAAATTTTGGTTTTGTGGAGCGGGAGGGTGGGGCAGAGGGAGAGGGGGGGCGGGGAGGAGAGAGAGAGAATCTGAAGCAGGCTCCACGCCCAGCATGGAGCCCAGCGTGAGACACAATCTTACAACCTGAGCCAAAACCAACAGTTGGATGCTTAACCGACTGAGCCACGCAGGCACCCCGTCTTTAAATATTTTAAATATTTTAATCAATCCACATTTCTGAACTTTACTTGTTACCAATTTCAAAGTCATCATGATATTTAAAGTCTTTTATTTAACCAGTTAAAAAAATCCATTTATAGCATTCACTCTGCTAATTAGCAAAGCCTCAGCTATTGACCAAGAAAGACATGGATCACGGCCCGTTTGGTGGCTGCTTTGGAGTGTTCTGATGTAACAAGCCAACGACCGTTGGAGTGAGACATGTTTTTTAGGTCAACCCTAGAGTGAAGCTTGAACTAACTGGCACATCCATAACATCACACCATCTTTGCTTTAAATATGCTGAATTACAGACTCCATAACAGTCCCCCATGGTGAATGGACAAACGGATAATCTGGTTTTCTTCTGTCAGTGTACTGGGAGTGTGATCACCTCAGTATTTGGCCAAACCACATTTGTCCTTGACCAGCAGAGTTCCAGGGTTGGGGCATCCTCCTGACCCTTGTTGCCCTGGGGGCCCCTCTTCCTTGCCACCCAGCAGGCAACATCTGTGATCAGCGACTACCACAGTAGTGTCTGAACATGGTAGTGCTGGAAGATCAGGTCGTGAACCAGAGAGAGTGAGTTGAGACAGGCCAACCACCTGTATGCAACAACAGCAACACAGACTGTGACAACTCAAGGTGTCACAGGAGGTATTAGCCAACAGAGCCCATTGCAAGAGAGGTATGGGAGGCTCAGCGTACTGGAATCTGAACTGGATGAGGGCTCCAAGCCAAGGAACCCTCACTGAGCCCGAGGTTGATGTGACAGGAGAATAAAGATTGTGCTTCAGTCCTCCCACAGCCTAGTGTACAGACTGGTACATGGCCAGCACGAAGCCAGGGTTCATGGGGTGAAGGAATCATGTTGACCCTTCAGTTCCTGGAAGGGGAGCTGAGTGAACATTACACAGGCCTGGGGCTATTTGACATACTGGACAGGACTCCCCCATACCAGATTCAAGAGACAGTCCCTGGAACTTACTTAACATCAACCTCTGAGATTATAGATTTGTTTTCTAGGGATCTGAAACTTTACGCTAGAAGAGAATGGCAGGAATAACTTCTGGCTAACAAAAGACCCCAGTTTCCTTGTAGCCAGTTACCAGTTAGCCAATGTATTAGTGATGGCTGTTAACATTAATTAAGCCTTTGCTGTGTGCTATATACAACTGTATATTTTATATGCATTAGTTTATTCCTATGGTCCAGATAAGAAGACTAAGTAAGGGGTTAAGCCGCTTGCCCAAGTTTAGTGGCAAAGCTGGGATTTGAACTGGGTTCCCTTCGAACCTGTTCACCTATGCTCTACATTGTTGCATGTGGCCAATAGCACTGAAGAATTTCTCAGAAGAATGCATTTTCTTCCTTTTTACATAAAAGATTCTGCTGCTCTGCTGACACATGAACTGTTCTCTGCTTTTGCTGAGAAGTATTGGGGCACTCCTGTTGAAGTGTCCGACTTTTACAGGACTAGCAATTACTTTGTAAGCTGGGGCAGCTGTAAGCTACACTGGAAGAGCTGTCCTTACCACCAAAACAATCTGAGAATGAACAAAGTGTTGAATTCTCACCCCAGTGCCTAGACCATTGTTAATCAAAAAAGGAAAGCTTAAATGAATGAGTTATGAGCTGCCTCAACATGCATTCACATCCTTGGTATTGTTCTACACGCAAAAAAAATGCTGCCTTCATTTCTGGCTCACCTCTTGCTTGTTGGGTGAATTTAGATCACTTAGTTTCTTTGATTCTCTATATTCTTTTTTTTTTTTTTTTTTAGATTTATTTATTTGAGGGGGGAGGGGCAGAGAGAGAATCATCGAGCAGACTCCCCACGGAGCATGGAGCCTTACTTGAAGCTCAATTTCATGACCCATGAGATCATGACCTGAGCCAAAACCAAGAGTCGGACGTTTAACTGACTAAGCCACCCAGGCACCCCTGATTCTCTATCTTCTTAATATTAACAAAACAGAGTTTTGACAAGATTTTTATCCCATATATAACTTTTTTTTTGTTATCCATCCTTTCTCCAATCCTCCCTTGAGGGTTTGGAGTATTTTGCCAGTAGAATAAATTGCATTTAAGTGAGATTTCTTTTGATTTTTGATTTTTTAAAAAATGAATTAGAGACATTTATAATTGCCAACATGACCTTGGCTGTACATGAGAATAATATGATAAAAGCATAGCAGTGCTTTCATTTGCCTGCCACCATTTTGGATAGGTATATGATTTCTATCACAGTCTTGCAGTATAGACTGTGCTAGCCTAGAAGTCTCTGAACTCCATGTAGGTAACTGTGGGATTAAATGACCACAAAACCCCATGTTGCTTATAAAATTCAAGGAAATTTATGTCTTCCTGTAACTTTGGCTTCCCCGTTTTATCAAGGAAGAAACAGAGGTCCATGACATCTCAATGATTCATGCCACAGGAGGTCTATGGTGAGCGCATTGCAGAATTCCAAGTGTCCACACACACAGTTTCTGGGCTTAAATATGTACAGAGACTTTATTTTGAAATGAATAAATGATGATAACATTAGTGATGATAACATTAGGAAATCATTCTCTGCAAAATGTCCATCTTTAGAAGATCGAGTAATACTATCAAAGTTAGGAAACAATTGCACCATAATGTTTAACCACCGTACCTGACCATCCCCTCACCGTGCAGATTTCTGGCTTACCACTGTGTCTCTTTCAATCTGAGGACCTTTACAGGTGCCCTATGGGACCTTTGCTTTCCTCCCCTTGTCATTGTCCCCAGACCCAGGAGCCAGAAGACGTGAGTTCTATTTTCAGATCTAGCTGTGTGACCACCTTACAGAATGGTCAGCTCAAACCAAGCAATGTGTGTGAAAACACTTGCACTCCAGAAATGTGAGGTGCTGCAATTAGACCCAGCAGGTTTTAGGAGTTCAAATAGCCATGGCATTAAAAATTAATGAATAGGGGCGCCTGGGTGGCTCAGTTGGTTAAGCTACTGCTTTCGGCTCAGGTCATGATCCTGGAGTCCCGGGATCGAGTCCCGCATCGGGCTCCCTGCTCAGCGGGGAGCCTGCTTCTCCCTCTGACCCTCACCCCTCTCATGTGCTCTCTCTCTCTCATTCTCTCTGTCTCAAATAAATAAATAAAATCTTTAAAAAAAATTAATGAATAAATGATTGACTAGGAAAAATATTTGAGGTAGCATTTTACTTTCCTGAAGTGATCACATCATTTATCTCCATTTTATCCACGTGATAACAAGATTGGCCATGTGGGAAGGTGGTACAGGCATAATTTCCTTTTTTTTTTTTTTTTTTTAACAGCTTTTAAGAGGTAAGAAAACATTTATTGGAACATATGCATCTGGTGTCAATTTTCCCCACACATTTTATTATGAAAACTTTCATATGGAAATGTTGAAAGAATTTACTGAGAATACCCATAAACCTGCCACCTAGACGCCACCATTCACAGTTTACTATACTTGCTTTGTTGAGAATCTCCCTATCTATCCATCCTCCCATCCATTCATTAATTTGTCATATTTTTAAAAAGATTTTATTTATTTGAGGTGGGGGAGGTGCAAAGGGAAGGGGAGAGAGAGAATCCCAAGCAGACTCCCTGCTGAGCGTGGAGCCCTACACAGGGCTCAATCCCATGACCCTGAGATCATGACCTGAGTCAAAATCAGGAGGCAGACACTTAACCAGTGGAGCCACCCAGGTGCCCCTAATTTGTCATATTTTTAAATATATTTCGAGGTAACTTACAGACATCAGTAAACTTCGCCCTAACTGGCACACATATGATTAACTAGAGCTTAGCATCTGCTTACAGTATTTTTTTCTCTTGATGTAAATGGGATCTAATTTAATGTCATAAAAATCACAGCACAGTGTGATATTTTTTATTTGCTTCTTTGCTCCTGCAGCAAGGGGGACCCTCTTTTCAAGCTCAATCTCAGGAAGAAGCTGACATGTGAAACACACTTGCAGAGCTTCTCTGGATGAAGCAGGCATGGGGGCGGGGAGCACCAGTCCCCAAGCCCCTTGTGGAATGCCTCCAGTGCCATGGATTATTACAATTTCCCCATTGGCACGAGCCTCAATTGGATCATCTATGGAATGGGGCTTTGCAAAATAACTGTTCCTTCAGGTTCTTTCTAAGCTGCTCTCCACTCTCATTCAGTGATGCTGAAGGACTGAAAGCTTTGCAGACCTTGCCCATCACAAATCTTCAGCAGAAAGCTTTCTCTTGTTTTAATTAGCTCGGTGCAAGAAGCCTCATTTAAGACTCTGGGTCTGAATGCCTGCGGTACAACGCACACTTGGAAGGGCTGCCTGTGGAATGGAAGAAAACTGGAAAAACAAGAACCTGATCTAGGTGGCCAATTGCAGTAGCCGAACATGCAGGTGGGCGTGTTGACTTGGGGTGCATGACCACAGGGTCCACCCTCGGGGGCCTCTGCCAGGTCACAGCTGAGAGCACCTCCCAGTAATTTTGGTGTCCTGCTGTGAGTGAAGTCTGCTTGGGAGACTTACCTTCTCCTTGTACCTGGAGACATAGCACTCTTGTGGGTGGGGAGGGCAGATCCTTCACTAGTTGGGCCCCAGCCTGGGTGTGTGGGTGAGTCTTGGGCACGTGGGTAGGAGCTGAGGCTGGGACCAGCTTGGCTGCAATCACCTGAGCCAGAGAACTAGGAGAGTCCAGGCCTGTGCCATGAGAGGTCTGGGACACGCAGAGGTCATTCTTACTAGGTAGTAAACACGGTGTGGAAAGCTCTGTGAGGGGAGCTCTGTGAGGGGAGGACTCAACTCTATGCCCAGGGCCTAGAAAAGTGAATAGTAAGTAGTAGATAGATGGCTGTATAAATGTTTATTGAGGGAAGGGAGAGAAGAGGGGAGGAAAGAAAGGTGGGATGGGCCAGTCTCCCTGAGTTGTGTAGCAGGGTCTGGGCCACCATCCACACCATTGCTAATGGATTGTCACAGACAATTTAAATCTTACTTCTCAACCAATGGCCAATGTTTTAAACATGTTTTGACCATGATTCACAGTAGAAAAAAAAAAAAACCTCTTTAAATGGTGACCCACTATGCACATACACGCACACGAAACAAGTCTAAAAATGGGATGGGTGCCAATAATTTTCATTCCATTCCACTCGATCCCATTCCATTCCCCAAATACTGGCTTGTAACCCACAGACTGAAAAACGCTAGGGCCAATGATTGATCTCTTCTAGGACATTATTCTTGCAACAATCACTTTCCTTTCCAGAATTTGTAATCTCTCTTTCCTGTAAGAGAGTTAATCATTTCTTCCTGCAAACGTATCAGGGTTATTCTGTTTTATAAAAAGCAAAGACTGTTCTTCACTTGACTTCGCTCCCTTTCTGGTGACAGCTCTTCATGACACCTTACTTTTATAGAATTAGCTTTTAAAATAAGTGATCTATACCTGCTGCGGTTTTTCCATCCAGGCTTTCCTTCCCTAGCCCCTGGCAATGAGGGATTATCTTTTAAATAAGTGATCTATACTTGCTGCTGCTTTTCCATCCAGGCTTTCCTTCCCTAGCCCCGGCAATGAGTTCTCGTCCTCCACCACTTCTCTCCAAGGATTCTAATGACCTTTGGCTGTGCAGATCCAAAGCCGTTTTCTTCTCCCTCCTCTTTTTTCTCCTCCTTTTCCTCTTTTTTTTTTTTTTTAAGATTTTATTTATTTATTTATTTGACAGAGAGAGACACAGCGAGAGAAGGAACACAAGCTGGGGGAGTGGGAGAGGGAGAAGCAGGCTTCCTGCTGAGCAGGGAGCCCAGTGTGGGGCTCAATCCCAGAACCCTGGGATCATGACCCAAGCCGAAGGCAGATGCTTAACAACTGAGCCACCCAGGCGCCCCTCCTTTTCCTCTTCTTAATTCCTACTCTTCTTGATTGGGATACTTTTGAACCCTATTCTCTTAGCAAGGGTCTCCTTTCTTGATATATTGCCGTTCATGCATTCATTTATTTATTTGATTAGCTATTCAGCATTGGCTCAAGGGACATTTCAGTGAGTGACATATGGGCCTAGGTGCTAAAGGGAAAATGAAGGTGAATAAGATGCGTAATTCCTGCCCTTAAGCACCTTAAAGGATAGGAAAGGACTTGGATTTACACAGTGCCCAAGTGGAGGGCCACTTGGATGGTGGAATGTGGCTAAGAACTCAGCCTTTGGACCTGGAGAGATTTGGATTCAAATTTTGGCCCTGCCAGTTTCCAGTCATCCGATTTAGAGCAAATTACCTTACTTCTTGAAATGGCCGCTTCCTCTTCTGTCAATGGTGACTGATATTCATGGTGTCTCCCCATAGAGGTGTCTTGAGGCTACATGATCTCATTGAATTCTCACAGGTTCCTCTGAGGTAGGTACTATCATGAATCTCATTCTACAGATGAAGAAATTGAGGCTTGGAGGGGCCATACTGTCCCTAAGGGGAGACTTGAAATATGAACCCAGGCATTCTGACTCAAGAATCTGTGATTGCAGACACAAAGGTGCCTTATGTCTCTGTTTGTCCCAGAGTCCAGGGTCTAGTCTTTAATGATGGAAGACTAGAAATTAGTTTTATCAGCATTTGCAGAAGTTATCAGATAAGAGGCTGATTGATAAGCAAGAAGACCAGTTTATTCATTTGCTGTTCAAGAAATGAGGCTGTGCATCTGCACAGGATACCTTCTCCTGTGCAGATAATAGGGACATCAAAAAATAATACTGCTGACTACCATCAACTGGGCGTATGTTGTTTGCCAGGCAATATACACATAAGGCTCATTGTATCTCATGGTGCTCTGAAAATGTCATTAGCCCAGCTTTACAGAGAAGACTAAGCCTTTTTATTGAGTATGTGGTAAAACTCAATACATTTTAGCAACTACTGCTATAATTAATATTATTCATAATAGCAGCAGCAGCAGTAGATGATACGAAAGAATTTTCCTGGTAGTTCCTCACTGGTCTATACCAGAGACTGGACAGGTCTGAGTCCAGGGATAATATTTTTCATCATTAAACCTCACAAATTTGAGGCTCAGAGCAGCTTTAGACAAAAGGGACCGAGTGTCCCTGCAGAATATTTCATCTCATTTGAACTGCTTCTATTCCAGGGAACTATGTCTAGGAAAGAACGAGCCTTGGTTATTGGTAACAATCAGATTCTTTGGATGGCTACAAGTGAAGATGGGTGCCATTGTCCTGATTGACTGCTTTTATTGCTTTTTCCATCAACTACTCAAAGTTCTACCCACTCATTTTAGTCAGGTCACATTCTGATTGATTGAGTGGGTTATAGCTTTCTTTACGGCGGTTGAGTCTAGATCTTTCCTTTGGTGAAATATCTAGTACTGGTCCCCTTGCCTAGAGTCAGAACATATCCTTGTATCTGGATCTTTTATACCATTTCTTAGGACAAGATACTTCTTCAGAGGACTCATGTTATATGGTACATGTGGGGTCTTCAAGGAGTTCTATTGCCAAGAGAATAATTTTCTACCCCAGGCCCCTGTCTCTGGGGCAGAGGGATATCTGAGATCACTTCCATGTGATGAGAGACTCTGTGGTGGAGAAATGCAAAGGACTTCATCACTGATTTTGAGGAATTTGGGCTTTTGTGGTGAGCAGGCAAATGGAAAGGAGAAGTGTAAGATAGCACTGAAGTTGGACCTTAGGTCACTGGGAAAAATGGTGGTAAAATGGCAGAAACTGAGAAGTAAAGAAGAGAAAGAAATGGTCTTAAGATATTTTGGAGAGGTGGGTTGGGCAGGGTGGGCATAAGAGTACAAATGGAGAAGATGAAGTAAGTTTCAGACAGGGTGGATTTGTAGTGTGGCTGTCATAAGTCAATTTATGTCACTCGATGTATTTTTCTGCCTTTTTATAACTGTTAGAGTAAGCAACTTTACACAGTTAAAAATACGCGGCAAAGACCATTCATATATGTATGTTCATATTCATATGAATTTATACCAAGGAATTAGGGTTCTACACATTCATGCACAAATATGTAAATATTTACCAAAACTCCTTTAAAAGATTAAACAAGATTTACAAATATGAGAGGAGAAAATTGAGAAGCAGATGAAAATGAAAAATTTCAGCTATCCACAGTAATTAAATAAAAAATGCCTTAAAATGTAAAAATATAATAAATGCATCTGAAAATTATTTTCAGAATATCAAAACAAGACATTCAGTTTAGTAATATGCCTGCATTTTGGTACAGGTATATTTGGTATATGAGATTTTTAGTGTGTTGAAAATGATTTACTCTACAAGAAATCAGTAATTCAAAAGGACTCATGGCTGAAGCAGACAGCTTTGATAGGTCTAACAGAAGTCATGAACTAGTTGACAGAAAATCAAGTCAATAAGTGAAAACAGAATGGGAGGCTGTTGTTCAGTCATCTGAGCTGGTGCTTCAACCACCATAACACATCACGACCAACATAACCAGCAACAGACACAGAGCAAGCCTGACTGATCATTTCTGGATCAGCATTTAAATCACAGCGTTCTCAAAATTCCTAGGTGTTCAGAAATGTGAGGAGTGATGAGGCTGACGAGTTAGTCGTGAGTGACATGTGTATGCAGAGGGCAGTGTGAGGGATAGATGTGAGAATAAAGAGAAGAGGGCTGAGGGCAGGACCACTGGAAACACTTCCATTTCAGAGATGGGGAGAGGGAAAATAAAGAGTTGGAGCACTTAGAGAAGTAGAAGAAATGCGAAGATGCAGTCCTGAAGAAGCCAAGAATTTGCCAGGTTCATCAGAAGGGGCCTTCTGTTGAAAAGGGGCGAGGATCACAGAGGATGAGGTCTGAGAATGCATGGATGGGTATGGCCATTGTGTGGTTGTGGGGACAGCAGTCCAGAAGTCAGTGAGGATAAAGGAAGTCAGGGGGTAGGTGAGTGGAAGGTGAGGAGGAGGACTCCTAAGAAAAGTTGATGGTGGTGGCGGGGGGAGAAGGAGAGAGAGAGACTGGGGGGGTGGTGGGGAGAGGAGGCAGAGAGGGAAAGGGAGAGGGAGAAAGGGAAAGAGAGAGAGAGAAATCACTCATGTGGAATCTTGTCATAGTTTTGTTTTTTTTTTATGAGTTTTGAGAAGGCTAATGTTAACATTTGGTGCCACCAAATGATGTGTGTGCCGGAGAATGACCAGTTCTTGGTATCTGAACACCTTGAGTCCAGTGATGGGAGGCGAGAGTGGAGGCGAGAGGGCAGAGGCAATATGTCCCCAAGTGTGTTCTGCAAATACCTGTCTGCATGATGTTACTAGATCTTTGGTGAGCAGGGCACTGAGCTCCCCCGTCTCTCACAAAATGATTTTATTCCTCTCTGTCCCAAAGGAGAGGAATTATCTAAACCAGCAGGCCTGCTCATTGCTCCATGTTTCCACTCCATTTCTGGTTCATTGAGGTGCTTATTTTGTTTCTATGCTGGGCTATGCCTTTTTTATTTTCTCAGTGTATACTTTGTTTCTCATTGCTGTGTATGTATGTACTACAGGGAGATGAGTTGGGGATTGAACCAACTCTGCCATTTGGACCATAAACCCTAAGCAGAATTTGTGACTGGGGGATACATCTTAGAGCGTCACGTGCTATGAAATATCCAAGGGGAACAACCCATGCACTGTTTCCCAAATTTATGGGACCATGGAACTGTTTCTTCACGGTCTCTCCTATTCTGTGAATCACATTTTGGGAAGCTTATAAATGAGATGGTAGAAATGATGGGAAGAGAAGATCCTTTAGAAAAACTGTATGAAGTATTTGAATTGAGAATGGGAGGAGGAGCACCCGCTCCAGGGAATTTCTTGTGGCCGAGTGTGCAAGGCATGATGGTGCTTCTGGAAACAGGCATGCCAGGAGGCTGTGTAGGGGGTCTCTCAGCCTCCTTATCCAGGAATGTAACTGGAAAGCACTTTATTTTCTTTAAGGCCTTGGAGCTCAGATTGCTCAGGGAAGGGCACCAGCCTGAGGAGGACCTGTATGTGAAGCGGGGACAAGGCATTTCTAACGACGTGAAGTGCCTGCCATCTGTCCCCCTGCCAAGGGGACTCTGGGTTCTGCTTGCTGTAGCGCAGGAGTTCAAACATCCTTAAGCACTGAGTGAGGATGCCATGATCTCCAATTATTTTTAGAGGAGAGGGTGCCTATGTGGCTATGGTATATGGTGCTCCTCCACGGCCATGGTCTAAGGAAGAGAATGTTGCTTTCTTCCTTGGATAGTGGTAGAGGAGGAGATATTTGTGTGACTATTCATCAACCTACCTGTGTAACAAATACTTATTGGGCTTCTGTTGTGTGTTTGATCACTCAATAAGCAAGCAGGAGATCAACTGATACAAAGATGAAGTAAAAAAGCAGTTGCAGATCTCACAGAGTTTGAAGTCTAGCAGAGGAGACAAAAAGACATACAGTTAAGAGGCAGTATGTGGGAACCCCAAGACAGGAAGTTCAGGGAGATACAGGATGCATGGAGGGGCACCCAACTGGGAAGCCCATCCAGGATGGACTCAGGGGAGTGCTGTTCAGGCTGAGGGTCAGCAGATGGGTTAACAAGTAAGGGGGAGCATTTATAAGTTCTAGGCACAGAAAATAGCAGTTTTGAAGGTCTTCCAACTAATCCTATTGGAGGATGTGAAAAACATTCAGCAGGGCTGGGGTGTAGAGTTCTGGGCAAGGGGTCCAGAGTGGGATTAGGGGGTTGAGAGACAAAGCATGAAGCAGGCACCCAGATCCTTTGGGCCAGAGGTCCTCAAGTCGGCCTGCATGACAGTGTCACCAAGCCGGGGCCTCACTCCCAGCCTCTGAGACTTCTGTGATTCTTTTCCTACATTGATCACGTGTACTTTGTTCTTTTCTCTGCCTCTCCTTCACTTTCCCACCCTTCAAATCTCTCCTTCAGAGAAATGATGCATCGTGTCAGGAGGGGGGTTTTAGGTCACACTGGGAGTGACTAGGACCTGGAAATATGAACTGCCCACTGGAGTAGGTCAGTGTGGGGAGGACAGCTAGACTGCTGGGTGGATACTGTACTGAGAAACGAGGGTTATAGGAGGCAGATGGAGCCCACTGAGGCCCAGGGCCAATCAGGAGTGGCCTACAAGGTGGGGGGTGGGGATAAAGAGGGTAAAAACCCGACAGCAGGGAAACTTAGAGCAGGCAACAGGAGGAAATCCGGCCAGGTAGCCATCAGCCATGGGCAGGAGGGCTGCCCACAGGACCATGGCTCACTGAGGCACCTTCTCACCAGATCTGGGATCTAGGAGCAGGCATCACACATGTGACTCGTAGTAAGTGCAAGAGCGTAGCAGCAAGTGTGACTTGATGTTGAGTCACCCAAACTCTGGAACTTAGGCGGCTCCCAACGTCTCCTGGCTCCACACAGCCAGGGAGCCAAACCCAGGCCAAGCCGCAGGTGGAGGTCAGGGGGCTCCACTCTGGGGACAGGAGGAATCTTGGTCAGGGAGGTGGGCAGGGCATTACCGTGTCTGTTCTCAACTCCCGCATCTTGGTGGATGCCACCCGCCTTGACCTCTTACCTGTCTTCTCTATGCCTGGTTGACCCTCCCTCTTCCTTTGGCTCTCAGCTTAAATGTCACCTCCTCTGGGAAGCCATGCCCAGGCCCCTAACCAGGCCGGGAACCTTGTTCTAGTTCTCATGCCTCTGGGGCTTTCCTTCCTAATCCTCAGTCCCCGCACTAGAGTGATTTGGGCGATTCCTCACTGCCTGTCCCCTGTACCAGGGGCAGGGAGCTCGCTGCAGGCAGGGTTCTGTCTGCTTTGCTCTCCCTTATACTTGCACTGCATGGGACAGAATGGCACCCAGCAGCAGCCCCAGCAGTACTCGATGAAAGAGTGAGGAAATGAATACTCCCAAAGGCCCGCATGACTTCTGTTAGATTCCTAGTACTGCCCTGTCCACAGGCATCAAAACAGCTGCCCACTCTCATTCTGCCTGGGCATGTCATATCTAGATTCTTGATCTCCATCAA
This sequence comes from Mirounga leonina, assembly GCF_011800145.1. Taxonomy (NCBI): domain Eukaryota; kingdom Metazoa; phylum Chordata; class Mammalia; order Carnivora; family Phocidae; genus Mirounga; species Mirounga leonina. The sequence goes on from NW_023270316.1 coordinate 62,165,511, forward strand.
AATAAGGGTTGAGCATCTGAACCAAATGACACGAGTCCCCCCCCTTGTCTGAGGTTTCACTTTCTGGGGTTTCAGGTGCTTGCGCTCAACCCCAGTCGGGAAGCAGGTGATCCTCCTCCTGAGAAACCGGCAGAAGATCGTAAGTAGCCTACCGCCGTGTCACAGTGCGAATGCTACTCACCGCACTTCTCACATCATCACAAGAAGGGCGAGTGCAGTACAATAAAATATTTTGAGAGATGGCGTTTGCATAACTTGTATTGAAGTATATTGTTGTAATTGTTCCATTCTGTTATAGCTGTTGTTAATCACTGTGCCTAATTTACAAATTAATCTCTGTTCATAGGTCTGTATGTACCGGAAAGGACATAGGACATACAGGGTTCGGTCCTATCTGCGATTTCAGGCATCCCCTGGGGGTTCTGGAATGTATCCCCTCAGGTAAGAGAGGACTTCTGTATATGTGAATACTTCCAAGACAGATCTGAGTTCCCCATTCCACCTGGGGAAGGTCAGATTGCAAACATTAAATGAGCTTTGAAAAGCTTCAGCCTACGGAGCCAGGAAGCAAGGGGAAGTCAGCTCTGCTTGGTGCAATGCCCCCTTTCCGCACATGCACGCTGTTTGTTGCCTGAAATGCTGACAGCCTCACGGTGCTCAGGTGGAGGTGATGCTAATGATCCAGGTGCCCCGCGTGATTACATTTGTGAAAAGTGATCTCCTTCATGAGGCAGCAAAGAGCATCAAAATGAATACCGCATTCAGGCCAGCGCACGGAGCAGTTGATATTGCTGTGAAAGCTCTTTGTTTCTCTCTGGCATGTGGATGCACAGGCTTTGATGTTAGAATTTTGGCTCATTAATAACTAATTTACATTTCCCAGACAGCAAATTGTGATCTGACACAAATTTATAAAAGAACTCCAAATGGTGAAACTCTCTTATACAATGAGTCCTTTGTGGGTTTTTTTTTTTCCTTCCTAACTTAAGGAGCTTGTGATTAAAATTTTAATGCAATCATTGAAATCTCATGGGCTACTTAAAAATAAAACACCATGTTATTTCCTTCCTCTCAGAGATCATGACAACTGGCTTCTCCTCTGTGGGCGTTTTACAATTGCTTTTTCATCTGCTCAGAGCCTCAGATAAAGTAGGATTCCTCCATGAACCAGAGGAAAGGCATGGCGAAGCAACGAGGGCTAGTAGCAGAAGGCAGGGGTACTGCACTCTTCAGTTTCCTGGTGCTTCTGGGCAGGTGACAGTGATGGCATATTTTGTACTGGATTGTCCCGCTGTCTCCAGGAGCTTTCAGGGCTGATTCTCATTGCTCCAGGTGCCTCAAAGCCCAAATAGGTCATTCTGGAAACAAAGATGGGCTGATCAGAGTTCTCAAGATAAAGAATTTTATGTAGGTTTGGTTCCTCTTGCCTACATCTTGGAGGACCAGCTGCCTCATGGAAAACATGTCAGGTTTTGTTTTTTTTTTTTTGTATTTTACCCCATGTTTTTTTGAGAGAATATGGAGGTCAAGGGAAGTTGCAAACAAGGTTTTGGGAGGCAAATCTAGGTGCATCTTGGTTCTGCTTCTCCCCCCACCCCCATTTTGGCAAAAGCTCTGTCATCCTGTGTGTTGATGACTCACAGCGAAGCGGGGGAGGCAGGGCAGGGCTCCTCTCCTCCTGTTGGAAGGAGAAAATGCCATATGCATCCAGTCACCTGGGAACACCTTCTCCAGACCACAAAGGGAGGTCTGTGCCCTGGGGAGGTGAGGAGGTAGACCTGAGAGTGGACCAAGGAGCTGGCCCCCGGGCAGGGCAGTGGGGTGGGGTCGGGGGGAGCAAGACGCTGGGGAGCTTGACCGCTTGCATCATTTCTGGCAACAGGCTCTGTCTACCGAGTTACTCTCTCCTTGGAGAAAGGGTTTAGGGAACAGCCATGGGCTTGTTGTGTGGAATGGAAACATACCCAGAATGAAAAGATTTTGAAACTGGCACCACTTGAAGTCGGATTTTCAATGGTCACACAGCATGAGCCAAATTGACTCCACGCGGAGAAGCAACAAGCCACCCCAGTTCCCCTATATTATTTTAATAACAGAAAGAATGTATTAGGAATTCCAGGCAAGACCTCCACCTGGGCATGGTCCCAGATTCTAACTCATCTCTTCATGCCTTTTCAAATGAGCCTTTTACAAAGAGGCTGTTTTTCTCTCCAACCTCTTCCGGACCAATGAAGGAATCTGAGATTCTCCCTCCCAGCTTTGGTTGTAGGAAGCAAGAAATCTGAGACACCCCCCACCCCCCACCCCCACCATCAGCTCTGAGCAGGGTGGCTCTGTGCAAAGTTGGTAAGAAAACTGCAGTGCTGATTGGGGTGGCCTTTTGTTTGTTAAATTAATTAAACAAGGAGGCCATCCCGCTGAGGCTGCTCGAATGCCATGGGGGCCTATGTAAGCAAACCAAAACTTCAGCCTGTAAGTGCCTCAAGGTCACACCATCAACACATCAAGGACAACCACCCACAAACAGCCAACTAGGCTCTAAGCTGTAGCCAGTCAGTGATTTCCTTACTTAGCTACCACCTTTTCTCTAGAAACGCCTGGGCCTGAGCTCCCATCGCTGGAAGGCTCCTCACCACTTCTGGTTGGTGTGGTCTGATAAGAATAGAATTTTGCTCAAAGAAACTCCTAAGACATTGGTAATCTGCCTCAGTTTCTCTTTTAACGCATTCAGAAACCAAGGCCCCTCCTAGGAGGTGGCAGAAGGCACAGTGCCCTTCTCCCTGGCTTGGACGTCAGGGAACAGAGCGGGGACCGAGTCAGGTGGCTGTTTCTGTCAGAGTCCGGGCGACAGCTGAAAGTGGATGTCACCACGTTGACAAGGCCGTGGGCTCCACCGAAGTGGCAGGAGGAGCCCTGTGGTGCCCGCAGCCTGCTCTGAGAGCCGGGAGGGAGGAGGGGAGCCTGCATGTCCTGACAATAATCAGGGTCTTTCTCAGCACCTAGAACATTGCTGACATTTAAAACAGAATGCTGCTGTCAGGCTTGTTAATGTTACCCTCTTGGGCCCTAAACGGCTCACATAACACTTGACTATTTTTCCACATCACAGAGACCAGACTGGATTTTCTCGGAAGGCAGTCAATTCTATTCCCAGCCAGAGAGGGACCAAAAAAAGAAAAAAAAATCTTGCTATAAACATGATAGGTGCCGTACTCGGCTTCTCCCATCCGTGGGTAGTCTTCAGAGGCAGTTTAGGGTTGAATGCCGGTTCCACCGATCGCTGCTGGGGAGCTTGGATTTGTTACTTGACCTTCATCATTTGTACAAAGCAGGTGATAATAGCTGTTAGGCAGATTAAATGCGAAGTTCTTAGCACATAGCCTGGCACACAGTAAGTGCTCAAAGGGAGCTGCTGGTATAATTATGAGGCTTACCATGGAGCTGGGCAGAAGAAGCCTCTGAAAGTGGTGTCCTCTGAAGTGATCAAACAGGAACATCCTGAGGTTCTCCCCTTATTGCCACTTCTGGGGAGATGTCGCCATTGTTATGGCAACCAGATTTCTGGGCCAGGGGAAATCCCTGTTGGGCTCTCTCTGTCTGAGGTGTTTATAGCAGACCCCATGGCCCTAGCTGTCATGGGAAGAGCCCATTCTCTTCAGCACGCCAGGTATGGAGAATAAACTCGTAGAAAGGAAGGACCTCATGTGACTTTTTGCATATCATTTTATCCCCAGCAGCCCTTGGCATATTGTGGGCACTCCATGGATGTTTGTGGAAGGAAGTACTGATGGATGGGGCAGAAGGCAGGAGGGCCATGTGGCTATTCCTGGGTCAGATTCAGCTCACCTTCTGCTGAGCACAGTGGAGGGAAGAGGAGTTGTTATCAGTAGATCCTGACTTGGGTCTTAGGGACCTGACTTTGGGCAACTGCACAGATACAAACCAAGATCTCTCTGTAATTATTCAAAGAAGTAGATGTCTTGGAGCAGAGATTTCTCAGGATGTAGAGAAGTAAGAAACAGGTCCAGGTGAGAACTGTATCCTGGTTATACTGTGTTGAAGGTTTTCACTAGTTTCTTAAGGAGAGAAAATTTAGGATCAAGTTTTGTTGTCTAAGAATCTCTAATAAAATACTACACAGTTCTCATTACAGAGCATGAGCCAGTCACTCCTTACTATGTCTTATTGTCAACTGCATAAGGTCTTCAGTTACAGACTCCCTTGGGGATACTGGCTATTAAAGCCAAGATTCTGAGGCTCAGATGGGTCAAAACTAGGGGGTCTTAAAATTTTTCATTCTGTTTTGGCATGATACGTGCTATCTCAGTAATAATACCTTGTATTCTATTTTGGTTTTGTTAATCTATATTCACTTTCATGTTAGCCTCAGGTCATTCGAGAGAAGTCAGCAGGACAGGTAGGGTGACTAATAATACCCTGATTTTATAGTTGAGGACTGCAGGCTTCAGTCTGCCATCTCTGTGAAGGGCTGGATACAGGGCTCCTTGTCTGCCTCCTTCCATATCGTGGTTTAAACCATCTGGACCATAGACCTTGCTCCCTCAGTCATGTCATGGGCCACACCTCTGTCTTTTAGACCAGTGGGTGGGTGATTGCTGTTGTAAGGAAGGACCGGGGAGCGGACTATGGTAACGCCTGGTACAAATGAAGGTGCGGAAGAAGGGAAGAACTCTTAGACCATCCATGGTCGCTTAACTTTTGCTTAACCAGCTATCTCAGCATCTAGACAATCCGGGACTGAGGGTGCAGGTGGGAATGGTGTCTATGAATAGCAAAATAGCTGTGCCTTGTCCAGTCTGTTTGCACCTCCAGAGCCAAAGAATATGGGAACAGGATGATGGCCATGGCACAAGGTGACAACACAGCCATCATCACATGCGTTGACTTTCACCAACTGACTAGCCTATCTAGACAGACAGATGCTTTGCTGTCTAGACCATTTGGCCATCTCAGAGTCATCACGAAGCTGTGGTGACGGCTTCTCTAGCAGCTCTGGCTGGTGTCATGGGTTGGCTGAAAGTTCGTCAAGGATGCAGGTCTCGTGGCTTCCAAGGTGCTTCTGGTTGGCTTAAACCTGGATTGGTTGGAACCGGGAGGGGAATTCTTACAGGAGCTCTTTGTGAATATATAGTGTAGGTGGATTGGGGTGAGAGGGACAGGCCACAGTTTTAGCTTACAGCGCAGATTGCTGTCTCACGATGACAGGAAGGTGTTTTTCATCACGTGCAAGCTCCCTTACCTTGGCATGTGAGAGGCATTAGGATCTTCTGTCACCATCAATCTTGCACTGCCTTGAGGTGAGGGCTGTTCGAGGAGCCAGCCTGACGCTGTGCCCAGCACCTGGGGAGAGCTGTGTGCAGCAAGCAGAGAGCAGAGGGCTGCCGGCTGCTTGTTTCCCTGTTCTCATCAAGCCCATCTGTGATTTCGAGCAGCTTCCCATCACCACTCCCCACCTACCTTCCTCCTCTCTTGTTTCCCTGATGTGAAACTTGGAAGATCAACGGTCATGGCATTCTTTGATTCGGTATGTTTGAAACAAATCTACTTAGATAGCAAATACACGTAGCAGTTTCTTTTCTGAAGTGGATCAGACCCATTAGACAAGGTGTTTTTGTTTTTGTTTTTAAATGAGGGTACTCTCTGAATCCTGGAGGCCTAAAGTGAGAGCGCTTGGGGGGTTCCTCCTTTGCCACTTGCTGTTTCGAGCCGTGGCTTAGTAATGTGAACTCAGAGACTATAGTAACAGAGGCTTCTCTGTGGGCTCCAGAGTGGCCTTGGGAAGGCCACTGTCCTGCTGTTTTGGTACCACACTTATCACCTTGTTTCTGAAACTAGATTTCTTGGGAAATCTGGGAGTCATTTCTAGTGATTTCTGGAAAGATGTGCTTCTTCATGCAACCATTCTGACAGATTGTATTGAACATCTTATGTACAGAGGAGAACAGGTTGGAGTAATAGAAAAATGGCTTGCTGGCAGTCACAAGGCTCCCGATCTGGAAGACAATATGGTCTGGAGGAGAGAAGATGGGCTTTGGAGTCAGGCAGACCATGGGCAAATCTTAGCTCTCCGACTCCATGGCCCGGCACATTTCTGTTTTCTTCTCAGTGAAATGAGGCTGTAACAGTGGGGGTGGGGATTAAGTTAGGTGATCTAGTTGCTGTTGCTTCCCAGATTGCTATCTCTAGTGTCGCTAGTGCAGACCTGTCTCCTGGATTTCAGACCTAATGCCCATGCAGACCTTGTACCAGCATGTCCCAGGCTGAACTCATCCTTTCTCTCCTTCTCCTCCAGACCCAACTATCCCCCTTCTCCAACAGTTCATGTCAATGGAGGGTTTTGTCATTCTCCATTTTCCACACCCGGAGCCCCCACAAGTCTTCCTTCTCTCTCAGTCTGGAAAATTCCATCAGTCACCAAATCCTGCTAATTCTGCTTTCCCTGTCTCCTTGTACTCTGTTTCATCCTCTCCATTCAAGGCCACTCTTAATCTAGTTCCTTGTCATTTCTTGTCTGGGTTACTGCAGTACATTCCATTTTAAATTTTACACTACCATCGGAAGTGAATATCCTGGTGTCACACATTTCTGTATAAGCCTCGTCGTTCCCTGCATGAACTTCAAGGGCAAGTTCAGTGTCCTTGAGCTGGGAAGACATGCTCACGATGAGCTGTGTCCCTGCATTCTCTCTAACTCTGGCCCTCGCCACTGCTGTGTTCTTGCCCTAGGTTGACACCGAACCAGAGTCCTTCCTGTTCTGCAGGAGCGTCAAGTGCTCTCTGACTCTCCTCCAGGGTTGTCTCTGCCAGAAATGCTTTTGCACTTCTTGTGTACCTGGCTGACTTCCCTACCATCATTCCAGATTCAGTTCTGGTGTCACCTTCTCTTGGAGGAGGTTCTTCAAGCAGGCTGACTCTGACTTAGACCCTTTCTTTCTGTACCACCAACATTTCATCTATTTATGCATTTATGGTCATGGATTTTTTCTGATCTGCCTTCCCTAGAGGGAAGCTTGGTAATATTGGCCCCTGCACAATGTGAAGCATGGGTGGACATTAAGTACATATGTCTGGAATAAATGATTGAAGGGTATTGAAAGTGACTAGTACAGAGCCTGGTTTATGGGAGGAGCTCACTAAAAGGATCTCCCTGATTTTGCCACTAAATGGCTAGTTGACTTGGGAGCCTATCACCTTTTTGGGACTCAAGTTTTTCATATGAAAATAAAATTCATGGGTAATTTATGACAGACACATCCATACATATGTAAAACTTCAAACAATCAACATAGTGTAAATCTGTAGTAGTAAGAAAGGAGTGGAAAGTAATTTATAATAAAATTTCACGTACAACGACATTAAAAGACATAATGAAGTGGTCAGATGCTTGCACCTGCTTATCACGAATAAAGCTGGTTTTCAGAGCAGTTAAGACCAAATTGTGCTTACACTTTTTCTTTAAATTTCTTATTTTGGAATAAAGGGTGAATAAAACTATTCAATTGGAGTAACTGTGAGGGGGCTAGCTGAAAATGCAGACTGATGGCGATGTTTTTGTCTTGCTAACACAATGCCTAAAACCGCACGTGGCAATGTTGTTGGTGACATAATTTTCTAAATGAATGTCCAAAATGGTAGATGACGCTTGGTAAAGTTCCAAGCAAAACATCACAATTCTTTTTTCTTTTTACTTTCAATGTACTTATATTCTTGGAAAATTCCCTATGTACAAAAATAGTGCCCCCAAAAGTGTTTATATGTAAAGTGCAGTTAGGCCCTAGGTTCAGTTAATTCTACATGGGTTTTTCACCTACATGAATGTGCAGTGCCAGACAATCACGCCGAAGGTAGCACAATCTTCCCTGATGTGGGGCTGTCCCACATGTCACTCCCACACAGTAGAGGGTAGTAGTGCCCAGTGTATCAATGAGACATTAAAAGATACCCCATACCCAAGTTTCTAAAATACCTTCTAAGTGTCTTGTAGGGAACTAGGTAAGCCGCACCATCCAGCAATGAAGCACTCCCCGCCTGTGTATCTTTTCTCAATGGAACAAATGCACTTGATTTTTCTAAAACTAATTATTGTAAAGTGAATTTGTTTCCTATAATCAAAGATTTGTAACATTAGAGGGAAAGTAACTTACTTCAGTTACGAAGGGATTAGGTGCTAAATGAATACACATAGAAGCAACTTATGATCATTGGGATTTGGTTTGCATTTTCCTGATTGCCACTTGCCTTTTGGGTCATTTTTCTTGATCCTCACCCTTTATCCATTTCTAACCCGAGTCATATTCTCTCTTTGCTTAGGAGGTATCCTGTTTTTATAGTTTCAAGATTGAGAAATTTCTCTTCACTCTCCTGCATTCTTGATATTTATAATTTGAATTGCTTTGTGATCATTGGTTGCTTGCACCCCCCCTACCCCCCCCACTGTACCATGAATTCCTTTTAGATTTAATTCTTATCCCACTCAGCTGGGATTATTTTTTTCAAGTTTGTTTCCACTATTAGTAAAAACTTTGTCACCAAATTTATTGTCTACCTTAAAAGCAAGGCCTTAAGTGGTTCATCTTAGTATCTCCAGATCCTACCTCAGTAATCAGCTACTAGCAAGTGCTCAATTAGCATGTCAAAGGAATGAATGAAGGGAACACATGATGTGCTTCAGCCTCAAATCTCAGCAAGTTTCATGAATATAGGGTGTGAGGTTGCATAAAAAAAATGAATTTTCTACTTCACCAGTTTTGACAATTTTTTAAAAAAGATTTATTTATTTGAGAGAGAGAGAGAGCATGAGAGAGAGAGAATCTCCAGCAGGCTGAGCAGGGAGCCTGGTGTGGGGCTCCATCCCATGACCCTGAGATCATGACCTGAGCCGAAATCAAGAGTCGGACACTTAACTGCCTGAGCCACCCAGGTACCCCCATTTTTGACAATTTAAAATCCTATAATATTGAATCTATTTAAAAGGAGCTTAAATGTTTCCTTCTACAATGGGTCCCCCTCTCTGTTGGTGGTACCCACCATTCTACCAGGCTCCCCAGCAAGAAATTCTGGAATCTTCTTTGACTCTTTACATGTCACATTGACCAGTTGCCAAGCTTAGTTTACAAAGTCTCTCAGATCTGTCCCTATTCCACTTTGACTCAAATAATTCTGTCATCATATCATGCTTGAATTCTAGCAAAAAACTCTGATCAGGGTTCTTACCTGCGATTTCTCTCCTTCCAAGACTATTTTCACCATAAAGTTGATGTGCAGAGGGAACCACCGTGGTTCTGTCTTGCCTAGAGTCAAGCCCAAATTCTTAGATCCAGCTTTCCCCAGCTGCTCCAATAGTCAGATTGCATACCTTCATTTTTACCAGTCCCCCCTAACTCCCAGCTGGCTATCCTGCTGTAAGGCCCATGTATTTACCAGTCGCCGTACCCCTTCTTGCTTTTATGACTCTCCTCCTCCTCCTCCTCCTCCTCTCCTGCCTGGAAAACTTCTTTGCCTTATATCTGTATATGCTGCTTCTATCCCCCTGCAATGTTTTTTTTGAGACTCCAGCGTATCTTGAATTCTCCTGTTTTGGTGTCCCATCTGCAGCCCATATTATGTAACTGGGCACTTTATAACTTGCTACATCTCTTTGCTTGCTTCGCGAATTCATCTCAGACCATGAGCCTTTTTTCAGGGACTGGTGTTCATTTTATTTGTAAATGACACCAAGCTTACCACAATGTTGGGGCTGTAAAAAGTGCTCCACAAATAAGTTATATCGAACATATGAACATGGTTATAGTTTGGGTGCTTAGAGCAGGGCTTTGCAAACTTTTTCTGTAAAGGGCCAGGTAGTAAATGTTTTAGGCTTGTGGGCCTTAGGGTCGCTGTCACCAACAGTCCACTGTGCTATTGTAGTGTGAAAGTAGACATAGGCACTGTGTAAATGAACGAGTGCAACTCTGTTCTAATAAAACTTCATTTACAAAAATCGATATGGCCAGCAGGATGTTTCCTGACTCCTGGCTTATAGTGTGGTATGAATGAGGCCCATATCGAGACCCCCTTTGGGTCTCTATTGGTAAGCTTAGTTGCAACGTGCAAATTTCTAAATCTGGCCAATAGCCTTAAAGAGAATGCATTGTCACTGTTGGAGAACTGATCAAAGCAGAGGGACACTAGGTGTGGCCCTTGCAGATTGTGTATCAAACAGCTCCAGAACTGCCATGAGGACAGCCCTCTTGAAAAGCCAGTTCTTGGGGTGCCTGGGTGGCTCAGTCGGTTAAACATTTGCTTTTGGCTCAGGTCATGATTCCCGGGTCCTGGGATTGAGCCCCGCATAGGACTCCCTGCTCAGTGAGGAGCCTGCTTCTCCCTCTCCCTCTGCTCCTTTCTGCCCTGCTTGTGCTCTCTCTCTCAAATAAATAAATAAAATCTTTAAAAAAACCCAACCAGTTCTTTCTAGGGCACATGAGTCCTGTTGTCTTCCCGTTGGTAGGAAAGAAAACTGGTATGTGTTTGAGTATCTGCCATGTGCCAGGTATTTTCTATGTTGTCCATCCTTTCAGTAAGTGAAATTATCCTCTGAGGTATGAGTATCATTTCATTTTTCACATAAAGAGACTGAAGCACCAGAAGTTAAATAATTTACCCAAGGCCACAGATAGGACCTGATGGGTCCCGCATCAGTCTTTCTGACACCAAAGTTTGTGTTCTTTCTACTCCACCATCATAGAGTTATTATCATAATAAGTCTGGTGCTGGTGCATGAAAAACCAAACAGAATGTAATGTTCCTGGCAAGGCCAACTGATGTAGCAAGTTGTATTTATGGTCTTAAGGTCTTACTGAAATTTTTGCTGTCAGCTTTATTAATTATTACACTTCTTTTATAGTCATTAGAACCTGCCAGTGAATAATGTGCTGGCATTGTCAAGTGCAGAGATCTTACTTCGGAAAGAATCACCCTTCGACATACCAATATTTTTACACAGTAGTAATTGTTACACAATTGCAGTCTCACTTAAGCAAAAAGGAAATTTAACTGGGAGCTAGAATGATACTTTTTCTCATTTTTCCTCTCGTTTTCATGTCTATTGTGGTACTCCGATGTAAACCTCACTGGATTTTTAAAACCTGATTGTCTCTTCTCTCCACTGATAGCCAACCCCAGGGAAAGCCAGCGGTTTGGGGATGATGTTAAAGAAGACGAGATGAGTAATTCAAAATCCCCGTAGATCCAGATTGTATTACTAAGTCTGGAGGGGGTAGAAATAACGGGGAACAAAACATATTTATGTTAGGATTTTTAAGCTCTAGGTTCCTAAGGCCAAATAATTGTATTTGCTATTTGTTTTGTCTTCTTGCCAACCCATGGTATAAGTTCAGATGCTTTCTTCCTTTCTTGCTGTCTTGTTTTTTCCTCTCTTTGTTCTTTCTTCTTTCCCTTCCTCTCTCCCTGTGTCCATTTATCTGTCTGTTTCTCTGTTCATCCATCTGTCTATGCATTCATCTGTCCATCCATCCTCCAGGGTTTAATAGTGTTCGATGGGCGGGGTCCTCTTATGGTGCCACTGCATCTGTCTTCTCTGTGCTGTATTTTTCTCACTGGTTGTTGACATATAGCTGCCTCCCCAAACAGTCATGGTTATTGTCCCGGATAAAAGAACCAAAGTATACCAATTGTTTAGCTTCCATCGCTGTGTCCATTGTTTTCTTATCCCAGCATTCCTGTTACAAAGATCATGTATCATTAGATTGAAGATCCCAGGAGGTGCAGGAGAGTGGGAACTGAATCCCATTGTGCTTGGGGCCTTTTGTAGTGATTTCCCAAAATACTGGATTCGACAGCAACAGCATTCAAAAAGCACACACCACGACTGCCAGCCATAGAAGGTTGCAAATCCAAAAGATCACTATCGTCTCCTCGTGCTGAATACATGCTAATGTGGCGTACTTTGAACACACGAAAACCAGGAACCTGCTGGGGGATGCTTCAGTTTGGGACTGAAAGGCATCAAAGGCTTACAGCCTCTAAATGAGGCTTTGAAGTAGAGGGTGGTGTGGCGATGAGAGCAAGCTCACCCCTCTGTGTGGCTATTCTATTATTTCAGGCTTTTGATTTCCGGCTGCAAAGCAAACAAGGCCCCCTGGTGCTCTGACTTACCCCAGGTTATCTTTATAGACAGAAAGGGCTAAGTTTCCAACTAAGCCAAAGATTGAGCTAATCAGCCCTGTTTATTATATATTCAGGCATCTGTAAACTCCTCCTTATTTTGATTTCATTATAATCACAGTGCCCTTTGCCATTGCTTTTTGGTGTTGTGAAAATTAAAGCCTAATGAAGTGTAATGGTTTGATTATATACTGTAGTGGAAACCATTGATTGGCTGACTTCACAGTCATGCTCAACCATTTTACTCCTTCCTGCCTCCCACAATAGAGAGTGTACCACATACTCACTTCCCCAGCGACATTGGCAGCTGACCCAACTCTAACCAATGAGATGTTTGTCCTGGTGGCGTTTGGAAGACTTTGCTTCTTTTCCTTATAAAGGGGACATTTGAGTTGGTGTCACCTTTTCTTTTTCTTTTTATTTCTTTCTGTCTTATATGCAGATATGATGCCTGGAGCTTCTGCAGCCATTTTGTGACCAGTGATGATTATGTTGATGAAAAGTCAACATACTAAAGATGTTAGAGGTGGTGGAAGGAAAAGACAGAATGAGCTTAGGTCCTTGAAGGTTTTATTAGAAAAAGAGGTCCATATTTGCTTCAACCACTATTAATTGGGTTTTCTGTTATTTGCAGCTGAAGACAGTCCTAACTGCTACAGATGCAAGAGCCAAACTATGGAAATACCTTCCCTGCCCTGCCCCTCCCTTTCCTTTCCTTCTTTCTTTCCTTCCTTCCTTTTTTTAAAACAAGTTTTACTGCAGGAGGCATGTTTTAATCACCATTTCAAATAAAGTAGTACAATTTATTTCTAGAAACAGCAGTATTTCACTCTCCAGGTAGAAGACTACTGAAAACATTAAGTAACTGCCCCAATTAGAAACAGATAAATGAAGACCTTAAAAATAAATAAAAAAGGTAACATGAATTTTCACAAAATCATTCTTGTGCCTAAATCAGACAATTGCTTAGAAAAGGTAGCCTAAAGAAAAAGAAAAAGCAATACATGAATATATTTTCATTTAAGTACATGCTCTCAAGTGAGTTTTAATTAGAAAAGTGGAATTAGGATTTCCAGAGCTGTCAGAGCCCATCTTTGCTGTAGGTAGCAGTCAGGTTCCGATGAGGGTGATGTGCGGTACCAATCACCTCCTTCTCGTGGACTGTCAGAGCTCTCTCCGGTTTGCCAGTGACTATGCTAAGACAGGAGAGCCCAGAATCCTCCTCTGCACAGTAGATCCATTCACCATGGGGAGAGACGGCACAGCAAACAAAATCCCCACCTTCTCTCTTAACAGAGCTGAAGCTCTGACGATCTGCCCTTGCCTGTTCAGGAAGACCACTCTATTTGATCTGTTGCACACCACAAAGTGCTCTGGGTTTTTAGGAAGTAGGATCACACTGCTGACGGTGGTATCTGTCCTTGCAGTGCTGCCCAGCAATTTAAAGGTATTTGAATGTTCTGTGGTCTTCATTTTCCAGATATTTACAGTGCCACCAGAGGATGCCCTAGTAATATAATGTCTCACTTGTGTAAAAGTTACTTTGTTAACAAAGGAGGAGTGGCCGTGAGATTCCTTCAGGGTTTTCCCAGATTTTAAACCGTGAATTCTAATTGTCTGTTCAAAAGAGGACTACGGATCTAACTACTACTGTTAGAAAAGCTTAGACAGGTGACAACTTACTATGTGCCCTTTCAAATCTTCTTAAACACTGTCCACTCTGAATCTTCCTGGAAGGTTATTTCTGACTTCTACTTTTAGCCATGTGACCCACTTTTAACTGCATATCACTAGTCTTCTACTCAGTTAATGAGCATATCTATGAAATGCTGAATCTGGCTTCACAAATCTGACCTTTGTGATCTTTGTGGGGTGGTGAATGCATTATTCAGTTATTAATGATGCCATCGAGATATCTACAAACAAATGTAGCATTTTCATTGAACACTTTCTCACTTATTTCCTCAGAGTAGTGTGTTTAATATAACATGCTCTCCTCTCTCAGGGTTTCCAAGGATACCTTAGACTACTGGAAAACCATGAAGTTATAAAAACCCTAAGTTATAAGTTTTAATGGAAAATATTTTATAACACACATATCAATCACTGAGTGTTAGTAACACATACAAACAATAAGAAATTCTGGGTAATTAAAGTCCATAAACCTACACACTTTACCATAACCAGTATCTTGCTTTTCTCTGAATCAGGCATATGAGTTCTCAGGTACAGTTTTCTTTGTGTTTTTGTGTTCATGGTTTCCTGAGAATCCAGAGGAAATGCCAAGTTGTTTTTTTTGTTTTTTTGAAATGCTAAGTTTTAGAGGAAGCAAGGAATTTTCTTCTCCATATTTTCTTGGGCTGGGTAGTACTCACTGCTTGTTTCTCTCCCTCTAAGGAAAGCAAATCACTAAATCCACTTTTTATGTTACCAGAAGAAGGAGAACTTTATTACTTTTGTTTGGTGTTCCCAGAAGAGTAATTAAATGTGATCAACAAGGCAAACTTAGGGATTTGTTTAGTTCCTAACACCACCTTCTCTTTTCATATACTTATATTCTCTGAAGAACCACTGACCTAATTCAGAGTTAAAGTAATTCCTCTTAGTAAGAATGAAATACAATAAGGATGACACACAAGTCTGGAGAACTACGCACTGCTTAGATGTCATCCTAAAATGAAAATGTAGACGTGCTTTGAATTCAGGAAGGGTTTAAGTGGTGTGATCATCTAGTTTCCAGAATGTGCCTTCTCCATGTTTCCAGAGGCTTCTATCGGAACCTGAGTTTTAGAGCTTTTCCTTGCATCAAAGATGCTTATGCACACTCCTGGCTCCCCTTCTAGTTTGTGAATTTCTGCAGGGCATTGGCAGGGTTTGATTTGTCTCTGCATTTCTTCACATTCCCTATTGTAAGATTTTATACTCATATGACAACTGATAAAGGTTTGTTGAGTTGAATTTTATCCATACAGTTGTAGCTTTGTAATATCTTGATCTTTGGGGTGAGTGACCTCTGAGTCACACATTCATATGATTCTTAACTAGGCTTCCAAGACTGTCTTAAAAGATCAATTTGTTAGTATTACCAAGCTCTGATTACTTGGTGTTATATAATTATACTGCAATTAAACTAAAAATAAGCAGCATATTTAAATAACATTAACAGAATTAAGGCGGGTGGGTGATTCACACAAATGTCCGTGCTCTTCTTTTCTTGGTGGATAAAGATTAAGTGCATCGTTAGCAAAGGTTGAATCCTTCCAATATTTACTGCCCTCACTTCAGGCAAGAACACTTGAAATTTGGATTGATACAGAAAATGAGGGCATTATTTTTTCCCTTTCAAATTTGTAACTAATGTTCCTTTAAATAGTAAAGTCTTTTTTTTCTTTTTAAGATTTTATTTATTTGAGAGAGAGAATGAGAGAGAGAGAGAGCACATGAGAGGGGGGAGGGTCAGAGGGAGAAGCAGACTCCCCGCTGAGCAGGGAGCCCGACGTGGGACTCGATCCCGGGACTCCAGGATCATGACCTGAGCCGAAGGCAGTCGCTTAACCAACTGAGCCACCCAGGCGCCCTAAATAGTAAAGTCTGACTCAATTTTTAAAAAATCAGTTACAGTCTCTGAAAAAGAAAACAATAAGAAATTTCTTTTTTTTTTTTTTTTAAAGATTTTATTTATTTATTTGACAGAGAGAGAGAGAACACAAGTAGGCAGAGGGAGAGGGAGAAGCAGGCTCCCCACAGAGCAGGGAGCCCGATGCGGGACTCGATCCCAGGAGGGAGGAAGACTTATTTCTCAATGAAACCCCTTTGTGTGCATATATCACTTAGGGAAAGATAAATAGACATAAAAAACAAATACACAAATTTCAATACAATTTTGAAAAATAAAATGAGAGGCCCTGTGCAGCCTGATTCTAAGATTTACTGTAAAGTTGAAATATTTGGGGTAGTGTGATGTTGGTGTAAGGAGAGATACATAAGTATCAGTGAGACAAATTCAGACTCCAGAAACACATAGACACACATGTAGACGGCCAATTGATTTTTGATAAAGACACTAAGCTAACTTGTTTCAACAACTAAATGTCCACGAGGAAAAAAAGTGAACGTTGACACATGATACACAAGAAATTAAATCAAAATAAATCATAGACCTAAATGTAAAATCTGAAACGATGAAACTTCTTGGAGAAAAGATGGGATAAAATCATTGTGAGACCTTGGGTATGCAAAGATTTCTTAGGGCACGAAAACTACAAACTGTAAAATAAAAATTTGATGAGATGAACCCTATCAAAATGAAAACTTCTGCTTTTCAAAATAATGCCATTAAGATCATGAAAAGCAAGCAACAGACTGGGAGAAAATACATGCAAAACATATATCTGATAAAGAAATTGTACCCAAGAATATGGGCAAAATGTTTAAAGACATACTTCACAAAGAAGATATACAAATGGCCAACAAGTACATGAAAAGATGTTCAACATCAATAGTCATCAAAGAAATGCAAATTAAAACCATAATGGAAAATTGAGATGACTGAAAATACCAAGCATTCATGATGATACAGAGCAGCTGTAAGTCTTGTACGTTGCTAGCTGGAAGGTAAAATTTACTGCTACTCTGGAAAACACGTTGGCCATTTCTTGTAAAATTAAACATACCATACACCCCGGCAATCTCACTTCTGGGTATTTGTGCAAGAGAAATGAAAACATGTGTTCACGTGAATACTTGTACTTGAATGTTGTATTAGTTTCCTAGAGTTTTTGTAACAAATTACCACAAACCAGGTGACTTTAAGCAACAGAAATTTATTTTCTCATAGTTTTAAAGCCTAGAAGTCCAAAATCAAGGTGTTGGCAGCGCCATGCTCTCTCTGAGGGCTCTAGGAGAGAACTTGATCCATGACTTTCTCTTAGCTTCTGGTGTTGCCAGAAGTCCCTGGCAATTTCTGACTTGTAAATGTGTCACTTCAGTCTCCGCCTCTGTCATTATGTGGCTTTGTCCTTCTGTGTCTCTCTGTCTGTATCTTTTCTTTCTTATAAAGACACCCATATTGGACTGGGGCCCATCCTAATGACCTCATTTTAACTTGACTACATCTGCAAAGACCCTATTTGCAAATAAGGTTACATTCACAGCTTTCAGGGTTTAGGACGTCAGCATATCTTTTGGGGGGATACAGTTCAACCCACAACAAATATTCATGGCAGCTTTAGTAGAAACAACTGTTTATGGAAACAACCCAGATGTCCATCAACTGGTAAATGGGTGACAAATTGTGGTATATCCATATAACAGACTATTGTTCAGCAATAAAGAAGGTTGAATTACTAATATGTATAACACACATGAATTTCAAAAATATTTTGCTGAGTGAAAGAAGCAGACACAAAGGAGTACATCCTATATGATTGCATACACCTGAAGTTCTAGAAATGACCAATCTAATCTATAATGACAAAAAAACCAGATCAGTATTTACCTGGAGCTGGCGTGAGGGAGTGTGGGATTGGATTGTTGGACTGACAGCAACTAGGCAGTAGGGCACTTTTCGTAGAGATGGAAATGTTCTATATCTTGGATTTGGTGGTGGCTGTGGAGGTGTATAAGTTTATCAAAATTCATTAAACTGAACACTACCAAGATGGACACATTTTATTTAAATTATATGTAAAAAAATTTATTTAAAAGCTCAATTGCAAATGTCTCTTAAGTAACCTATGGCAAAAAGCAAGATCTGTCTTTGTGAATATGTTCACATTCTTGTATTTATTTAAAATAAAGTGTGACTGTAGCATCTGTTGAAGGTGCTAGAATCTACTCATTCACCACTGGGAGGGGGAATGTCTGTGTTTTTGTCTGCACAACATCTCTTTACCCTTCTCCTGGCAATAGCATCCCCTCGTTTTCCTTCTTTCAGTGATCTGTTCCTTTCTTATACCAGTCACATGGTTTTAGGGGGACCTCTAATTGCAACCCCTTCTTGCCTATTGCCGCCTCATTGGTCCGTTGCACCTTCACCTTCTCCATCTCCTCCCTCCTGCTCTGCCAGCGGGAGCACAAGGAGAACGACAATCCGCAGTAGAGGATAGTAACACTGAGCTGGAGCAAAGCTCCAGTGAAAGGAGGAAGACATAGAGAATGTCTTAGCGGCATGAATTCTCTCGCTTTAGAACTTTGCCAATTATTCCTTCCTCCTCTTCCCTCATTCCTGGTTTCTTGAGCCAATAAATTATTAAAATTTCCCTTTTCGTTAAGGTAAACTTCTAGTTTCAGCCAAAAGATCTGAACACATTAGGATTTTTAAAAAATTCAATTAGTTCTTATCAGGCTGTCTCATATATATACAGAGCTATTTATAGAAGTACATTCTCTAGACTATTTAATATTTTCAAGTTGTTAATGTCCTTCTTCATGAATGTCACCCTGGGCCGCCCACCTCCTATTACATTAGAGGTCATGTTGCCTAGTATGTTGGGAATCTGACCTACTTTTATTTTACTTTATTTTTTTAATTAATTAAATGATATAAAGCTGGGTTAGACGTTTTGGTGACTGCTTTACTTGTGGCTGTATGCTTAGCATGAAGGCAGTGAGTCACAACGAAACCTAAATTTTTATTTATTTATTTATTTTTAAGATTTTATTTATTTATTTTGACAGAGAGAGACACAGCGAGAGAGGGAACACAAGCAGGGGGAGTGGGAGAGGGAGAAGCAGGCTTCCCACGGAGCAGGGAGCCCGATGCGGGGTTCGATCCCAGGACCTGAGCCGAAGGCAGACGCTTAACGACTGAGCCACCCAGGCGCCCCCGAAACCTAAATTTTTAAATATGAATTTCTATCAAGCCAGGTCTCCTTCATCTAATACTTTTGCAAGTAATCACTTCAACCCCAAGACAAGAATTTATACTTATTGCTGTTTGGTGAAATTCTATTTTTCTTTCTTTCTAATATTTTAGAATCTTTTTTTTTTAAGATTTTATTTATTTATTTGACAGAGAGAGACACAGTGAGAGAGGGAACACAAGCAGGGGAAGCAGACTCCCCACTGAGCAGGGAGCCCAATGCGGGACTCGATCCCAGGACCCTGAGATCTTGACCTGAGCCAAACACAGACGCTTAATGACTGAGCCACCCAGGTGCTCCTAGTATTTTAGAATCTTATTGGATCCTTACTCTGTCACCTAGGGTACTCTTCTCAGTTTTGTTTCATCTATTAGTTTAATAAGCAATAAAGTGGAAAACAATGACTTTTTTTTTTTTTTTAATTTGTATTAGTTCTGGTGTGTTCCTAAGAGCTCACCCAAATCTGTCAATAATTAGTTTGGGAATTTCCCTGGAAGTCAACAGGAAGCTTATGGACTGGCAGCCCTCTGCACTGCTGCGAACAACCAATTCTCCCTTTTATGACCATCAGGAAACGTTTACTATCTTTAGCCTTTTGGCATTTCCTTCATTCTCCAGAGTATTGTGAAGACCACGGATGTGGTTCTCTGGTCATTTCTTCCATGATTTTCGTGGTCGTTTTGGGGGCCCAAAAGTTTATACTCATTTAAGGCCACATTGTGTTTCCTGAATAACTCCTCTCAGGATCTTCTATTTCTTCCAGTTCTAATTTCATTATCCTTAGTGAGGGTGATAGGAACGAAGTGAAAATGTAGTTTGACCTACATTACTAAACCTCTCTGAGCACCATTTTCTCTTCACGGGGCTATTATGAGGGATAAAAGAATTGATGTCGGGCCAAGTGGCTGGTGTAAGGTAAGATGGTCGTGAAGAGCTGGACATGGCCCCGACTTGCAGTTCAGGGCAGAGTGATGCCTGGGGGCAGACGCTACTGATTGAGAAGCTTCTGCCTGAGAGTAAGGGGTAGAACAGTTGCTCTTCAGGCACAGGTTCCTACTGCCCAACTTGCTGTTGCTTCTGGGTAAGTGGCTAAGGACAAGTTTCTGAGAAAGACAGAAAAAACCCTAGGCCCTGTGGGCTACCTGAAGAGAATTCAGGCCTGAGCTTTTGGATACTGAAAGGTGCCCTGTGAGGGCACAAGGGAGCTGGAATTCAGGGACACCTGGGGTCGGCAGTCGGGCATTTCATCCTTGGACAGATGGAGGTCAGAGGGGATTCATGGGCACTGGATTGATTTAGGATGAGAACTGCCCATCTGTCAGCTCCAGTGACTTCATCTGGCTCCACGCTAAGAAACTTGACCAAATTCGAGCATGGCTTCTATTAGTTCAAGGCCCTGTCCCTGAGACGTGTCCCAGCTCCTTTACAATGCCTGTCCGAGAAACCCAATGCTGCTGAAAGAATTTACTCTTCGTTCCAGTCCCAAACCTGACTACAGGCCCCTGACTTCCCCTTTCCCAGATAGGTACTTTAGAAAACTTGAAGTTGTAAATCTTTTCTCAGTCCCTTTGTGATGTATCTTTTATAACCCAGAAATGTCTTTCTCAATGACCTAGAGGCTATCCCTTTGAAATGTAATTATCAAGACAGATAGGACGTTTGTCTCCCAGTCTAGCTTGGCTTCATAAGCATGGGTTAGCAGAATTAGCGGACGCCCATGGCCTAATCACATTGACCAACCTGCCCCACTTAACGTCCTTCAAGACTTTGAACAC
Organism: Mirounga leonina; assembly: GCF_011800145.1. NCBI lineage: Eukaryota > Metazoa > Chordata > Mammalia > Carnivora > Phocidae > Mirounga > Mirounga leonina. The sequence goes on from NW_023270316.1 coordinate 62,186,331, forward strand.
ACAGCAGAATTTAAAAAGCCTCTCACCTTTTGTTTCAGCAACGTTGAGGTCGGGTTATACTGGGGTCTCTCTCCCCTTCTGCAGCAGTTTGAATAAAATCTATCTTGTCATTTTAAAAAAAGTATTCAGCGAATGATTTCTCCTTAACAAAGAATTCAGATCATGATTGGTTGGAGATCCTGGGGTGCAGCTGAACTTTGTAGAGGGGAGGTGTAACTGGATCCAGCTGTGGAGGGCTGAGGGCGGCAGAAGGAAGAAGAAGGAGATGGCATTTGGCAATAATCTTCATTGAGGACAAGATGCACAGGTATAGGCCTGGTCACAAGACAGTCAGAGTCTCAGATCAGTGAGTTGATAATGAAGATAGTTCATAATTTGGGTGAACCAAGTGGAGGTTTCTAGTGGGTGCTAAAGACACTATCTTTAGCTCTATTACTCTTTATATCAATAGTTTAAAGCAGGCATGTTTAAAAGACATGAGAATAGCATTCATGGTGGCATGATTCTAATTTCAAATAGTCTCAACAGTCTAAGGAAAGAGCTAAAATTATCACAACGTGATAGAGAAGTATGCAGACCCTAATATTCCAGGGAAGGCAGGCTACAGAACTGGCAGGGCCTGGTGTAAAATGAAAACAGAATTTGTAGGGTCCCAGTGTGGGCAGTAGAAATCTCTTTTCGCATAGGCCCACTGCCCCAATCCACAGGTGGTGAACGACCCTCAGGGGATTGCAATCTCTGCTTCTGGGTGTTTTCCATACCTGGAGTGAGCTGGGTGAGAGGGTAAATATGCATGGAACCATGAATCCAGGACAGGGTGGCCTCCTCTTTGCCACGCCCCAAGACGCTGTGGGGCACATGCTTTCTGGGAACCTCTGCCCATTGCTGTGGGGGAAGGTGGCAGTGGTTGTGGGGTGGGGCCCAGAACCTATCTTGGGGTTGGGGGGAGAGGAGCAGTGGGAGGTGGACTGTTTGGGAGCCAGGGCTCAGGCCTCTCGCATGTGCTCCATCATCCCACAGACTTAACAAAACACAGTTCAAAGGCACAATTATTAAGAATTTCAAAACAGCAGCCATGGAGCATTAAACCCCAAGTATAAACCATCCTGAAGGTGAGTCCCGTGTGATGGCACTGGTCACAGACCCATGAAGCTGATGCTGATTCTCGGCTAGGACAACAGTGTCAAAAGCAGGAACGAGAGGAGCGCCTGGGTGGCTCAGTCGGTTAAGCGTCTGCCTTTGGCTCAGGTCAGGAACTCAGGGTCCTGGGATCAAGCCCCGCATCGGGCTCTCTGCTCCGCAGGGAACCTCCCTCTGCCTGCCGCTCCCCTGCTTGTGTTCTCTCTCTCTGTCAAATAAATAAATAAAATCTTTTTTAAAAAGTAAGAACGAGAACTTTTTTTTTTTGGACAAACCCATTTGAGCAGATGGATGGTCCTGTAAGGCAGGAGGAGAAAGCAGCTTAGAATGCAGGTTGAACATGAACTGTAGAGAGCTTTGAAAGGCAGGCCGAGGATTCAGACATCATCCTGTAGGGAAGGAGAAGCAGGGGAGGTCTGAGAGCAGGGGAGTGACAAGGTGAATGGGGCATTTCTGAGGATTAATTCCCAGTGAGATATCTTTTAGAAGCATGTGCCTTTCAACTATTCCTGTCTGTTGTTTTCATACATAAAAACTGAAGGAACACTCTTTTGGATCAAAGCCGGGCAGTTGCCTGCAAGGCGTCTTTCTCTCACTTTTTCCTACCACTTCATGCACAAAATCTGCTGGAACTTCTGACATTTTACTCTTCCTTGCCTCTGGATTTTCACGCTAGCAAATTAATGTGTAAGATGTTGGCGGAAAATGACTTTCACAGGACAGAATGATCTTGCATTTTTGGTCAGAAGAAGGGGAAAGCAGCAGACACCCTAATTGCTGAATTACAATGAACCTTTCTATGATCATTTGAATCTCTCAGAGGAATCAAAACAAAACAAAATTAAAGCAGTGATATCAAGCCACCAGCTTTGCATGCAGACAACAGGTAGAGATTAAAGCCCAAACCTCACCTTCTCTCAAAGTCTCGGGAAACTTCACCTTCTCTCAAAGTCCCAAGGGACTGGTAATAATTTTCATATGTGTTCCGCTCATCTTAGTGGTAATTTATTAAACAGGCATTTCCATGGCAAACACACATGCACCCACAGGCACACCCCAGAATCCCCTACCCCAGATATAAATAGATTGAAGCTGCCAGAGAACTGGTAATACAGCTTAAACAGTTGTTGTTGAGAATTCTAATCTTGTAAGAAAGAAAGTCTACTAGGGTGGTGTGTAGCCTGAAGAAGGACTTTCATAATGCTGAAAGCATTTGGCAGCAAAACAATTTCTGGGCTTTGCCAGAGACAGAAAAATGGATGCAAACTCCTAGTGGCTAGTGGAAGAGTTTTGTTTTCTCAGTGTCATTCCCTCACTCGTATCCCTGGACTTGAGAAATCGACTTATTTCCTCTTGCCATGTTCTGTCTGATTGAGGGGCTGAGAGGTTGCCCCCATTTATCACAGGCATGTTGAGCTAGCTTCAGCAATGGGGAGCTTGCTTTACCCCTTGATTATCTGCTCTCTTTCCATTCTTTTGAGCAGTTCTTAAACATTGTCAGCTTTTTGGACAGCTCCTGCTCATTTCTTAAGCTATTGCCATCGTACCTTCGTTACTGGGCGCCTTTCCATCGCATAGACATTCTTTCTGAGAAAGTGCTAGAAAGAGGGTTAGTGTTGGAGTCAGACTGACAAAGATCTTGATCCTGGCACTGACCTTTGTTAGCTCTGTAACTTTTAACAGGTTGCGGGGCTTCTCTACCCTTCTCTGAAAATGAGGGTGCTGATGAGCCCCCGGTAGGCATGTTGTGAGCATGAAATAAAATCATGTGCACAAAGCACATGAACATAGGTACATACGAACTATTACCATTCACCTGATTTGCCTGCCTTCCTTTCTCAATTGACTGTAGACTCCTGAGCTGTGAAACCGTGTCAGACCTTCCTACAGAGGGTTGCAGGTTTAAAGCCCATGCCAACCTATGACCAGACTTCCCTTCGTGGTTATTAAAAACTCTAAGATGATATATTTGCTTCTTCTCAAGATGTCCAGCACTTTCAATTCACCAATTAAAACCTCTTAGTTCATTTCAATTACATTAGAAGAATCTATCTTTTGTTGCTTCCTTTATTGGGTCAGAATTGAAATTTTCTTCCAGGCAAGTTGGAACTTGTCCCATGATCTGTTTTTAGCAGAATGCCCCTTCTAGTAGATGCCAAAACCCTTAGAATATCTTGACCAGTACCCATTTTTTCCTGGGGCCCTTTTGTGATGGATTTCAGGAATGGCAAAGTTCCCTGTAACACAATCCCACAATCTTTATTTTATTTTATAAAGATTTATTTATTTATTTGAGAGAGAGAACATGTGAGCCTATGGGGGAGGGGCAGAGGGAGAGAATCTTCAAGGAGACTCCCCACTGAATGGGGAACCCCACTCGGGGCTTGATCTTATGACCCATGAGATCATAACTGAGCCAAAACCAAGAGTTGGAGCTTAACCCACTAAGCCACCCAGGTGCCCCTCAAAATCTTTATTTTAATAAGTTAGAGTAGACATAGCAGCAAAAGGCCCTGCCATCTAATTATTTCCTCAAAGAATGATTTCCCCAAAGAATAATAGTCTATTGACTATTTTTAAACTAATTGTATTTTTGTATAGATATTTTTCAGTGGCTCCTGTTGAATAACAAAACTATACAACAAAACAACATATTCAGCTACCTTGACATAACATTCTGTAGGTCATTTTTTATGTAAGTTTTACTAGGAAGTTATATCACTCAAAGTTAAATGGGCATTTATTATTATTTTCTGGCCAAAGTGGATATTTTGTAACATGTACTTAAAACATTTATTTAAGTTAAAATTATTATATCTATGTTTTATGTTGTATTGCTTCAATTATCCATATATTTGTAGGTAAGTACAGATCTACACTGAAGTAAATTAAAGTCTTTCTTATCTACCTGCATTTGGTAATTAGGTGCACATCTTTGGTAGGCTCTGAAACTTTTGTAAGAGGTCATCTGTCAAGACAGTGATTGTGCTCCTTACTTTCAACATAGAAGAGCTCTATTACAGAGATTTGTTGTTAAATATAACCTCAAACTTACTGCTGCTCAATACTTACAGGAAATGCAAATGAGAGAGACAGTATTTATAAAGGATTGCCTAGATGATGTGCAACCCAATCTATCTGATACACTCAAATCTCTCCTTGGTTTAAGTTAAAAACTTAAAGAGCTGTGTTGCTGAAGATTACACCATCACTTTACATTGAAGATTTTTAAAAACACTCATGTAGAATTCATTGCTATATATACTGCTATAATGTTGCTGAGACAGTGTTTACTCCATCACCCCTTGTCCTCCATAGAAGATCTGGGGAGAACTTTCTCTTAGTTCTTAGGATGAAGTATTATAGTTGGGTTTCTCTGTTATTATCTTGTGGTCTCTGTTCATCATTTAAAAGTTACATTTTTTTTCTTTGCTTGGACTGCAGAAAGCTCATAACCAAATTTGTCACCTGCCTTTCATGAGTGTGCACATCCCATGGTATGCATTCTGTGTGACCTCATACCCACCTCCATTCCCAGAATTGAGAGGGATCTCCAGTACTTGGGGTGCTCTGGGTACTCTGCCTCCCCAGTAGCTTTCACACTTTCATCAGCAGCAACAGAGAGCCCTTGTATTCCACCAGAAAGGAAGAGCTCCCAGGTTGTTTTTTATTGCTTCATTTTCGTCCCCTAAGAATTTCTCATCCCTTTTTCTGATCCCATTTCCTAGTCCTCCACAGCAACTGCAATCTTCCACTGTGCCCTGTGAACCTCTGGTTCAGTTATTAGAAAGACCTTCCATATTTCCACCACTTCTTCCAATTCCCTCACCTTCTTGCAATACCTGAGACTTGACTTTGCGGAAGTCAGTAGTTTTCCTGCCCCTCTCTCAAAGGGTGGTCTTTCTCACAGCCCTCCCACCACTGGACCTGGAGGTGGGGTGGCATCCTTCTTGCTCCATGTTGCTGTTCTAGACTGTTCCCATCTTTCCTCCCTACTTTCTCACCCACAGCTCTGTATCTTATGGCATCAGTATATTCCATGCCCATCCCTCCTAGTTGCAGTCATCCAAAGACCCCATTCCCTTGGGCCACTCCCTTTCATTCTTTAAAGATTTTAGCTCCTCGTTCACTGATCTTTTCTCTACATTAATTATTTCATAATTGTAGAGGACTTCAAATAGAAGAGGATACTCCCAGTGCTCTAGCATCTTAGTTTCTCCAGTGTATTGTCCTCCACTGAACCTAAGCCTCTCATTGCTTTAGTCATATCCTAGAAATTGACATTGCCAATACCCCCCTATCTTACTTTTCTATTGCAGTATAACAAATGACCACAAACTGAGTGGCTTAAAACAACACCTATTTATTAGCTCAGAGTTCCGTAGGTCAGAAGTGTTGACCAGGCTGTGTTCTCACTTGGAGCCCACGTGGTTGTAGGGCTGAGGTCCCCATTTTCTTGCTGGCTGTCAGCCAGGGTTACTCTCAGTTCCTAGAGGCCACTCCAATTCTTTGACACATGGCCCCCTTAATCTTCACAGCCAGCAATGGGGAATCTTTCTTGCATAGACTCCTTCTCATGCTTCCAGTCCCTTTCATCAGGTAGAAACTTGTCCCTTTTAAGAACTCGCCTGATTAGGTCAGATCCACTGACCTAACCTTCCTTTCTCAAGATCAGCTGTCCCATATAGCATAACCTAATCACCTGAGTGATATCCCTATCGTCATAGGTCCCTCCTATGTTCACAGTGAAGAGATCGTCCAAGGGCATGAGTCATCAGGGGGTCATTTTAGAATTCTGCCTACCACATCTTGAATATTTTCAACTTCAAGAGTCCCATTCTTAAACTACTGCCTACTATCTGCAGCTCACTCTTTCTATTTCCATGACTTCAGTAATATTTCGAACTCACCAGAAACTAGTCTACTGATCTTATCACATTTTCGTGTCCCACATTCCTATCATTTCTTTACTTCCCTCCTTTCTCTGCTTATGGTCAATCACTGTAATCACTCACTGAAATATACCATTAACTCTCTTTTCCCTCTCTCCCTCTGTTTTATTTATCTGGCAAAATCCCAGTACTGGTTAAAACCTTCTCTCCTTTTCCCCATACCTGCATGCACATAGATAAAAGTGGCTAGAGAAAAGCACACTGCTATGCTGACTGGTCTTCCTTTCAATCTGTGAGCACTAATTTCAGTAGGCTCTTCAAGCTGCGTAGCACTCATAAGACATTTCCCTGCTTTCAAATACCCAAACTTTTAAACTTATAGCAAAGGTACTCAAACCTTTTCTGCTTGCAAATCCCCTAAGATAATTTTCAAAATTATGTATCCCCTTTCATATTTTAAATGGTATTTCAATTTTCGTAAGAAATTTAAATAGTTGGAGGCCTTAATCATAGTGTATTGTAAATACCTGTATTTTTCAAAAAGTTTCAAAACTCTTTTAAATTACTCAGGAGGAATATTAATATCATAGTGATTTGATATCTATCATTATCAATTTGAAAATGCATAAACAAATTCTTTATCAGTTAGAAAATTTGCATCATTCTACTTTCTCCTTTTTTTTTTAAAGATTTTATTTATATTTTGACAGAGAGAGACACAGTGAGAGAGGGAACACAAACAGGGGGAGTGGGAGAGGGAGAAGCAGGCTTCCAACAGACCTGGGAGCCCAATGCCAGGCTCGATCCCAGCACCCTGGGATCATGACCTGAGCCGAAGGCAGACGCTTAAGGACTGAGCCACCCAGGCGCCCTTCTACTTTCTCCTTGAACTCAGTTTTTACTCCACTTATAACATAGACTTTTATAATATATTTTATAATTTAAAGTATTTTATTATTTATCCTATCATCACCTTACTAAAAAAAAGGCACATATATAGTTAAATTAAAGATAGTTTAAGTGTCCTTACTGTAAGTCTCTTAATGTTCAATTTTTTCTGATTTAAGCTATCATTACAATCATAATATTGTGCATATTTTGGTAAATAATCACAAAGCATGAAAGAATAAAATTTAAAAAATACATCATAGCATATGGCTGGTCTGTATTTCCCCCAAAATTTTGTTTTGAAGAAATTTAAATTTACAAAGTTGCAGGGATGGCACAATGAATACCCTTATACTCTTCACCTAGAGTCAATGATTGTTAACATTTTACCATATTTGCTTCCCCCTTTCTCTCCATATAGTTTTCTTTCTTCACAGAATCATTTGAGAGTATTCAAATAGGAGTGAGGACATGCACCTTAACAAGGGGAGGCAGAGTGCATGGGCAGAACACAGACTGTGGGGGAGATGTAGTGGTGTGTGAATGGAAAGCTTCTTACTGCTTCAGTTTTCTTGTGAAAGAGGAATCAGGGGTATGTGAAGGGAGTTGTTGGGAGTTTATGGAAAGAGGAGGAAGTTTTCATCATGTCAGTTAGTGGACATTGGTCTGGGGTCAAGACCCTTTGGGATGTACAAAGACCTTCAGTGGGTACAAGGCCATAAACAGGCTCAACACAATCCATTTCCATATGTATTCTCTCCTTAGAATTCTGCCTGCTACACTCTCCCATCTCCCCAGTTTTAGGAGTCCCATTATTAAAACCTTCCCACTAGCTGTATCTTACTTCTTCTATCTCCATGACTTCAACAGTGTTTTGGATTCAACAGTTTTCAATTTGATGCACTTTCTTTACTAGCCTTGTAGGATACCACATTTTTCTTATTTTTCTCCTAATTCATTGCTCACTCCCTCAGAGTTTCTTTCGTTTATTTATCCTCATCCCTGACTGAAATATTGAGGTGCCTATGGCTGAAACCTTGAACCTCTTCTCTTCTTTATTATTACCTAGGTTTTCTCATCCAGTCTCATGGCTATAACAACCATCTTATGTGTTCGCGACTCCTAAATTTGCATCTCCAGCTGGCCTTTTCTCTGAGCTCCCGAATTGTGCATCTAACCACCTAGATGAAATCTCCATTAAGGTATATATTAAGCATGTCATATTTAACATTATCAAGACCAGACTCCTGCTAGTTCTGTTTCAAAATCTGCTATGCCTGAGGTCTTCCTTACCCCAACACAAGCAATTCCATGCTTTCCAATGCTCAGGCCAACAACTTTGGAGATATTCTTTTTTCTCTCTCCCAACCTCCATTGCCAATCCATCAGTAAAACCTACTGACTCTACCTTAAAGACATATTCAGAATCTGGCCTCTTCTCATCACCTCCACCCTACCACCTTGGTCATAGATACCACGTTCTTAGTTGAATTTAGTGCATTAACCTCCTAACTGGTCACCTTGCTTCCTCCCTTGACCTCTTTAGCAGTCCACTCTCAGCATGGTGGCCATTCCACTGCTCAGCACCCTCCAGTGGCCAGAGTCCTGCTGGCCACCTGTGAGGCCCTTCTGAACTGTCCCACTTTACCTTTCTGACCTCTCCTCCTGCCACCTCACTTGCTTCCATTCTGCTCCAGACATACCATCTCCTTTGCTGTGTCTCAAATGTACCAGACATGCCCTCACCTCACACTTTTGCATCTGCTGTTCCTTCAGCTCATTCCTCGGATATTGCTGACACTCACTTCCCCAAAGCCTTCAGGTCTCTGATGCTGCCTTCTCAGTGAGGCTTCTGACAATGCAGCCTACACCAGTGACCCCCTCCTGGGACTCCTATTCCCATTCCCTACTTTATTTTTCTTCATAATACTTGTTTTCTTGGTACTGTGTTTTGCTTATTTGTTCCTTATCTGTCTCCACCCATAAAGCAGAACTTTGGTCCATTTTTGTCACTGCTCTATCCCTCTCCTTTGTTTTCTTTAGCATGTATTCCTGTGTGCCTCCACCTCAGGTGTGAGAATATCCGTAGAGGGGTATTTCTTCTTGATATGTATTGAGACTCTACATCCCCTTCCAACAAGACTATTTCTTTTGAATTGGGCATAGCTTCTGCAAGTTTATCTCAGCCAGGAGCCCCAGCCTACCAAGTGTTGGGGGCACACGTGAAGTTGTATTTATCAACTGATTCCCTCATTAATGACTGATAAAGATACATTAAAATTGGAGGCTGTCAGTATTTGCCTCTGACTCTCTGGCTGTTTATTATATTGAGTGAATTATTGGGTACATCCTTTCCTGTTTTCCCTTTTTCATTTGGGACTGACACCCTCCACAGTGACAAGTCTGTACTCCCTCTGCTTCCTACTCTCCCACATCTGCTTCGTATTCTGCTCTCTCTCCTGTCAGGGTATTCTGCTGACATTTTGAAATCCTTTACCTTAGACGCTGGGGGAAAAAAAATTAGAGGTTGAAGCATGGCACCATTAGACATTTTTATGGATGGAATAAATCAGTTTTGTATTTTTATAGATTTGACAACCCAGCTCTCAAAGGCATAACTATAAAACACCACATATTGGAAAATATCTTGGTGGATCCCATAACATATTCTATCGGATATCTCACCTATTAATTATTTTCCCTAGCACTTGAGGATTTGAAAGTACCTGACAAAGGTGTTAAGAACTGATTCAAGACAGTTTGCATTTACACACAGTTTAAATGCACATTCAGAATGATTTCCACCTTTTAAATATGTTGGTTATTATTCTATGCTGTGTAACAGCGTGGCAAGAATGACATGGTTAATGCAATAATACAATCTTCCATCATTTTTATGAGACATTTGCATCCTTTTATGAAACACCTAATTGACAGTTGCCCCACCAGTCCTCCCCAATGGAACCGCCTATTAAATGGAATTTATGGCCAGTGCTTTTAAAGTCAGTTAAATGACATGAAATGAAAATCTATTTTAAATGATGTTCAATGAAATCTTTTCTCTGGCTGGAAAAATTGCATTTCGAAAAATATTTATTTATTTTGTAGTCGAACAAGCCACAGTGTCAACGTATGGTGTGCATTAAGCAGTCCTTTTCTGTTGGGGATATATCTGCTGCTGTTTGGAAGCACAATCCCAGACCTTGCTGTGGCCCTTCTCATGTAAGTCTGGGCACAGCCAGCAAAGTGCCTATACTTGGGGAACGCGTCCCTGTCCTCACCCCAGTACTCCAGATATTCCTCATCCTGCATGTATTCTCTCTCTCTCTCATGTCAATGCTCTTATTTGTTTATCTCCTTCTGCTGGAGTGTCAGCTCCAAGAGGACAGCAATTCTGTTTTGTTCATGGATGTACCCTCTAGCCAATAGTAGGTCCTCAATAAATCTTTGCTGAATGAATGAATGAATCAGTGAATCAATGAATGAATGAATGAATCAATCAATCAATACCCTGACTGCCTGGACCTCATTCCTTTTGTGATTTTGAAATAATATTTTGTCCTTCTCAACCCATTAAGTTCTTATTCTACAAACCACTGAATTTTATGATGAAGCTCAATAATAGATGCTTTATTTATTTATTTATTTTTTTAAGGAGGTAGATGAGCTACTGTAGCTAAGAACTGGCACTTCTTCCAACTGACTGATGGGTGGGTCTCACAGGGCGGCCAGTGGCTTGGATGCCTGTCAGGCCTTTCAAACTCCCTGATCCAGTCTGCCTGATTTTTGGTAGGATTGGTGAGGTGAGTGAGCATAGACATTGGTTTGGGTTTGGGAAGGGAAGTGACTTTATTTGAGTTTTGACTTAGTTGAGGATCAATGGGATGATCAACACCTGCATCTTCTATGACAAAGTGAACAGGGTTAGAACAGGATGGGTTCAACTGACTTTCTGGAGCTGAGCTGGGAATTTACCCTCAGTATGGTGCTTCGAGGGAATGTGAATCTACCCTGAGCACTCAAATGTTTTGACAGTCCTATAATGTCTCAAAGTGCAAGGACCGCATCTACTTTGTTTGCCCTTGTAGTCCCAGTGCCTGGCATTCTTGCAAGAAACACCAACATTCACTGTGTTTTGTGAGCAGAGGGTGGTATTTAGTAAACATTGTTGAATGAGTGAAGTCATTCATTCTTGTTTCTGGTTGATACTATTTTAGGGGCAGGTTCAAGTTTATGGTGCCAGAACCTAACATACTTTGTGTGTGGGGCTCCTCTTTAATGAAAAAAGCACAAAATGACAAGTTAGGCATGAATGTAAATATTTATTTGGAAAGGGTAAAGAAATTGTAACAAACTACTGGAAGTTTAGAGGTTCATTTCCCTTTTTCCAAGCTCATTTTAGCCAGTTTGCCAGAGTACTTTCTTAGAATGCTTCCCTGTTCTAAACTGGCTTTCCGTATGCATTTAGAATTCTTTAAAATCCCAGCAATTCTCAGCTTATGCACATGAAGCTCCCCAAATCTTAACTTGCATTAGTTTCACAGTAAACCTACCTTTCTGATTGTTTCACCATGTTCTTGAAAACCTGAGAAGGCCTTAGACAGAAGAAGGGTGGGAATGGGTAGAAAGAAAGAGAAAGCTCTTGACCAAGGTAAACCATTGGCCCTCTGAGAAAGCTCTAGAAACCATTTGAGACCTAAACTAAACCATAGTCCAGAAATGCTGCTGACACCAGGACACTCTGCACAGCCTTCTTTTGGATCCTTGCCATGGTTCCTGAATTGCCCTGTCTCTTGTGACCAGGGCTTGGCAGCCACCAACATCCTGCCTTTGGGTTGCTAATGGATCAAGCCTCCAGTATATGTAGAGTTGAGTAAATTCCCACGCTCTATACTCTACTTGTCAGCACTCAGTGGGGATAAAGTAAGGTCAATTGTTCTTTCTCTCTTTTTTTCTTTCTCCATCATATTTTCTGTCTTCTCAGAGAGGGGAGCAATGTACAAGTAGCGATGTCCTTTGTTCCTCTTCTGAAACCTAAAAACAAGTTCTCATTTATAGAAGTATATGATAGTCATTTTTCCTTTCCCGAGTCTCTTCGATTCCTTCATAGACTTACATAGTACATTTGTGTCACCCATCAGACATTGTAAATCTTTTTCATAACATTTTTAAGATAAAAGATCTTTAAAGCAGGTGAATTCAGTACAGTACACGTGTATGGCATGTATAAAGGGTATGATGAGGAGTTGAGATAGATATGGAAACTTCTGGGGAGCATATGCTATTTAGGAGGCAGATGGAAAATGATAAATGTGGGACCACAAAGTAGATTGTGATGATGTATCATAGGGAAGGTAAAAAAAAAAAAGGAGGGGGTAGGGTCTGTCAGAATCCACAAGGGAGAAAAAATGCATCAGGTTATATATTCTTCATGGAGCGGGTACTGTATTCTATGGAACTTTAAAGAGAGGAGGGATTCCAATCAGCATGGATGGGCTGAGAGAGTAGGAGAAAGGAAAGCATTCCAGGTAACCGGTACAGCATGCCAAAATCAGGAGAGTGTGGGATGTGTTCAGGGAAAAGTGAACATACAGCTTTGCTGTAATGTAGGAGACTATAATTGGGAAGTGTTTAAATATAAATATATTTATTATGTAAATATAAAATAAGTTTATATACCTAAAATATAAATTAGGTATACACTATGGATGCCCTTGAATATTGGGCTTAATAATTGATATGAAAGAAAGTGGTATATTGAGGAAATCATAGAACTTGGAGCTAGAAGATCTGGGTTGGATTATGATATTGTAAGGTACTAGCTAACTGACTTTTGGCAAATCATTAAGCAATTGGAGGATCCCTAATAGAATGGTGGATTAATGTGTGAACTAGTGGTCATAAGAGGCTCAAAATAAAGGAAATGGTGTTTGGGCAATAAATTCTTACAAGAAACACTTACCCAGGGCCTAGGTCTGAAGGATACTGAGGGAATCAGGCATGTAGGGCTCTGTTCTCAAAGAGTCGACATGTTGGTGCGGAGATCCAGATAATATATGCATAGACTAGCCAAAAGGAAATAAAATAATTTCAGAGAGAGGTAATTGCTGTGAAGGAAGGAGAACAGACAACTGGGGAGAGAATAATGAGACAGGGTAGAAGAGCTGAATTTTTGGTAATTTAAATATGGCAGTTGGGGAAGGCTTCATGGAATAGTGGACAACTGACGGAATTAAGCCAGAAATGTGAAGATCCGAGGGACTAAAGTTCCGGGTAGAGGTAACAGCAAGACCACAGATAAGGATCAGAGGACAACCAGTGTGGTTGGATGGCAGGGGGAGATGGAGGAGACAAGTTGCTTAAGATGCTTGGGACAGATCACGTAGGGCCACATGGTCTTGGGGAACGAGTTTGTTTTTGATTCCAAGGGCAACAGGAAATTGGGTTGGGGCAGGAGGGCAGAATTTATTCTATGAGAAGAGAATGGTAGCAGGACATGAACGGAAGTGTAGAGACCAGACAGGAGGCCATTGCGGTAATTTAGGCAAACAATGGTGGTGGTTTAGAGAGGGTGGTTGGTGGGAGACAGAAATACATGGTTGGATTTGGGTTATTTGGAGTATTACCATGAAATTGCTGATGCATTAGATGTGACCATAGATGAAATGCTAAGTGGAAATGCTTTGTAATTGGAGAGCCCTGTATGCACATGAAGTACTAACACAGCTTGTTTTGGCAGCCGGGAGGGAAAGCCGAAGGTTTTGAGCTCGAGAGTGACATGAAGCAGCACTGTAGTAAGGTAACCCTGCAGTCCCACATTAGACGTGGAAAATGGGCAGAGCCCGGGAAGGAAAATGTGTTAGCCCAGTGCATCCCAACTTCCACATGCACACGAATCACCTGGGGATCTTGTCAAAATGCAGATTTGGTTTGGTAGGTCTAGGGTAAGCCCTGAGATTCTGCATTTGTAACAAGCTCTCAGGTGATGCCAAAGCTGCTGGTCTGCAGGTCACACTCCCAGCAGCAAAGAGTTCTGGAGAATAACTCAAGTGAAAGAGAATGAGGGCTTGAATGGGAAAGAGGATGGATACAGAGAAGAGAGATCTTTCTTTCTTTTACAGTAAAGATTGAAGAGCAAAAGGGAATCATGAACAAATGAAGTTTTGAATCAAGGTGACTGAGAAATGATGGTGTCAATAATAGGAATCCTCAAAGCAGGAGGAAGTTTGAGGAAGGGAAGAGGATGGATTTTCCAGTCCCCATTCTTTTTTCTTGTGCTGCTGCGTGAGGACTGACTTGGGTCCTTGGAATGGGAAACCCACCCCCCCTGAGCTGTTCAGTATTGTTTGAAACAATGATGAGTCAAAGGTTCTAGTCTCTACTCCTATGTTGCTGAATTTGAGAACAAAGAGACTGCATGTATTTAAAGAGCCCTAAGGGGAAGAAGAACTGAGAACCTCATTGCAAGTCATGTGGTTGGAATTTGAACCAGTAAATCATCTTGGAAGTCAAGAAAGGCCATGTTTCCTTGGACCTCATTGTCCTGGTCCCTGCATGTTTACAGCTGCGCATCCTCGAGGTCAATTTCCACCTCTGTCCCCTGCACATGACATGCTGCTGACTTCAGATATTAATACCATGGAGTCTGAGGACTGATACTAGTACATCTGTGTGATGTTAATAATAATACCAGTCCACCTGATGGAACACTATGCCAAGCACTGTGCCAAGCATTTTGTAGTTATTTCATGAAACTCCTATAATTCGAGGAGCGAGGTGTTATTTATATTACCCCTCTCCATCCCAGACACATCCACCCCGACTTTGTAGTCCAGGGGTGTGAGGTTTTGCAAGGCTGGGTGTTTTGCCAAGGTCCCAAGGTCCCAAGGGTGGCAGAACTGGAATTCGGATTAATTAGTTAAGGAGTTTTTCCAACAAGCAGACCCGGGGAGTCTGGTTCTTGGAGCCTCACCCTGAACCTACTACAGAATCATTGACCGTATGCTCACCTGGGGCTAAAACAGGGACCTGGCCTAGCAATTAATCGGTTTAATTGGTCTCTGCTCATAGCTCTGCCCTTAATTATCTGTGTGACCCTAGGCAAAGCACTTGAATTCTCTGAGCTAAAGTATTCTCACCTAGAAGAAAAAGAGACTTCATAATAGCTGGAGTTTTCTCAGGCACGGCTATCCGTTAGAATCAACAGAGGAGCCTTTAACAAATTGCAATGATGGGTCCCTCTCAGAGATTCCAATTCACTTAGTTTGGCTAAGAACTCAGGTATTAGAACTTCTAAAAAGCTTCGAAGGACTTCCAGTGGACAGCAAGGCATGAGCCTCTGGTTGATCATTCTTTGAAGGAAGTAAAAGAAGGCCCAAATCTGTCACTGTCTTCTAAGACTTGGTGATGCAAATCTCCGCATGACATGGGCATCAGACTCTTGGTCACCATCAGGACTCACATTTCACGGTGACTTTTGTTCTGGCCACAAATCCTAGGTGAGGCTCTGCGATCTGACACATGAGACGTTAAGGGGGTAATAAAATAAAAATTTTGGATTTTATAAGTGAAGAATATGAATGTGGGATAGATGACCCCCCCTTTTTTTTAAATAAAAGAAGCTGCTTCTCCAGAATGGCCCTCCAAGGAGCCTAGTTGGGTACTTTGTGTGCTGACAGATAACCTGGGGTTGAGATATGTGCTTGGGTCCAGCAGGATCCGCCTCGATTTGGCTGGGAAAACGTAGTCACTGGATGTCTGAGATATTACAAAGAGTGACATGAAAGCAAGGCATGAGCTCTATGTGGAAATTACTTCATCCCTATGGTTTGGGTGTCGAATACCCTCTGGACTTCTTGGACTGGGCTTTGGGGCAGCACCTGGTACTCTGTCAAACCCCACTTAACAGGCGCATTGGCACCAGTCACCCTCACCCAAGGGTTTTCCAGTTGGGTGGCTCCTCCTCACAAATGGTGCCAATACGTTCCTATTTTAAGATTCTTTAGTTGTAAGCATCAGTGTATTTCTAAGTTGTCCTGGCAGAGCCAAGCCTGGGCCACTTCCCTTCCATCCCCACCTTTTCTCACTTCTGGTCCTGAACTGCTGAACCCAAAGATGTTTGCCTTCCATGGCAGGATGACATCAGCGAGGAGGCAGTCCCTTGGCTGAGGGAGCCAAGTCCTCAGACACGATCTCGGAAGTAGGACAAGTACATTTTGTTTCTGAGATTCAACCCAGAGAACTGCTTGGTCCACTAAGCATGTGCCAAGAGTGTTTGCGCAACCTCGGCAGTGGCTTCCAGAATACGGAGTAAGAATTTGCCAAGGGTTTCATTTCTTTGGGGAATGAACATACATGCATGGCATGACCGGTGCTGGCTGGACATGTCCATGTAAACAGGGGGGAGGGGGAGCAGGAGGGGAGGGGCTTGGGAGGCGGGACCCCAAACCTCAAAAAAGGTTAGGGTCCTAAGAGAAGATCTATCTGGCTAGGCCAGACTCCAGACACCACTTGGCAATACTCACCCCAGCAGGGATGCGTAGCCATGCAGAATATTGAGACTGAGCTGGCCAGGTCATGGTTCCATTTTGTTTTGGCTCCGGATGTGTTAATGCAGGGGCAAGGAACAAGAAAAGCTACCAATTTGGCTGCTGATTCTGAACATTTGCTCTGCGTTCTTGAATCCTCCTGGTTAAAGAGAACTTCCTTGCTACTCTTCCCCACTCCAGGCCATGAGACAAGAAAACACACACACACACACACACACACGCACACACCCTATACACAGACACGAACAGATGCATGTATATAGAAAGTTGCAACCTTTTAGGAAATGGAAATCATCTATTGCATGTGTGCCCACATTCACACTCGTATTGGGATAAATCAAGGACTATAAAGATAAGTGTATACATATAAACAACCAACGTTTAAGGACTGACTAATGTTGATTTCTTTCAAAGGCCAATCTGATAACAAACCCCTTCATTCCGTCGTGCTTTACAGTTTGCAGAACAATTTCATACTCCCATCTGATCAGCCCCATTTGTGAAGGGGGGATTCATTTCCTCTCTGTTTTAACACCTGAGGAAATGGTAGATCAGAGAGGTTAAGTGACACAGGAAGTAAGTTCCAGAATCAGGATAAAAACCATGTATTGGTCCCATCCAACCTCTCTACCACATTGGCTCTCTAATCTTGATCTTAGAAAGACCGGAGGTTAATAGGCACGTGACTCATCTATTTCTGGGGCTGGATGGTAGGGCCTGGCACCTCCGAAGGTGGCCCACGGAGCAGCAGCAATGCCCACGCCTCCTGTGAGCCTTTCAGAGCGGCAGGGCCCAGGCCTTTTGAATCAGTACCTGTGCTACATCAGGGTTCCCCGCGGGTGATTCATGTACACAGTCAAGTGTGGGATGCCCTGGCGGGGGGGTGGCCCTGGCGGGGGGCGGGGGGTGGGCTTTCCCTCTGAGCTCCGACACAGGCAGGAGTCCCTAAGTGCCAGAACTGCATAAAAGCTGGGAAACTAGGGAGAAATAGCCACAGGGGTTCCCCAACCCCCTCCCCAGAGATTCTGCCTCTGGGATGAGCCCAAGATACTGCTTCGCTTTGAAAAACTCCCCAGGTGGGTTCTAACGTGCTGCAGATTCAAGAGCCCATCGGAATAGATTATCCCCGATCTTTCTTCCTGCCTTTTGTGAGTCTGAGAGCCTTGTCTGTAGTAAGTAAATAAGTAAGTAATGGGTCTGTCTATCTATCTATCTATCTATCTATCTATCTATCTATCTATCTATCT
>NW_023270316.1:62204055-62274642 GCF_011800145.1 Mirounga leonina
TCTATCTATCTATCTATCTATCTATCTATCTATCTATCTATCTATCTATCTATCTATGCTTTGTCCCCTCCTGGGGCTTTATTTATGTTTCAGGATTCATACAACATTCTGCATGGAATTCAACCTTTTTCTTTTCCGCATTCTTGATTCCTCCTTTGAAAAGCACTCCTGAGAGTGCTAATCCCTCCACTCGGTAACTGTACCAATGGGGTGGGGGATTTTATTCCCTTCCTCTGCCTAGGAAAAGGAATTAAGAAGTCTGAAAGAGGCCCCTGGCAGGCACAGCCACCAGTGTGAGGGGCTCCCGACCTTTAACTGAGGAGCGCTGGCTGGCACAAAACCTCCTCCAGGGCTGAAGCCCTGGGGTAGGGAGGAGCTCCCGAGCACCTCTCTTCAGGTAAAGCTCCCTTAGAACTGGCAGAAAAGTTAGCATATTGCAAATGTCACCAAGAGTGCCAAGACACAAGTTCCTGCCAAGATCTGGCTCCCAGGAAAGGCTTGGCTGTTTCTGGTAAGGCATGGAGAGTCCCCAAGACATGATTGTGTTTATTGTACATCTACCAAAAAAAAAAAAGCAAATACCAAAACAAAACCCACATTTCCCTGTGTGTACAGAGTCATGCTCTAGGATTTGGGACTGTGTTCGCTCTCCTGTTGAGCCATCTGCTTGAGCTACCAAGAGGGAAAATTCATTAGGGAGACATTATGCCGGGGTCAGGAGAGGACAGCTGGACCGCCGGGGCGCCTGAGCCAGCCCATGTGTGAGAGAGCTCGTAACTCTAGCTGTCCCGCATTTCGCTGCTTCTTAGATATGCAGGGATGACGCCAAGCAGCAGGACCCATGCTGTTTGCTGGGTTTTGCAAAACAACCTAGAAATCGGCAGAGGTTTCTCGCAGAGCCCCGCCCTGCCACTACCCATATTTCAGGCTGACATCTGTGCTTATCAGGTCTCGCACTGGACATGTGAGGACACGCGCTTCCCCCGGGTGCCACACACAGACGGAGGATGGTTGTTGCCCTCCCTGGCTGCCGGACTTGTGCCTGTCACATCCCTCTTTGCTAACTGGCTTTCTTCATCACTCCCCGTCTCATGGCTTAGCAGCTGCATGGCTAATTCTTCTAATTTCCTCTCCCCAAACTTCTTGGATTCCTCTCATCACCTCTTTCCTGTCTCTTCCTGGCCCACATACTCAGGGCACAACCTGATTCCCACAGCTAGACCTCCCCCTTTCTCTCCCAAGCTCAGGATCCCAGGGAATGTGGAAATAACGGGGGAGAATTTATCTTGGATCCCAGGGCTAGAGGCAGGAAAGCTTCTGGGCCCTTGGTACCCAGCATCATCAGCTGTCCTGTGAGCACCCCACTGCAGGTCAGCATTATCACCATCCGTTAATGGAGAGGCCAAGGCAGGGAGGTGTCCTGTTCTCCCTAAAGGTCTAACAGCAGGATGTGGGCAGTGTGGTTGAGTGGGTCCCCAGATTACAAAAGCCTGCGGTTCTCAAGGCTGCTATGCCTTAGAATCCTCTGGGATATTTACAAAACATACCAATTCCTGGGCCCTGCTCCCAGACTTCTGACCTAATTGGGCTGCGGTGATGCCCAGGTTAGGTATTTCTTTTTTGCGGGCCGTTGGCTGAGTTGCAAGCCATTGCTCTTCCACCTTGCTCTGGTAGGGTCTTCAAACCTCCCAAATCCCCACTTTCAAGGTGCTGGCTGGGTACGGTGTTTCTCAAAGTCAAATTCTCGAGTTCCCGTAAAAGTGAACAGGAATATCTCAAGTTTGCTGATCCAGTGGGGGAAGGCCAGTGTGAATGACAGTGTTAGGAAAAATGCAACTTGGTTGCTGCCTGGCCCAGACAGTGGCTTATTAGCTGCTAACTAAGTGTTGCCCGATAGTGCTCCCGGTGGGCCTGGCTGGAATGAGTAAGATGGGGGAATCCTGCTCATTTGTAATTACACAGGAGTACCGCTCACGGGCTGCTTACACCTACCGCTCTCCTTAAGGCCTCTGTGCTAGGAGGCTGACTTTCTGTTGCTTATTCCATTAAGCTGTGTCCATAGCCTAATGGCTTTTAGATTTGACCAATCTCTTTTGCGAGGGAGCACCTTTGGAATGGGTATCATTTGCATGTCTGTCTTAATTACTCTTTCTTAGGATAGGAATGGGAATGGGAAGGGCTGCTCACGCTTGGATGCAGCTGGGCTGATTTGGGCTGCGGGGAGAGAAGGGGCTGCCCGCTTCCAGCTGCCTGCACCAAACTGGCCCCCTGAAGACAAATCAACACACCTGTGCCTCCTTGCTCATGGTGGAAGCCATGTGTGCTCTTGATTCAAGAATATCATCTTTAGATATCATCTCTGTGGCAACAGATCTAGGAGGAGAGATTTTTAAAAAAGGGACATTTGTACAGTAGCTGCAATCCCTGTTGGTGGGGTTTCCCCACAAAGAAGTTGGAATCAGGGCTACCAGGGATCCCAAATGTCATTTAGCCTGGGGTCACGTGCTCAAGTGTTTGTGCAGTCCCGTCTAATGGAACTCTCTGTGATGGTGGCAATGCCCAGTTCAGTGGCCCCTAGCCACATGTGGCTATTGAATCTTGAAATTGACTAGAATGACTGAGGAACTGAATTTTTAAGATTATTTTAGTTTCCATTTAAATTGAAATAGCCCTGTGGGCTAGAGGCCACTGGTTTGGACTCCTTAGGTCTATAGTTGGGCAAGATGGGTCAACATGGGGGAGGTGACCACGGCCCACATACAACCTGAGGGCATGTGGGGACTCCTGTCCTGTCTAAAGGAGGCTCACTTCACCCCAACAAATAGTTGCCATGTGAGAATATGACAGGCTCTGTGGTAAAATGTTCTCATTTTTTAAGAGAAGACAATAATTCAGGATTTTATTTGAAATCTCTGAAGTTTTAAAGGTTGGAAACAGTTCAAATATTTTGAAGAGGCTATAACTTTTGATCTAGTGCAATTCCTTCACTTTACAGACGAGGAAACTGGGACTCAGGGAGATGGTATGTCCTCCCCAAGGCTACATAGCAAGAGGGTGATCCAGGCATCCTTGGTCTATATTCTAAGTCTATCGCTTGTCTTTTAATTGGTGTCTGTGCTGCTTTAGTATATTCTCATTCTAGACATTGCCTATTTGATCCTCCAGGCTTTTTTTATCTTACCAGACTGCCCTGTGAGCTTGTTTCCTTTTCTTATTCTTCCAGCCAAGAATTTTCCCCAAGCATCCAAAATGCCCTCATGGCAGAAGAGAGGGAATTTTTGCCTCTCAGATTTAGGGGGCTGGAAGCAGTCTGTCTGGAGGTCTGAAATTTCTTTGAAGTCTCATATTTTATCTTTTAAAAAAGCCTATGCAAACTTGGCAGTCTACTTCTTAATATATTTGTGCTTACTTGATATTAAGACAAAATCCTCTTTCCCATCTTCAAGTGAAACTGAAGTTCCCAAGGGAACAGTTTTATCTGTGGTTTCATGAATTATCTGGCCCACAGCTGATATCATTGGGTACCTCATACCCTGGTTTGAAAAGTGCTAATGCATGCCAAACAATTTCGTGGTCGATTTAAATTTCTTTGTCATCCCAGCTTTTCACCATGAGAGGAGACTTCTTGTTTGGGGAATGCCAGGATTTCTAGTCTTTTCTAGGGAGATGTGAGTAGTTTGGGGGCATGAACTTGGATCCTGTCTCATTGTCCTTGAATTTCAAATATCTTAAGGGCATAACCTAGAGAGGCAATGTAAAGCAGGGAACATAACCAGAAGCGAAGCGATCAATGCAAGGTCATTGCTATTGGAATGATGTTGTCTCCCAGGCTGCTGTTGTCTTCAAAGAGAAAGGCACAGGAGAAGTGGATGGCAGTCACCAGGGAGGAAACCACATTCTGGCGAGGTATAAGTCTATCAAACTTAAATTTTGCTAAACAGAATTTATCATCTTTTCCCCCAAACCTGCTCTATATCTTATACTCTCTCTCTCAGGTAGTGATAAGTGGCTCACTCAGTTTCTCAAGTTAGCTACCCCTCCATTTATTTTTTATTTCTCTCCTTCTTCTCCTACCACTTTCAATTAGTTGCCTCTCTTGTTAAATTTCTTCTCATATATTCGGTGGCGTTCACACTCCCCCACCGCTGTGACCTGGATTCATATTACCATGCCTTGTCTAGACTGTTGCTGTGGACTCTCCACTATTCTTTTTCCCTGACCTCTAGTCGCTCTGATATCTGGAGGAACTTTAACACTGACCTCATGAAGTCATTAAAAAAAAAAAAAAAAAAAAAAAGGATACAACTGTCTCCAGCTTCAAATTCCCTGTTGCCTGCTGTTATTCCAGAAAAAAGTTTAAATTCTTGATAAAGTTTGCAAGATTTGTCCCAAACTGACCCCATTTAGTTCTCCAACCTCAGCTTTTTCCCAATTTTCACCTACATACTTGACGGTCAAGCCACATAGGACTGTCCCTTGCTCCTCAAATCTAGCACATCCTTTCACCCCTCTGCGTTGTTGCCATGCCATCCTCTCTGTCTGGGATGCTCTGCTTATTTCTTACCCATCTTTCAAGTCGAATTTCTGATGCCAATTCCTTTTCAGATTTCCTCCAGCTCTTCTAGTCAGTCCACCTCTGGTCCTTCCCAGTGTGGCTCTTTTATGGCTGTGATGCTTTGTAATCTCCTGGTTTATGGTTTATGTGTATTCTTCACTAGACGGTGGGATCCTGAGGACACATATCTTGCCTATCTCTGGGTCCCCAGGGCTAGCACAATGCCAAGCTCAAGGTAGGGGCCCAGTAACCATTTGTCCTAATGCTAATCTTACTCATCATGTGGCTGGCTGTGAGCCCCTCAAGAGAAGGGATCACGTCTTACCCACCTTTCCATTGGTGATGCCCATCATATACTTGTGCTTTCTAAATGTTTTTGGACTGGATGGATTAGGCATTCCCAGAAATAAAATATGGTGATAACTACCTCTCTATCACCCAGTTTTGTGGCCTTGGAAAGTTATAAATCACTGTCCAGGAGGGAACTAAGACTTCTGAAGGCCAGCAGTCCATCATGGCAGCCATGCTTTTTGGGTTCTTTTTATTTCTACCCAGAAATTATATTAAGAATGGTGGTAACTCCTATTTACTGGGCCTGCAACATGTCAAGTTTTGCATTAGAAGTTACCTCATCCAATTAGCATTTCTTTAAAGGCAGTTATGATTGAACTAAGGGCTGTCATCAGAAAACCCCTGGAATTTATTTAAAATTACCTTGTGCACATCTGAAAGACTCAAATTATTGTTTAAGTCCCTCAGACATTACACCACTAATCCTTTTCTAATGATCTCATCTTAAGAAATAGCACCGGCAGGAGGACTGCTGAGCCTCCCCCCATAACAACATAATGAGCAGATTTGGGTATTTACATAATAACTCAGAATGATTTCAGGGCATTTTAGACAAAGTGTACAGCCACTTAGATTGCTGTCATTGTGGTTATCTCATCGCTTTTAGAAATTAAATGGAGATAGAAATGGAAAAAAAAAAAGGAAAATCTGGGAGTTTTTGGATCCGTTGCACTTACTTTAGCTACTTAAATGCTCTGGGTCTGTAGCAAAGTGCCACCATTAGGAAATTTGGTTCACAGAAAATGTAACCATTAACGCTTTGAGCAAGATACCAAAAATTGACCTGAATTAGAAGCAAATAGATTCCAGAAATCCTTTTGAAAATGGCTACTATTTAACATGTATGGAGGGGAGAAACTGATGCTCCTAGGATTGAAATAACTTACCAATTTACCTATTTCTGACTCCTATGCTATTTTTATTTAGTATTTTACTTCTATCTCCTTCTCTCTTTTTTAACTTGACAGATTGGACATGATAGTTAATATTCTGTACTTTAAAATGTTATTACTATTATTTTTAGAGAGAGAGAGTGTGTGAAAGAGAGTGGGGAGGGGAGGGGCAGAGGGAGAGAGAGAATCTCAAGCAGACTCCCCACCCAATGTGGAGCCCTATGCGGGGCTTGATCTCATGACCCTGAGATCATGACCTGAGCTGAAATCAAGAGTCCGAT
This sequence comes from Mirounga leonina, assembly GCF_011800145.1. Classification (NCBI taxonomy): domain Eukaryota; kingdom Metazoa; phylum Chordata; class Mammalia; order Carnivora; family Phocidae; genus Mirounga; species Mirounga leonina. The sequence continues at coordinate 62,210,136 of NW_023270316.1, forward strand.
GCTTAACTGACTGAGCTACCCAGGCGCCCCTGTACTTTAAAGTATTTACCCACATGTTTGTTATTTCCTTGCCTCCTCATTTCTTCTTAAAAATCATTTTATTTCCCTCTGTGATCATTTTCTTCTTTCTGAACGTCATCGTTTCAAAGTTTTTACTGAGTGTTTGTTGGTGATGATTTCTCTGGGGTTTTTCTTTCTTGAAATTATGTTAATTTCACTCTCATGTTTGAAAGGTAGTTTTGCCAGATTGTCCATGATTTTCTCTCAGTTGTTGCTATTTGCAAGCCAACTGTTGGGCTAATATTCTTTGTAGGTTGTCTCTCTTTTTCTCTGGATGCTTCTCTGTCTTTGGTAATTCTGCAGTCCCACGTTGAGGTGTCTGGGTGGGGCTTTCTTTGGAAATATTGGTGTTTGTTGAGCTTCGGGAATCAGAGGATTATTGTCCTTAACCAACTCTAGAAGAGTCTCCATTATCTCCTTTGGGTCTCCCTTCAGATATACATTAGAACTTTTTCCTTGACCTCCTTGCCTCTTAATCCCTCTTTCATATTTTTCATCACTTTGCCATTTTATACTGCATTTTTGGTAATTTTTTTCAGCTTGATCTTTTTCATTAAATTTCTCTTCAGTTCTGACTAGTTACTTCAGCTTTTGTTTCTCAAAGTTTTAATTGGCCTTTAAAAAAAATCTGTCTGATTATATTTGACAGTCTCTTATTTCTCTGCCAACTTTTTGATACTACCTTTCCTTTTCTTTATTGTGCTAAAAAACACATGATGTGAAATCTACCCTCTTAACAGATGTTTACATGTGTAGTACGGGATTGTTAACTATAAACACAATGCTGTACAGCAGATCTTTAGAACTTTTTCATCTTCCTTTCATTTTTTAAACATATCAAACATATTTTATATTCTTTTTTTTTTTTATTTTAAGATTTTATTTATTTATTTGACAGAGAGAGACAGCGAGAGAGGGAACACAAGCAGGGGGAGTGGGAGAGGGAGAAGCAGACTTCCCGCAGAGCAGGGAGCCCGATGCGGGGCTCGATCCCAGGACCCTGGGATCATGACCTGAGCCGAAGGCAGACGCTTAACAACTGAGCCACCCAGGTGCCCCAAACATATTTTATATTCTTATCTGATAATCCTATTATCTGTATTCTTACATTGTCTGATCTTGCAAGTTGTTTCTTCTATTGGCCCTTCACAAGGTGGCTTGTTTTTCTTTGCATTGTAGGTTGTCTCTCTTTCTTTCTTTATTTTATTTTTTAAAGATTTTATTTACTTATTTGACACAGAGAGAGAGAGAGAGCAAGCACAATCAGGGGGAGTGGCAGAGGGAGACGGAGAAGCAGACTCCCCACTGAGCAGGGAGCGCGATGTGGGGCTGGATCCCAGGACCCTGGGATCATGACCTGAGCTAAAGGCAGACACTTGACCCACTGAACCACCCAGGCGCCCCTCTCCCTTTCTTTTTGCAAATACCTGTTTTTTGAAACATGATTGTCAGAATTCTTTGAGGTGTGTGGTGAAGTGTATTCCTCTTTAACTAAATTTTTAGCTTACAGTTTTAGACTGAATTCTAGGCTCAAACCATTTTAAGTGCAGGCTTATAGTTAAATATTCTGAGTTCTTCCCCCACTTTCTCCCCACCCCTCCATCAAGAGCCAAGGACAGAACAGACTTATATCTACTTCCCTCTCCAGTAGATTTTCCTATCCTAGATTCACTTATTGAGAGTGATTCCTATCTGAGGTCCTGTTTATTTGTTTGTTTGTTTTTTGCCAGAATTCACTCTGATGTCTCATCATACTCTCGCTCAGGATTGCTTCCTGTCCTGCGGGCATGGCACCTCTTAAAACCCAAGCACTAGGTCCCTGGTGGTCAGCAGACAACACAATGCCGGCTCCAGTAGCAGGTGCCCGTCTTGGATTCGTGTTTTCTCACTGTTTCTGCCTTTGAGAATTGTGCTTATTTTCTTTCAGCTCTACTGTATGTTTCAAAACATATTTTCCCATTTATTCAGTGTTTCAGGTATCTCTGGATGTCTAGTTAGTTGAGTGTCCAGAAGCCGAAATTTCAAGGGTGAATTCTCCAGTATCTGATCAATACAATAGTTATCATTCCTGTTTAGTTAAGAACACATTTGCCAACGGGCTAAGTGACTTGATAAATAATCTGTGTCTACACCAGATCCTCAGGCCAGTATTGCAGCTCTCATCTTAGCGGAGAACATAGCAGTCATTCTACCAGCTCATACTATAAAGATATTCAAAGGACAAATGATGACCTTGTTTCATGCTTCTTTAAGAACGTAGAATTAGAGAGGAAATTCTTATTGCCCCACTTTCCAAACCTACCAGTATACCTGCTTTCATACTCATCCTTACTGCTCTGTGGGTAAAATTCCTTCTTTTACCTAAGTCTGCCCTTTCTACCTGCAGGTGCTTTGGACCCCTTCCTCCTGGTTTTCCTCCTTGTAATCATCCATTTTATTTGCTGCCACTCCAATTTCTCTCTCTCCATTGTACTGTTACCATGATTACTGGTATACCTATGGAAAGACCCCTTTCCTGTGATCCCACATCTACCTCTATGCACAACTTCATTTACCTCTTGTTCTTGACGGCAACTAATTCAAAGTATTTTCAATGTCATGGTCTCCACTCCTTCTTTTCACATTCTTTCCTGCAACCTATTACAGCTGGGCTTCTAATCCTTCCAGTTGTTCATATTATTTAAGATCATCTCCATATTGCCAAGACCAATGGTCACTGATCTGTTCTTATCTTACTTGACCTTTGGGCAGCATTTGGCACCCCTAACCATTCTCTTTTTCCTTGAAACCCTGTCTTCTTTGGTTGTATGATACCACATACTCTGCTGGTTTGCTTCCTACCATAAAAGTTTGCTTCCTTCTCTTCTGCCGGACCTCTAAATTTTGGGGTACTCTGAGGCTCTGAGCTGGACCCATCTTCTCTTCTCCATCTGTACACTCCTGTAATTCCAATGGCTTTAAATTTGGCAATGACTCTCAAATCTGCATCTTTAGCTCAGATCCTCCACTGTGCCTCCAGCATCTGGAATGGTGTCTAACACAAAATATGTATAAGTGAATCTAGAAAGGGACGCTTGGGTGGCTCAGTCAGGTAAGCGGCCAACTCTTAATTTGGGCTCAGGTCATGATCTCAGGGTCCTGGGACCAAGCCCCGTGTTGGGCTCCATAGTTCAGTGGGGAGTCTGCTCCATGATTCTCTCTCTCGCTCTGCCCCTCCCCCAGCTCGTGCTTGCTCTCTCCTTCTCTAATAAATAAATAAATCTTAAAAAAAAGAAGAATCTAGAAAATAAGAATCAATAGACCAAAAGAGCATCTAAAGTCTGAAGTGATTTCAGTCAGGCAAAATGGATGTGAATAGTGTGTATTTTGGAATCACTGCTCCTCACCTGATTCACGCTGACATCTTCAAAGAATTGTGGCAAAAATCCATGAAATTCTTGGTATTCCTTAGAAGAAGAAAAATCCAATTTAAATCTTCTCTTCATGTAAAGTTTGAAAATGGACTGGTGCAGTCTACTGCTCCTTGAAGTATCCTAAGCTTTATAATGAAATATTTAGAATAGGAAAGAAATTCACAAACCCTGGGGCAATAGACATCAGAGCACCGGAGGAACAAATCCTTTTCAAATCTGGGTTGCTTTTTTCAGAAGAGGGAGAAGTGTGTGTGTGTGTGTGTGTGTGTGTGTGTGTGCGCGGGGGCGGGCACGTGTGTTAGGGGAGAGTTAGGGGCGGAAGAGCACTGACTATAACATTAGTGAAGGAAGGGAGATGAAAGGTAATGTTCCTTAAAAAATAAAACCTGTGCAGTGTCATGTCTGGCAAGAAAGGTACAGATTGGCTCAGATATACAAGCAGATCGAGGAAAGGCAAGATGGTAATTAATTGCACATCTCCTTCAACCCAAGGCATTCTCAGATGGACTCCTCCAGGGGTCCCCATTAGTCCTGGACTTACTGAATTCTGGCTAATGATCTGGAGGAGGGTGTTGCCCGTCTAGTAATGACTCTGAATCACATTTATTTTGAGAGCTTAAATCATCAGCATGGACTGAAAAGAATGCACATTGTATAAACTTTCTATTGCTGCTGTAACAAATTAACACAATTTAGTGGTTTGAAACAATATGAATTCATTACCTTACAGTTCTATAGGCCAGAAGTCTGACTGGTCTCAGCGGGCTCAAATCAAGGTGTTGGTCAAACTGCATTCCTTGTAGAAGCTTTGGGGGAGGATCCATTTCCTTGTACTCCCAGCTCGAGACCTCTCTTGGTCTGTACTCAGACCACTCCATTTCAGAACCAGCAATGGGGCATCACATCCTTCTTCCACTGCCATCTCTCTCTGGTTCTCTGCAGTCAAGAAAGAATCTCCCCTCTGAAGGACTCTGTGATCATACTGGGCAACCCGGATAATCCAGAAGAGTCTTCCCAGCTCAAGGTCCTTGACCTCAGTCATGTCTAACGTTCAGGCTAATGATTAAGAGAAAGCCTGGGGAGGCCTAAGAACAATTTTTAAAAGTTATGCCTGTGCAAATATCTTAAAGTGTAGTCAAGGAGCAGGAATGAGAAATGACAGGTTAGAATAAAGGTTGGTCAGTTTCAGTCAGATATAAGAAATGAACATTGTTAAGACTGGGGATATGGTGGACAGGATAATGACCCCCCGAAGACGTCTACATTCTATCCCCAGAACTCTGTGCATATATGCCCTTATATTTTGGCAATTGGTAGTATAGTATATTATGCCATATGCATGGTCAGAGGGACTTTGTCGAAGTGATTGAGTTGAGGATCTCGAGATGGAGAGATTGTCCTGGATTATCAGAGTGGACCCAATGTGATCATAAGAGTCTTTAAAAGTGGAAGAGGGAGGCAAAAGAGCAGAGAATCAGAGGGATGGCAGCGTGAGGAAGATTCAGCCTGGTGTTGCTGGCTCTAAACATAGAGGAAGGGGCCGTGGGCTAGAGAATGTCTGTGGCCTCTGGGAGCTGGAAAAGCAAGGAAACTGATTCTTTCCTAGTGCCTGGGGAAGGAACACAGCTCCCCCCCACCCTACCGCCCCAGCCTTGATTATAGCCTAGTGAGACCCATTGTGGACCTCTGACCTTTGGAGCTATAAGATAATACATTTGTGTTGTTTTAAGCTACTAGATTTGTAGCAATTTGTAGCAGAAGTTGTAGGAAACTGATAGAGGGAATGTGTGTCTTTGTGGGTCTGCTTCCTGCAAAGAGGTTTAATGCTAAATTGATGTTCCCTCAAAGTTTGATTGAAAGGATGAATAAATAAAAAACGATAGTGCAGTCTTCCTAGGATACTTACAAATGATGACACTACTTTGCTATTTAAATGTATGTTCCTCTTTCATAAGCTTCCTTTGATTAGGAGCATATAACACCAACAGAAGCCATAGACACACACGTGCGAGTAAACAGCGTTGGGCTTCTAAAGGACAGAAGGAGTCCCCCCCCCCCCCCCCCCTTCTAAATGAAGCCCAGGTTGAAGAAAACTAAATGCTCTTTAGTTTGGGGCCTACCAGTGGTGTGGCAGGATGACCTGTAGCATCTGTAAAGTTCAAACCCAGGTGTGAAATGTTCTTAATCATCTGCCCTTCGACTCCTAGTTCAGGCTAATTAAGCCTGTCCTGAGTGCACAGAATGTCCTGGCTGGCCGCCCTGTTGGGTAAGAGTTGATACTATACACCTTTGCTGCAGCAGCTTGCTTGGTTCTGTGTTTCTCTTTTGTTTCTCTCTGCAGGATTCAGGCCCTGGTGGGCTGTTCCCTTTCAGTAAGAATGCAATCTACCTGGTGTTCTCATGGGATCTCTGGGTTTATGGCCCTGCAAGGGACTATTTTTGGAGGCGGGCAGAAGGCTAGAACCAGCTACGTTACCATCCAGCAAAGCTCCTCTGTGCCTAATGGGCTCTTTTCCTCTCCTCCTGGGGAGCGCTTACCTACACAAGCTAGGTTTGGAAGAGGAGCCTGCTGCCCGCTGTGTCTGAAAAGGGACAGTGGTGGGAAGGGTCACTGGGAGTCAGTGAGAGTTAGTGTGGGAGGGAGAGGAGAGGGTTACACTTTACAAGCTATTATATGAAATGTTCCTTAACCGTGAACTAGAATTAATAATGAGCCTACGTGGCTTGTGTGTTATGGTGCTCTTTTAAAATTACTAGTAAGCCCTTGCTAGGGTCCAATAAGCAAGAACTCCCAGAATCTGAGAGTGTGTATCTACATATATCTCACTGTTTCAGCGATCAGCTTGGACTAATGTTCTTACAGCCCCCTGTTTTGCAACAAAATCTGAAGTCTTCCCAACTTCAGACCATCTTATCTACCATCTATCTAAGGTGATGGAGATCTTAGGAAGGAAAGTAACACTTTCGTTTTGGGCAAGTTACTTAGCTTGTCCAAGCCTTAATTTCTCCATCTGTAAAGTGGGGGTAATAACACCAAACTCAAGGTGTTGTTGTGTAATGGTACAGTGTGTGTAAAGCTCTCGGTAGAGTGCCTGCCACAGGGTGGGTTCTCCATAGAAGTTAGCTACTTTTCTTAGTGATGCATGCTTAAGGGTGACTAGATACCAGGTACAAGGCCAAGTGCTAGAGCGCAAAGACTACTAAGATACAGTCGTGACTGAGAGATTGTTTGAAGTTTGTCGGGAGGGGGGTGGAGAATATGTGGACGAGTAAGATTAAAAAGAATCATGGGTCCCATTAAAATTATGAATAGGGGAGAATGAGTGGCCCACTGTACCTGGGAGAGGGGTGAGGATAATGAGGAAAGGCTTCTAGATCAGACACACTGGAGCTAAGACTTGAAATACGAGTATGTGTTTATGAGGCAGATGGATGAGAAAGACAGGGGGGTGCCCCTTTTGCCTCCTGTTTGATCAAGTACCTATCACAGCGGGGCCTGGTGGCACAGATCTGGAGCATCGCCTACGTGTCCCTCATCAGGCACTTTATGACATACCCACGCTGCTCCCTCACTTTGGCTTGCTGAGGGTGGGGGAATATTATCCTGTGCAGACGTAATAGGGAGGAGGGCAGTCATCCAAAGCATTCAGCTTCTGTAGTTAGATGGCTTACAGGCCATGCAGAGGAGATGCTCTATCTGAGCTCAGCTTCTTTGAGGATCCCCTAAAATGGAAATGAACTCTGCAAGGTGGATAGACTCCTGCCCCATCCTGCCCTTGCTTGCAGCCATGTGGGGAGGTGAAACGGGGAGATAGCCCTGGAAAAGTGGACTCTTTCTTACCTAGTAAGCTCTTTCTTACATAGTAAGAAGGATCCTTACCACTTGCTAAGTTGTAATTAGTTGTCTCCATTTCTCTGACCTGCCCTTTCTTTCCCTCAGGGAGTTCTAATCCTACTGATGCATGCCTACTCTAGAGAGCATGTGGGTCACCAGTCATGGTAAGGGCATTTTCTTTATTTTCTCCTTCCAGGGCTGGAAGGACCTAACTCAGTTTTTGCACATAGTATGTACTCAGTAAATGCTAGTTGAAAGAAACTTGATTTCTTATATGAATGGAGGCATTTCTCAGAATGTATTTGGACAGCAAGCGAGTCACATGAAGGCAAAGCCCACATCTGACCTGCTCACCTGAATATGCCTGAGCCAGCATCAGACACGGTGCTTGCTTGGTGCACAATAAATGTCAACACAAAGCTTCAGAGTCATCTCTATTTCCCCCCACTTTTAATGAGTTACTAGGTCTTGTAGATTGTGCCTATAAATATTCTCCGATTTGTCACTTTCATTCCTACTGCTACTTTAATTCAAACCCTGGTTATTATTTGCCTAAAGTGTTACAAAAACATTTTATCCAGTCTCCTGGTCTCCCTGTTTCTAGTGTCACCTCACTATTTCTACTCCCTAGCCTACTTTTAAAAAGTATGGCCTGATCATATCTCACCTCATCATCCATGTGTGTATACATACACACACGTAAATGTGTGCACCTGTGTGTGTGTGTGTTCCTCAGCCCAGAAATAAGACCGTTCACAATATATTCCACATCTAACTCTCAAGACATTATCTCCTTCTGCTGTTTGCTGTACTCAGAAGTACCACATGCCATTCCATGAATATTCCATGTCTTTTTATCTTCATGAACTTGCTTGTGTCATTCTCTGCTTCTGGAATGTCCTATTACTCAGTTCCCAGTTTGAATGCTACCTTGCCTTACCCAGACACAGAGGGATTGAAATGTTTGAGCTGAAAGGGTCCGTGGAATATTCCACTGCTGCCTCCCTACTGTATACATGGGGAAACTGAACCCAAGAAGGAGACTAGGCTGATGTGAGCCCACATTCAAGTCAGGAATAAAAAAGATCTGCTGGCTCTTAATTCACTACTTTTTCTATGCAGTCAGTGTCCTTCATAAACCTTCAATACCTTCTCTTATGACACCATTTATATTCCATTTTGCTTTACAGTTTCTTGTAACTGTCTGGATTTGTAGGTCTGAGGGCAGAGACCACGTCTTAATCATCTTCGTATATTCCACAGCACTTAGCACAGGGCTTGCACAAGGTAGATGCTTTCTACGTGTACTAAACATGAATAAATGGATGGGTGAGTAGGTAGATGGATGAGTGGATGAAAGGATGGATGGGTAGATGAATGGGTGGATAGAAGGATGAATAGAGGGAAAGATGGATAGATGCGTGGATGGATAGATGGGTGGGTAGATGGATGGATGCATGCACAAATGAATAATCGGATAATTACTTATATGGTAGTTCTCCAGGAATGCTCAGATATCCTCATAGCGCCAGAGCAGACTTGGTCTGCAAACGCATGTATTATACAGCACTGCGGTAGGTGTGGCTTACTCATTTTCTGATGTGATGAGGAAGACATTAGGAGTGGGGGCTGGGTGAGGGACGTACCCTTCCAGGTATGTATCATCATAATAACAGCAGTCTTCATCTGCTCCAGATTCTGTGTTAAGTACTCTATGTACATTATCGTATTTAATCCTCACAGCAACTTTATGACACAAGTGTTCTTATTATCCCCAATTTACAGGCACTGAATGAGGTTGAATAACTTGTCAGGGAAATTGCCAAGCTAGGATTTGAGACTGGCTTTTACTGACTTGGAAGCCCGGGCTCTTACCCATGACCCAGAGCCAGAAAATATCAGGGTGGCTGGTGGGTGCGAGGCTTGGGATATCAGAACTGCTATGTTTGAACCAAGTCAGGCCACTAATTTCCTGAGCAGGCAAATCACTTAATTTGGCTTCTCAGTTTACTCTATGGTTTAATGGAAGTAATAGAAGCTTCTTAGCAGGAGTGCTGTGAAAATTAATGACTGCATAAAAAGTGGTTTAAGATAAAGATTCTCAGATAAAAGTTGCTGGAGGGAGGGCATTTAGAGCGCTCTGAGGAAAAGAATGAGAAGGTGCAGCTGACTCCATTTCCAGGGGCTGGTTTGTGAGCGGGTCATGTATTTGTAAAGACGTCAGCTTCAAATCAATTTGCATGGACGAGGTATTCGGGGGAAGTAGAACCTGGTGCATACTTTGTAGATTCCATTTTTACACATTTATGAAACATTGCTTGTAGCATTATGGTATTTAAAAGAGAACTACTGTTATGAATGGATAATGGTGGTAATCACACCCCGCTGGGGACCCAGGGGCAACAGTACACATGGCCTTGGCCTCTGAGCCAGCCTGGCATCTCCACTGGCAAACTCAGCATGCCACATTCTTTTCCCTGGTCGGCTTGTGCTCAGTCATGGTCACGGGCAGAGGATGGACAAAGAGCAGCGCTTTATGTCACCATGTCCGCCCCTGTCCCCTCCTCTCCTCTCCAGACGGGAGTGTCCTGGCACGATTTTCATAGGTCAGATTCCTGCTCCTGGATGTTGTCACCCTCCGTCGGGTTGTCCATGACCACCACCCATGCCCTCTCGGATGAATGAGCAAACGTCCCTCAACCTCTTCTATCCCAGACGGGTACCACTGTCTAGTTCCATACCCTTTCTCATCCATCCGTCCAGTCACCAAATATTTATGGGACATTCACTCTGGGCCAGATGCTGTTCTAACACTGGGGACACAACAGACGTGATCTCTGCCCTGTGGAGAGATTCACCATCAAATAATCACACAGAGAAATAATTGAGCTACGAGAAGAGATGACAAGTGGGTAAGGAAGAGGAAGGGGAAAGTAGAAAAGTCTGTGACAAAAAAGCATGACCGTACGGGGTGGGATCAAGGAAGTCTGCCTGAGGAGGTGATTTGGAGCTGGAGCTGAAAGATGCCCAGGAATTAACAGTGTGGATAGCACCCAGTTGCTAGGTGTATGGGTTCCTGAGATAAGCGGGAGCGGGAGGTAAATGGCACAGCCCCGATCTCAGCGTGCTTCCACTCTGGTCTGGAAGATGGACAAACATACCCGCAGTGACGTGGAGAGTGGCAAGTGCTGTTGGTGGGCGTGTGTGAGCTGGAGGGCGAGCAGGGTGCTCCTACCTGGAACATCCAGGGGCAGTCGATACTGTCCAGGGACTTGGAGCTGCTCTGGAGCATGAGTGGAATTAGCAGATGAATAACAAGGGAGGGAGATGAGGGCATTTTATGAAGATGGAACACCTGGGGCAAAGCTCAGATTGCTGAAGCATCCTTTGTGAGAAGGACAGGTAACTTTTCAAATCTGGAGAGGAGGGACATGTTGGGGAGATGAGACTGGAGAAAGGATGAAGTCCCTAAAGGAAGGGTCGTATGACTCATACTATGGAATTTGAACTTGATGGAGAAACGTTAATGTGGAGAAGTGGTGAGGGGTTGTAGTCAAGGGAGCAAAGGGACCAGATTTGCACTAGAGAATCCTCTCCCTGGCAGGAGTGGACTGGGCGGGCGGCAGAGGAAGCTGGGCAGAGATCACCAAGAGCATGGATAGGATAGGAGGAGCATTTAGGAGTGACCTTCTGATACAGGGTGAATGATTGGATGTGACTGGAAGGGGAAAGGAGGACAGTCAGGGAAAGATTCTTTACCATGTTCTCCAAGGCTCTTCGCAGTAACGAGTCCCTAAATCAGGAGTTCCTTGACCCACTGCACTTCTATCCCACCTTCTCTTAGAGCTCCCCTTGCACTGAATCACTGTGGGAACCCAGCAGGAGAGATTCCCGATGGATTGGTTTCAGTTTTCCAAGCATCTTTGACCACTACGTTGAGAGTGATCTTCCTAAAATTAAAAGCTGAGCATATTGATTCTTGCTTAAAATCATTCAGCGGTTTGGGGATAAAGCCCAAATTCCTGGTCTTACACCTTCAAGGCCTTTCTTTCTTTCTTTTTTTTTTTTTAAAGATTTTATTTATTTATTTGAGAGAGAATGAGAGAGCGAGCAAGTACATGAGAGGGGGGAGGGTCAGAGGGAGAGGCAGACCCCCTGCCAAGCAGGGAGCCCGATGCGGGACTCGATCCAGGGACTCCAGGATCATGACCTGAGCCGAAGGCAGTCGCTTAACCAACTGAGCCACCCAGGCGCCCCAAGGCCTTTCTTGAATGAGTTGTTGTCAGAACCCACTCTGGGAGAACCACTCCAGGGTGACTCCTTTCTAGATTTTCTCCTAGGGAGATGTCTTCCCAAGTCCTTTGCCCATTTCATTTGGTTAGTTTTCTTTCCATTATTGAGTTGCAGGAGTTCTTTATACACTTTGGATATGAATCTCTTGTCAATACATGTGTTGAAAGTGGTCCATGTCTTGAGACCGGAGGAGTATGTGAAAATTCAGGGAAAAGATGATGGATGGGTTTTGGATGGGTTGAGTTTGAAATGCCTAAGGCATATTCAGGAGCAGACCCGATAGAGACTATCTTGGTTACATTTCCAAATTTTCTTAAGAGGACAATATCCTGGCTATTGTCAAAACCTTTATGTCTGTGCAATGATTGTCAATACTGCTATCTTCCTTCTGAGTGGTGGCCAGATACTGAAACCTAGAAGCCTTTACTATCTAATCCCATGAAGAACAGGTTGTGAGAAACAATATATAAGAAGATATTCCTGAGTAACTTGTAACAAATCTACTTCCTTAAGATATCCAGGTCTTCACTTGCATCAAGCCAGGCCATGCTAGCATTGGGTTGCTCTGGACGCTTAGTCACCCCTGTTCCTGAATTATGCTTTGGTGTTATGTTTCGGCTGTACAGAACATTATGGGCCCCATCCAGGTGAAGCCCGTTGCTGGTTCTGAGGTAGGGATGGTGTCAAGGACTTTCTCCAAAATAGCCAAAATACTACATAGTCAGGACTTCTTTGAAAAGATCCTTTTAGGATCTAAAGAGAAGAGAGGATGCGTTTCTCTTGGATATGTGGTTTGCTTTTATCTAATGGATGTGGTGAATCCGACAACTGTCATATTCCTTCTTTGAACTGGCCGATGTGAATGTAGGGATAACTCAACTTGTAAAGCAATCCCTATGTGGATTATGTGGGCTATCTCTTACTTTATGGTTTTCCTACCTATATTTTCCCTTTGATATTTAAATCCTTCATCAAAATATGTCTTATGTCCTCCATGGAACACATGTAGGTGGCTGGGTATAATGGCTAGAGTGTAGCAGGGAGTTCTTACTTAGAAATATGGATTTGGAAGTCACGGGAGTATAAATAAGAGTTGATACTATGGCTGTAGGTGAAATCAACATGGGATGGTAAAAGAAGCAAAAGGCAGAAACTGGGGGGCAAAACATAAGAAGTAAAAGAAAGAAGGGGAGACTCAATGTAGACTAGGGAGAAAAACCCATGAAAGTGTGGGTCAGGAGGAAGGTATCATGCCATTATCACTAAAGATGAGGAAGAGGAATTAAAAGAGAGGGGAGAGATCCATAGTGTCAGCTCCCAGGGTATTCGAGAAAGATAAAGACTTGGCTCCCAAAGTGGATGTGAGAGTATGAGATTTGTTGGTGGCCTTAGCAAGTGAAAGGGGTAAGTTGAGGAAAGAACCCAAGTAGAGAGGAAAAGGTTGAAAATACAGATGTGGAAAAGGAAAATTAGCAAGAAAGAAACTAAAAGAAGTGGAAAGATATGAGATGCAAAGCAGAGGTAGAAGGTTTGGCCCTGGATAGGAAGAGGGAGACTTTTTCTATGAAACATGAGGGCAGAAGGGAGGGCAGACATGACAGAAGCTGGGCAGCTGCTCCCCAAACCATCTTCCTTCCTTCCTCATATGCAGCTGGACCAGATTCTCACTCTCCTTTACCAGTAAGTCCAGGCGTATGACTGAGTGCCAGCCATTGAACTGTGAGTGGAAATGGTGTGGGCTACTTATTAAAATTTTCATACATCACCCCCCCAGACTCTTTCCTCTGACTGAGGGAGGTGATGACCTCTAGGGAGACTTTGGAAACCACATGGAGGAGACAACAGCACTTCCCTGAGCCCCGGTGTCTGAAGGACTGTGATGAGCAGCACTCCCCATGCTCCTGACCCCTTTCTCCCCAACATGGAACCACCCTGGACTATTACTGTGGTCAGATAGAAAGTTCTCTTGTGGGAGTCACTACACCATTGCATGGTGTGGCATGTCACAAAGATTATATGCCTACGGTGTCCCAGAATAGGAAAGAATTTTAAAAAGGAGCTGAGGGAGGGCCTTTTCGAGGAATGGCAGAAACGGGAAGATTGTTCCAGGCGGGGTGAAGAGCAAATGCAGAGTCTGTTGTGGGGAGCCACTCTGTGTGTACTGGAATTGCCCGAAGTCCAGTGTGACTAGAGCACAGTGGGTGCATGCAGGGGTGGGGGATGAGGGGAGCTCAGGGAGGTTGGCATGGCCCTCCCATCCTTGTCTCAAGGATTCAGCTAGAGCCTTCCAAATAGCCACTGTTTCATGTGACCTTCTGTCAGGCTTGCACTGGGGGAGGAGGTGGAGCCCAGGCGTTCTGGCTGTGACAAGCCCCCTCTGCAGGTGGACGGTGCCTAGGGCCATGAGCACCCCTAGATAGGCAGCTCTGGGCAGTGTGGCCTCAAGCTCGGGCTTCTGCTCTTGCTCGAGCCATCTGGAATGTAGAGCAAAGGGCTACTGATGCCCTGAGTTAAAGGTCAGGTGACGGGGGCGCCTGGGTGGCTCCGTTGTTGAGCACCTGCCTTCGGCTCAGGTCATGGTCCCAGGGTCCTGGGATCGAGTCCCATATCGGGGTCTCTGCTCCGCGGGAGGCCTGCTTCTCCCTCTCCCACTCCCCCTTGCTTGTGTTCCCTCTCTCACTGTGTCTCTCTCTGTCAAATAAATAAAATCTTTAAAAAAAAAAAAGGTCAGGTGATGGGTTTTATGTAGGTGTTTTGTCCACGGCCCACGTGGCATCTCCTAAATCTGAGGCGCCTCTCCTCCACGTGCTTTGCTGGACATCTGCCTCGGCTGAGTGGGCACTTCTGTCGTCTTTCCCCAGAGGCCCACCCCCCCCACAAAAGCACACGTTGTCCGTCCCCTGCCACCTGACCTGCCAAGTCGGTGGCTCTCCCCCATGCAGTGCTGTAGGTCAGGACATTTTAGATACAACTCCACTAAGAGCTTAATGAGTGCCTTGGCAATTCTCATTGTCCATCTCTGAGCGCATCTGCTCACTGTTGCTGTGGTGATTCCTCTGTGTGGAACACGGGGCTTTGGTTGCTTTAATGATGCATTTTACATGAACGCAGCCCTAGCTGACAGCTCTAAATCCCCCTTGCTCTAATGGAAACATAACCTGTAATGCAGCTACTAACTGGTAGGTTTTTAGTTTAACCTCCTGTGTTCTTCAGAAAGAAAAAGAATAAATTGTACCCTGTGGGAATATGAAGTTTAAGTCTGACTAAATTCAACTGATGCTAAATCATCCTTCTTGGGTGTGCTTCCCAGCACAGAGACTGCCACATAGTAGGGGCCCAGAACATGCCGAATTCTTCCTCCTCCTTGAAGACTGGAAAGGGGTCTAGGCCCCTGGGCTGGATCTTGGAGGATCATGGGGTTTGCTAGAACCCACAGAATTTGAGAAAGGAAGTGCTGCATTCTCTTGTGTTGGAAGACATTGCTCACTGCATGATTATCTCTTCATGCAGGTGTCAACCATGAGATCAGCTGGTGTCACCTTTGTTCTTGCAGGGGAGAGAATCACAGCTTTCTTTCTGTAGAGGTTGGAAAGGAAACTTTGCCTGTTTCCGAGGTTGCCTGTGGCCCGCTGAGCTCTGCTTGCTGCCTGCAGGCCCACCCAGTGGCCATTTCCCCCATCTTCCATGGGCTTCCGCATCCTCTGGGGCCTGAATGAAATGGCAGATTCCAGGGAGCCACCCCCAGAGTTCTGATTTGGAATTTCGGTGGCAGGGTCCCAAGCTTTTCAAAATATGGGGCCCAAGCTTTGCAGTTGAAGGTGGCTCTCCCAGGTTCATGAGCTTGAGACTAAGAGCAGACAGCCTATGGTTGGAACCAAAAGTGTTGATGACAGACAGCGGTGTGCTGACAGACAGACATTGGCTGTGGGCACGGCACTCTGGGTGCCAAATGTGCTAAGCAATAGTCATTTCTTCAGTGGCTGCTAAGTGCCAATCCCCATGCTCCACGGTGCCAATATAGAAATGAGTAAGAAAGAGCTCTTGCCCCATGAACTTCCTAGGCCCGTGTGTATGGGCAAGTGCACATACACAGACCTACTACAAAATATGAAGACTGATGATGCCCTGATGTAGCATGGTCCCAGTTGGAGAGTCACGGAATAAAAATATTTATTGCCATTTATTGAGCACTTACTAGGGGCTGGGCTTTGTCTTATGTAAATTAAGTCAGTTCATCCCAACAACCATACAAAGCAGGTAAGGAAAGAGGTCTAGGCTGTTAAAGTAGTTTGCACAAGGCTGAGCAGTTAATAAATAGCAGAGCCAGATGGTAGTGGCCAAAGTCCGTGTTCTGAAGAGCTATATGATAAAGTCTGGAGAGAAGAGGCCTGTTATTTGCTGAGCACCTACTGTATGTGGGCTAACTAAATTGAATATTCATGCCATTTCTGAGGGCAGCCAGAGCTCTATGAGGAGGAACACTGCAAGCACATAGCAAGGCACGCTTGTCCAGATGCTACCTTACATCTCGTAGTCAGAGCCTGAATGGATGCAGGTTGCTGGGATGTTGGTTCCCTTAGCCTTGCTGGTGGCTGGGCAGGGTCTTGTCACTTCCAGCGACGGCCCCCAGTCAGTTTACCCCAATGTGCTCACAACTGGGGGTGCAGACTGCCTTGGTTTTTATTTCCTTGCCCCCTAAAGCAATTGATGCTACGTAGATGGTAGTTCTTTCAGCCTGAGGTGATTGGGGATTACAATTTGCATTTCCATCCTCTGACCACTTCGGATGCCAGCTAGCTGCCTCCCTGCCCCCTGTCTTTGGATCAACTCAGGCAGTTTGGTAGGTGGGTGTTGGGAGAAAGCGCCCATATGCTGGAACAGGAGTGAGAGCCCTTTAGTCCCTCACGGTTCATTTGACGTCCCACTCACTCACTTTGCACACATTTTGTCTGTTGGGGTTTCAGTTGAAGACACCCTTCTTCACTTCCTCTCCTAAAAATGGTCACATCTTTTGTTCCAAGAAGCATGGCTGCTCCAGCGTTAGTCACGTGTCATGGGTGGTCCCTGGCACCTCGACTTGAAGGTGGGTTGCCATCTTCGGTGACGTCAGCGACAGGTCCTTAATCAACATGCAGTGTCTATGTGCTTCTTTAGAAGCTACTATTTGGGGCCAATTATATTTAAAAAACCACTTTCTTTTACTTGGTTCATCAAAAACAGGAAGCCAAAGGTATGAATACTCTTCCTGTGAATCAACAGAGAAACCTTCCTCATCCGCACTCATGAACCTACAGCCTGGGGCTGCTAGATTTGCTCCTGGGAGAACGGAAGGTTGCAAGCGGGACCCTGGGGTATAAAGCAGGCAGGAATGGGAGGTGGGACAGCTGTGCCCATTGACCTGACAAGCTAAGCCTGGAAGGCATTAAAGAGAGAGTCACACACCGTGAGCTGGAGTGGCAGGGGGCAGAAGCAGGGCAGGGACAGGCAGCTTCATTCCAGGGCTGTTATAAATAAGGTGACAGGCGAGTGCTGACTAGCAGCTGATGTACTTTAGTAGCAGTCAAACTGGAATGACAGTCCTGGGCCTTCTGGGAGCTAGTGAGGGGGGTGGAGGTGTGGTGGGTGTTAGAAGACAGGGCTCATGTCAACACCTTATGCTGGACCACACACACACACACACACACACACACACACACACACACACACACAACTGTCGCTCAGACTCCTCCATCCCCACTGATTCAGTCCAGCCCTGAGTCACAGGTCACTAATTTGTCATTAGCGATACAGATTTCAATATTAACCAGTGAGTCACAAGTATCAAGGACTAGGAACCGATATGGCTTCAAGTCATCCCATGATGTCACTGGGGTTGAAAGAGTCCTTTCTTGGCTGTTAAGGTGGTTGCTTGCCGGGGAGGAGCCATTTGGCACCCTCCTGTCCAGACAGGCTGGTTGGTGTGTCTTCGGTAGTGTCCGCCTGCTTGCTTCTTCCCAGGGAAGAGGTAGGCTGAGTGAGATCATGCGCAGAGAATGTTTGAAGATCTGGAAACAAAGGGCTCTCTATATGCAGGAGCTATTCTGCTGCTACCCCCTGTCCA
Source organism: Mirounga leonina (assembly GCF_011800145.1). Classification (NCBI taxonomy): domain Eukaryota; kingdom Metazoa; phylum Chordata; class Mammalia; order Carnivora; family Phocidae; genus Mirounga; species Mirounga leonina. The sequence continues at coordinate 62,227,837 of NW_023270316.1, forward strand.
AAATAAATAGCCTCTTCTGCAGCTGTGGATGGGTGCTGAGAAAGCCTCAGAGCATCTGTGCCCAGACTTGTCTAATCGCTCTCCCCTCCGCCAGCTTCCACCTGGAACCTGTGCTCGGACCAGGCTCAGAGCTTCCGCATGAGCTTCTCTTTTGTCCCTGTTTATCTGCTGGACTTAATTTCTGCAGAACCAAGGCTTAGGTAGCAGTTCCCCTCAGCATCACCAGCTCTGATGCTCTGAGTCCACTGTCTGGGGGACAGGGTTGGGCAGGAGGGCCAGTCGTCTGCTGCTGCCATTTGGGTCCATGGGCCCTGTCCATCTCTTCATTCTTTCGTCCAGATTGTCCTGAGTGCCTCTTACGTGCCACGCACTGTGGGAAGAGCTGAGGATACAGAGATGGAAGTATGCGATCTGTGGCCAGGAGTTGCTTCAAGGCCAGTTGGGGAAAATGGCAATAATCTAATCAGTCTGTGCAACAGAACAGGTGAGCAAATAGTAAATGTGATTAGGAGTGGGATGTCATACCCTAGGAGACACGTAGGTAGGTAGCTTGTTACATTTGTTGCCGGATCTCATGATTACACTGAACCTAAATCTCCCTTTCTGTAACCTTGAGCCATTTATCCAGGTTCCTCCTTCTGGAGCCACATAGAACAAATTGTACTCATCCTCCGTAATGCTGGACCCCTGGATATGTAAGCTTCTCTTCCAAGGCTAATGGTCTTATGCCATTGGGTCTGGACTTGTCCCCTGTTTTAATTGCTCTCTTCTGGATATATTCTAGTTTCTTTCTCTCACTTTTTTTTTTTTTTTGAAGAATTTTATTTCTTTATTTGACAGAGAAAGAGTGAGAGAGCACAAGCAGGGGGAGGGGCAGAGGGAGCCTGACGCTGGGCTCAATTCCAGGACCCTGGGATCATGACCTGAGCTGAAGGCAGATGTTTAACTGACTGAACCACCCAGGCGTTCCTATATTCTAATTTCTTAATGTCTTTATTGAAGTTGGAGAGTGAAAACCCAATAAAATATTCTGGGTTTAGCTGGACAGAAAGACAAATGAGGAATAATGGATATAATAAGATGAAAAAGAGCCTGGCAGTGTGTGTGTGTTTGTGTGTTTGTGTGTGTGTGTGTGTTTAATGCATGGGTAGAGAAAAAGAATATATTTTTATTTTTTATTTTACAGAATGGAAAATCAGTTCAAAGACTTCTCAGTATACCATAATTGATTTTGACTGTCTTAGATGATAACTTATAGTTCCATTCTCTGGTGTGTTTATGCTAAAGTCCAATTAAGAGAGTATGATGAAGATATTTGACCTACTTCTCTGGGCTGGTCCTATGGTGATCAGCCCTTCAAGTCCATCTTGTCCTTTATTTGACCTTCCACCCTCAGCCGTGGCCTCAGTACCCTGGATGACCCTCCATTTCTAAGTAACTTTCTAATCTAGTCATACAGATGGCTTTCTCTCCCATGTCAAAGGAAGCTGCAACCAAATCCTGCTCTCATGGGGACAACCCTGGAGAAGGCTGGCACAAACAGCTCCAGGGTGATCATTTGGCTTACGGTCTTTATGAATAGTGCACAACCTGAAGGGTGCAAGCCTGTGTGACCATGTGTTGCACCTGCACATGGATGTCCTGTGATGTCTGCCTCTAAAGCACAACCCGAGAATCCTGGTTCTCATCTGTCCTGGGAGAACCTGTCAGTGTGTCAGAATTTACCTGTCATGGGTATAGTAGATGAGTACCTGGCATCTAGTCCAACTATGTATCTCCCAGAATCCCTTGAAGTTAGGGTTATGGAAGCAAAGCAGAGTTTCCCAATTAGATGCACCCATGCAAGATATGAAAAGGGGAAATTTGACAAAAGGTCAGATTTCTGCAGCTTTGGCTACTGTTTCTGGCCACCCAGGTCTTAGAGATGCCCTGTTTTTCTATAGCAAAATTCTGTCCTATAGTCACCCGCAGCCTGTGAGTAGAAAGGCAATTGTAGCAGCATGCTGATAGTTTCCAGACCCCATAGCTCTGTTCTGGAACTCAGCTGTTCCTGTGGCAGCCTGCCAACTCTCTACCTTCTGTTTGGGGTGGAGAGGGCAGCTCCCCTTGGGGGCCAGGTTGGCTGTGTAGTCCAGGGAGTCATTCCTGGAGGTCCAACCTGCAGCCTGTCCCTCCAGCCCTTCCACCGATGTAAGCACAGAATTCCCTGTATTAACCCCCTTCTCTTTAAAATAGCTAGAGTACTTTCTGTTTCCTAAAACTGAGCCTTGACAGGTACATTTATCAAAGGCAGTGTCTGAACGGTAATTTCAACTCTTTTAGCTTCATGAAAAAGTGTCTTGTAAGGTTGCTCTCTTTAGAGCCTTAAACTAGAACTTGAGTTTTCTTCCTGTGTCTGTTGTGCCCATGACCTTGAACAATCACTCAGCTCTCAAGTCCTTTTCCTTATCTATCAAATTAGGCAAATAATACCTGTTTTGCATGTGTGAGCCTAAGTGGGGAGAATGAATGTGAAAATGGGGTTCCAGCAATGAAGTGACTGCTGGATTTTCTCCTCAGTCATTATAAGATACCCCCTGAGAAGCCCAATCTCTCCCTCTCACAATCTAGTTTTCAATTAGAAAATGTCTCTTCATCAAAAAGTGAGAAATAGTATCAAATGTCCTGTCACACCTTATACTCAGATTCCCTATTGCTATTTTCAAACCAGATGCCCCGAGATCCTGGAGAAAGAGGTGACATGTATGCAATAATTTCTAAATGAATAAGTGGAAAGTTGGTGAAATCAGGGACCTCTCAATGTCAGACAGCTATCAAGATGGACAACAGTATTATCTAGCACATGAACTCAGTGGTTTATGAAAAGAAGTCCTATGGAAAAAGAAGACGGTTTATAAAGTCAAATAATACCTTGTCAACAGCCTACCATTGGTCCCCTTTCTACTGTCTGTGGAAGATCTGCCTCGTGCAAGGCTTTCTGCTAGGCATCCGCCCTTATGCTAGATGTTAAAATAAGTATATTAAGGAAAATTTTACTGTATGTAAATTATATATCAGTTCACCCTACCAAATACAAAGAGAGAAGCAGAAATAAACAGCAGTTACTTACTTTCCATGCCTAGCAAAGCCTGTTTATGGTGTATAACAGAGCGTGCTGTAATTCACTCCCCTGTGCAGATGATTGCTCCTTGCCATACCTGTGCCTGCCCTCATCTGCTGTTCTTTCTTGTGGGAATCCCACCCCCTCTCTGCCTACCTGAGCCTCAGCATCTTTAGGAACCTGCTCAAAGGCCACCTACTTTGAGAAGGCTTTCTTGATTTTCAAAGTCTAAATGCATCCGTCTCTATTGTCCTATTCACTCACATATGTTACCTCTAGTAGGCATCATTTTTCTGTCTTGTTACGAATTTTGGTGTTATTTTGTTATTTTTTAGTTAATCAGATATACAAGCATCAAATATTTATGTATTTTAGTTAACGGTTTTAGTTAATGGAAGCTGGTGCAGCATGGCGTTGGTAGGGAATAGAGTTTGCTGAATTCAATCCTGAGTGGATCCGACATACATCTCATTGTATTGAGTACTCGAAAGAAGATAACCATGGAATGGATACTGGTGGGGCCTCAGTGAGAACCAGTACTCTCTGTCTCCATCTTTCTGATTATTTCCTGTCCTTTTCCTAGCTTCCACCTACCTATCCTTGCCACACGAACAAGTGTACACCAGTATTATCCGAAGCAGACCATATGCTGTAGCAGGCAAAGGATATTAAGACCACAGGAAATCATGTCACCTTTTTGGCTTTAAGTTTAATTTTTTACAGTGCCAGGTACATGAAATGTCAGGGAGGAAAAAGTGTAAAATTTATTTAAATCCCAATTAGATTGAATAAGTGAAGTGCAAAGGTGTATTCTATAAGCAGTTGCACTGTGGACATTATTGAATTACTATTTTCAGGGGTGTATATGTCCCCTCAAATTCAAGAAGAGGGTGAGAAGAACAACAAGAAGACAAGAAAAAGAGATATTTAAGAAAGTGTAGAAGGGGGACGCCTGGGTGGATCAGTCGGTTGAGCATCTGCCTTAGGCTTGGGTCATGATCTCAGGGTCCTGGGATAGACACTGTGTTGGGCTCCCTGCTCAGCGGGGAGTCTGCTTCTCCTTCTTATCCTCCCCCTGCTCATGCTTGTGCTCTCTCTCTCTCTGGAATAAATAGATAAAATATTTTTAAAGAAAAAGTGTAGAAGGTTTGCAAACACTTGCCTGAAGAAGTGAAATCTGAAAAGTCATTTGAAAAAAATTAGTGCTGTTAGTGAAAATGCCACACATAACATTTATATAGAGTTGCAAAGCATCTACTTTTTTACATTTAGTATCTCATTAGACCTTCACAGTAACTCTGTGTGGCAGATAGGGCACATGTTTGCATATGAAGAAATGGATTTAGTCCAACGATGTGTCTCTTTGACCTTTTTATACATACCAAATTTCATTATAAGTGAGTTAGAGAAATATTCCTATCTAAAAAATTTTAGCTGCCATTTTGTTTTAAGGTATCAGACTACACCACTAATGAGCTTAATTCCCTTTAGTAGCTTACTAGTTAGGGTCAGAGTCAGTTAATGTTATCCTGGAGCAGACAGAAAAACAAGATATTTTTCTTTGAAATGAGGGCTTTGCTCATATGGGTTACAAGGTTGTCCTGGTCTTGTTTATGAAGATCAAAGTCTGTACAAGGTGAAAGATGCTAAACATTTGATTCCAGGCATCTGTCTTTGTCTCTTTCTTGTAGTATAAATCCACATGAAATAAACACAGAGCTGAAAGACCATGGGGTGCAGATCTGACATGCTCTGGATTGGTCATAGGTGAGTGAGGATGAAGTCCTGTCTACTTTCAGCTATCTGTCCAGTTGATGTGATGCCAACTAGAAATCAGCCAGAACATGCAATCTGAGGAAAGAAATTAGAAGACAACTCTCTTGTTTTAAACAGAGACATGAAAAATAGTATTTAAAATATAGCAGTTTTCAAGTTAGATATTCATTTACTTAACTAAGATGTATGACTGCTGTACACTGGGGACACAGGGATAGAGACGGCATGGTTTTCATCCTTGTGCAGCTCACAAGCTAATGGGGGAGATGAACATGCAAGCAAAAATAATTCAGTAAGAATGTCTATAAGAGTGTGGGGTGGGGGCAACAACATATTTGAGGAGATGGGGAAGGTTTCCTGGAGGAGGTGATAACTGGAGAGTAAAGAAGCTAATTTCAGTCAGTGGAAAGAGGGAAAATTATTCCAGGCAGAGGAAAGCAAAAGCACAGGGACGTGACAGGTAGGGATGATTTGCCGAAATGGTCAGTGATTCATAAAACATGCAAAAATCCAGATTAAGATGGAAAAGATTACACATGAAAATAAAGAGAATTTCTAGAAGATATTTTCATACTCAAAAGGTTACCATTCTGGAGAACACAGCTCTAGAGCAATGTCTCTCAAACTTTAATGTGCCTAGAATTTGAAAAGGGATCTCACTAAAATACGGATTCCGATTAAGTAGAGTTGAGGTGGGGCCTGAGGTTCTGTATTTCTTTTCTTTTTTTTTTTTTTTTAAGATTTTATTTATTTGTCAGAGAGAGTGAGCACAAGCAGGGGGCAGAGGGAGAAGCAGGCTCCCCACTGAGCAAGGAGCCCGATGTGGGACTCGATTCCAGGACCCTGGGATCATGACCTGAGCCAAAGGCAGATGCTTAACCAACCGAGCCACCTACGCATCCCAAGGTTCTATATTTCTTTCTTTCTTTTTTTTTTTTTTTAAGATTTTATTTATTTATTTGACAGAGAGAGAATGAGAGAGAGAGCACATGAGAGTGGGGAGGGTCAGAGGGAGAAGCAGGCTCCCTGCCGAGCAGGGAGCCCGATGCGGGACTCGATCCAGGGACTCCAGGATCATGACCTGAGCTGAAGGCAGTCATTTAACCAATTGAGCCACCCAGGCGCCCAAGGTTCTATATTTCTAACGTGCTTCCAGGTGAATGCTGATGCTGCTCGTCTGTAGACCACTCTGGGGGGATATGAACAACAAGTGGGAGAAGGGCAATAAAGGTGATAAGCCTAGCACTCAGTTTGAGGCTTGGAGCGTGTGTGTGCCTGCATGCCTGTGTCTACCGTGGGCTAGATTGGATGCTGTTCATCAGTGGGCAGCAACCAATGCTTTTAAACAGAGTGATGACAAGATCTGATCTGTGTCTAGTGATAAAGTAAAGAATGGCTAGGAGTGGGTAGGACAGGGCACAAGGACAGGAGGCTGGGCAATAATCTAGGGACTATTCTGGGGAGCCTGAACATTCCAGTAACAGCAGCAATAGAGAGGATGGGGTGGATTCAAGAGATACTCAGGAGTTAGGACAGACAGGGCATGATGATGGACTGTGTTGAGGGTGTGAGGCAGAGGCAGAAGGAGGAAAGAATGACTCTTAAGAATCAGTTATGGAAGAGTGGGGTTTGGTGCTGTCATCATGGGGTACATAATGCAGAAAGAGGACGTGGTCAGGTTTGGGATGAAAAGGAGTGCATCAATCATCCAAGCAAAGCTGCTCAGAAGGCAGTTATGATTCAGAACCAAGGCTGAGGAGAGCAGGAAAATGTCCTGAGATGTGAAGCAGAGAAATGAATGAAGGGTTCAATAATGAATGGCCCAAGGGGTAGGAGGAGAACATCAGGCAATATTGCAGCAAGTAGAAGCCAAGTGCTTCCAGAAATAGGTCACAGCAACATCAAACACTACAGAATGCTCGCAGAGGGATGAGGTCCATTGAGCATTTAAGTGTTCAAGAGGACTTAGTGAAGGTAGTTCCAGAAGCATTATGGCTGCAGGGCCATATATTAATAATGTAAGGAGAGTGTGGTAGGCAGAATAATGGTCTCCCAAAGCTGTCCCTGCCTGAATCCTTGGCACCAGGGAATGTGCTATCGGACATGGTGAAGAGACTGTGCCGTTGTGACTAAAGTATGGACCTTGAGTTGGGGAGATGATCCAGATGGGCCCAATCTAATCACATGAGTTCTGATAAGTAAAAGAGGAGGCCGGATTATGGCTCAGAAAGATGTGGCGTGGGCACCTGGGTGGCTCAGTTGGTTAAGCGACTGCCTTCGGCTCAGGTCATGATCCTGGAGTCCCGGGATCGAGTCCCACGTCGGGCTCCTTGCTCAGCGGGGAGTCTGCCTCTCTCTCTGACCCTCCCCCCTCTCATGCTCTCTATCTCATTCTCTCTCTCATATAAATAAATAAAATCTTTAAGAAAAAAAAAAAAAGAAAGATATGGCGTGACCACTCAATCCACTATTGCTGGCTCTGAAGATGGAGGAATGGGGCCATGAGTCAAGAAATAGGGTGACTTCTAGAAGCTGGACACCTTTCTCAGTTTACAGCCATGAAGAAAATGGGGACCTCGGTCCTACAACTGACCTGAATGAGTAGGAAATGGATTCTCGTCCAGAGCCCCCAGAAAGGAATGAAGCCCACTGACACCTTGACTTTTGTCTGCTGAGACCTGTACCAGATTTCTGACCTAGAAAACCGTCTGCATTTTGACACCTTGTGATTTTCGCTGTTCACTGGATGAGGCTGATCAATAAGTAAGATCACTGTGTTTACTGCAGGGATCATAATACATCTCTCCTTCTTTTTGAACTTTCTTAATGTATAAATAGACTTTATTTTTCAGAGTAGTTTTCGGTCCTACAGCCAAATTGAGTAGAAGGTACAGAGATTTCCCCTGTATCTCCTCCCCCATTATCAACATCCCGTGCCAGAGTAGCTCATTGGCTACAATCGTTGACCCTATCTTGGTATCTCATTATCACCAAAGTCTATTGTTTATGTTGGTCTAATATGTTACTCTTGGTCTAATATGTTTTTTAACCTGAAAATAGAGAGATCCCCACAGCAGCCTTTTGGTACATTGATTTCCCTGCTGTGGTCACTCCGTAGCCCAGCAGCCCCCACCGTGACTTGCTAGGAATGTGCATGTGCTGTCCAAGACAGCTTCCGTCTTTCCTGCTCCGTCCCCTTCCATGGCTCCTGCTCAGCAGTCTGGCTATTACCATAAGTGCTTAATGTGTGCTCTAGCATTGTTGTGGTATCATTTAGACGATTGCATGCTGGGCCGACACAAGTCAGAGGCGGCGAACGCATTAAGGGCTCATCGTTATCAGCTTGCTGGGGATTCGGGCGATGCAATGGTGGTAAAACCTCAGACGCTCCACTGAGACACAATCCTATTTGTACCCTTTCCTCACCCTGTCTCGTTTCCTCATGTTCTGTCCCTTACAAATGCTGTCTCGCCATGTCGACTGAAGCCAGTGTGTAGCCTGGCTGCTTTTCCAGTCTTGTCACCCCCCCGGGGAACATAGAAGCATCAACTGGCAAAGACATGGTTATTGCCTTTCAAATGAGAAAGGGTTTGGGGCACTGTCCTCATGGCCATAGGCATTTTTAACCATCTTTTAAAAATAATTTATACATTTCAATGTGATTTTAAATTTCTGCGTATATTTCAGTTGTTCCAATTATATGCCTTTGGTTTTGAAAGAAAGTTGCTAGAAGCAAGGTCTACATGTATTTAAGATAGATTAAGTATGCCTGAAACGGAGCATCTAACACCACACCATCAATTTCTTACTAACACTGGTAAAGGTCTATCAATTTAAGGCAACTGTTCTGTTATTTTTTCTGTATCCATCCACATTTGTCTTTCCTATCTGTCTTATGGGATTGTTATTACTAAGCATTTCTCTATGGTTATCATTCAGTTCAATTACTAGACGTACCACAAAGTGCTGGGTGCTGGGATGATACTAACTATAGCAGTGATACTTCTATTAAGGAGCGTCAGGCCAGTTCTCTCTACAGGTGCTCTAGGGGGTGGAGCAGGGAGGTACCCATAGACACCTGTATGGTTGTATGGGGCACACACATGCGTGCCTCCCCCGCAGAATGGCACAGAAGCTTGGCCTATAGCCTTAGTCCCAGAAGAATCCCCTTTATCTGAAAGGGGTACAATTCTGAGAAAAAGGGTGGAGGAGAAAGTCCCATTCTGTGAGCTGCTTACCCATCAAGTTACTCTGTGTTGGTGTGTATCCTTTTTATTTTAGCTGTCCTGGGTCTCCTTATCCTGGGCAGTGGCTGGGCGAGTCTTTCTTATCATATACATCTGGCAATACAGGTAAATTCACAATGAATTTTTTGCCTGGGTTTGCTCCAGATCTTTGGGACCCAATCCTATTTATTCATCTACCGACAAAGTGATCTTCTTACCAGAGACACTAACACGCTGCCCCTTATTTCTACTCACCTTCTTGGAATTCTCTGATGGATTTCTGATGTTGGAGGCCTGGAAGAAATGATTTGTGCATGGATTCAGCAGCTAGCATTTATCAACTACTGTGAAACAGGAATTTTACCAGGCGATAAAAATACTTCTTGAGTAAGACACTGTTTCTGTGCTCAACTATTCCATTTGTACAGTACCTAATTCAAGACTACCAGTTACTAATTTGGATAAATATACTAATGTAAATCATTCCTACCTTTATTATCTATAACTCTGTGTCAATAATACAAAAGCTATGCAGATACATATGAAAACTTAAATATTTACACTCATCGGAATAACTTTTCTATTTGTAAATTTAATGGAATTGTTGTAGAACGTCACCCATAAGGGAAGGAGTACATGGGAGCATGCTCATGTTGGTCTGTCTGCGTCGGAGCAGTTGTAGATACTTTGGTGGTGGTAATTGGCGATGGAGAAGAAAGGAGGCACATTGCAGAGGAAGGACATTGGGAGACATCTAGGATGGTTTTGAGGTTCAAGTTCAGTGGAGTAGATTGTTCCAGGCCTGGGTTTGGGAGTCTGTGGGTGAATATTGAGAAAGCTGGGTACAGGAGCTTGCCCACACATAGGTGGTTCAGGCCAGGAGTACAATCCAAGGAAAGACGGTTTGCCTTCCTTGTATTTGGCTTCACTCCAGGCCAGGCAGTGATGACTGGTATCGTTTAGCCTGTGTCCCCAAAGTACCTTGGAAAACGGGTAGCCATTTTTTGGTAACCAACTTCCCTTTCACGAAGCTGATATCCCTGCGGGCTGTGGCTGGCTGGTGGCCTTTAGCCTCAGGGCAGCCCCTCCTGCTCTCACCCCCTCTGCGCACCCTGCTCGCATCCTGTGCACACGGAACCCTGTGGCCACGGAGATCCCAGACTGCTTCCTCCTGGGTCTGAGGCTTTCTTGGCTCTGAAAGCTTCCTGGGTTTGCTGACATCACCCTCGTGTGGAGGACGACTGGCCTGGCTGCTTGCAAACATACATGTAACTGAATGAATTCTATCAAGAAAAAGGAAGAGAACAACACGAACTCCACCAGACACACCTTCAATGGCCATTGTTCCAGCTTCGGAATTCGTGGTTCTGTGCCACGGGCAGGAAAGGAAGAGGTGACCCCGGGGAGGCATTTCCTAAGCGCAGATTAGAAGGAGCCTGGGGAGACTGGAATTGGTCAAAAGGAAATGAAAACACAGTGCTCTCCCTCCACACAGGGCGACTCTGAGGGAGTTGAGCTGAGGAAAAGATGTCATGCTGGGAGCCTCACAAGGAGGAGTTTCCAAACAATACAAAACGCTGTTATCACCACGTAAGCAGCCAGGGGCTCCCTCGAACTTCAGGGTTCTCCTCCTACCCACACGTAGAAGGCCAGACACATTCACTCTTCAGCAATGTTTCCATATCCTCTGTCAGTGATCTCTTCAGGGCCGAACATTCCTCAGTCTGGAAAAGTCTCCTCATGTTTAACCCGAATCCTTCATGCTGCAGCTCAAGTTTCTCTCTTCCAGCTCCCTTCTGCGGGATGACGGGCAAGAACCTGTTGCCATTTCCACCTTCAGAGTCCTTCAGATGCTTGATGACTGACAAACAAATCCGCTTTTCCCTCGCTCGTTCACAGCTTGTTTCCCAAGCGGTACACTCAGCAGAGTCCTAGTGGAATCTTCATGCTCAGGGGAACGAGCTCTAGTGACCAAGCGAAGCAGGGGGCCAGAAACAAGCCCCCCAGTTCTGGCCTGTCAAGGAAAACCCTTTGCCCCCGGACTCTCAATTTCCAAACAGAATGCAGCCCACTGTTTAAAGAGTATTTGTTTTCCTTTTCTGGAACCCATTGTGAGTTGCATCAAAGACAATGTGCTCATACAGCTGCGGTTGTTGTTGTATCAAACTTCCCAGGCAGGTCCCTGGGAGTATTCAGAGAAAAGAAGGGTAGGACGACCCGAGGAGGAGAGGAGGTGGCGTGACTCGCGTGTGTCTGGGTGTGTCTGGGTGTGAGTGTAGAGGCACGGCCGGGCACTGGGGGCCGGTGATGCCCTTCTTCCCAGCTTGAAGCACTCACTGCCCCTTTCTCTCAGTCTCCGGAGGCTGTCCCCACCGTGACACTCACACGCTGAGGAACTGAATAATTGTTGGCACCGTCCGGGGGACAGAAAGCCAGATTGGGCGGGGAGAGCATTCCATTATTATAACACAATGCCGTAATAGGATATAAAATTCTTTTCGTATTAATTTTTATACAATAGGAATCTTAAAACTTGACTTTTACACTGAAAAGGGAGGTACAAGGCAGCCAGCCCCTGGTTGTGTTTTTGCAACCAAAGTTATCTTACTCATTTTGGCGACTCCCATGTGGGTCTTAGCTGCCAGGCTCTGTTTTAGAAAATGCCAGGCTCCTGTGGAGGAGTGTGAGGCTCACTCACACCAACCAGCTCAGAACCTTCTTCTAGGGGGCCTGCCTTCCCTGTGTGGCTCTGAGCCTGGCTGCCAGTGCCGCTCTTGGGAAACTGGCGTGGCTGGAAGGCCCTGCTTGTTCTTCTTGCCCATAACCAGAGGGCCTCGGAGTGGGGAGCCAAGGCCTCCTCAGAGGACTCGGGCTTGCAGTGTCTGCAACGCTGTGGTGCACACATTGGTCTGGGAGCGAAACATTCACCTCTGACACCCCACCCACCCACCCCCGAGGACTTGGCATGACGCCTGCCCAGGGCTGGCGAGGACAGGGTGTCGTCCTTCCTGTGCCACTGGGCCTAGCGGAGCTCTGTGCGTACCTTGTCAGTGTTGTTGACAGGCTGACTCACGGAGCGGGCACGGTTGTTGGAACCCAGAAACCTGGATGCTATTGCTAGCTTGACTCTGGTCCCCAGCTTTGGTTTCTTACCATGGAGTCTGGGTGGAGAAGTCATTGAGCTCTCAGCGAGGTGATCGATTTGGGGTGGATACCAGGAGATGTGGGACTTTTCCTTCATAAAAGTGTAGAGAATGAACTTAACAGTCCCCGTGACCTGGACCATCCCAAGGACAGTCTCTATCCAAGAAACCTCTGTGAACTCCATCGAGTTTTAATACGTTTTTGAGAGTAATTTAAATTCTCACCCTTAACTCACTGTTGTACTTATTTGTTGAGCATACATTTATTTAGAATCCTTAACGAGAGCCCTTCATAAAAGTCTCCATAAACCTTAAGTGCAAATAAGCAGCATTCTCCAAACGTGGAAACTCCCTATGAGATCGATTCCTTTTTGAGCACCTTGCAAGGCTGGGTCTGCTTGGGCAGTATTTCAGGCTCTCTTAATAATACCTTGTGGGGAAATTATGACACATTTTCTTATTTCTTATTAGGCTTATACTTGTTCTTTGGATGAAAGGGACTCCACATGTAAATTTGATGATGATTCGCTGAATTTCTTCTATGCGAGTAGAGCATCAGAACCTCCTGGGCTGTTTGTACAGGATTCAGGCTGGAATTTTAATGGCAAATATCAACCCCAAAGCAATAAAATCCATGAAAAATTAACATTGCTAAAGAGGACCACAGGCCCCCAGGGGTTACAACCCTGAGGGTCACCAGTAAGTGACCACGATTTAATGAAGTGGTGCTCCCACTGATTAGGAAGAAACGGGCCTGGCATTTTCCACAGCATAAATAGCCTGTCGCTGAGCGTGCCAAGCAAATGCTTTCAGAGGCTGAATTTTCTCCCCAGCTCCAGTGAGCTGGCAGTGGACGGCAGAGGACATTCCACTGAAATCGGGCCGTCGGAGCTGAAGACAAAGGCAGCTGATTCAAGTGCACCAAATTGGAGTTTCTCTAATCAAATATATTAAATTCACCATCATTCTTGATTGTTTTAATGGGAAGAAAGGGCAGCTGTGCCCTTCATTTTCTAAGCATTTTATTTAGTGCCATGGGGAGGGGAAGGGGAGGAGGGAAGACAGGATGGGAAGGGAAGAGAAATAGAGATGGCTAGGAAAGCTACGGGAAGCTAATGTCTTTTGTCTTAAAAGTAAAATGATTTTGCATGCTGTTCAGATCCACACTGAGAGTTCCCAGAGCCGTCACTCATGGACAAAAACCCAAGATAACCAGCTTATAAAACACGTTTACACAGGAGTGGAGAAGCCGCCAGCCAACAGACCGGGTTGGCGGGGGGGTTGGAACACTCGGGCAAAGAGAGACACACGGGTGGCTAGTGTTAGAGACAGATTTGCTTCACTGGTTCCGTGAAAACCTGCTCAATTGAGCATTTGCCCCCCTGCATATTTGTGCTTTGTACAAAAGGATTTAAATTTCAAGACACTTGGGAGAACATATCTCCCCGCTTTTGTAACCTTCCTGGCCAAGAGCGGAATTCACAAGAGGCCTTTTTCACCATTCGAGCAATGGGCTTCAAAATTCCAATTAAGAAACTGATGGCCCAACCTATTTTTTTTTTTTTCCTAAAACAGTTTAACAGAAAGTCTAAGCGTGATGCTTCCTGCCCAGAAGGCAGTGCGACATACAATGTCTTGGTATGCACCTCCAGCTTCAAAGGGGAGCTGGGGCGCATGATGTCACTTCCTCTGTCTGCTGAGTTGATAACAGGATGAACCTGAACGAGATATGAACCAGACATTCCACTGTGTAATTAATTATTTTACTCCATTGTAAGGCTGGGTCTGTAGGTAGACATTGTTTTTGCACTTGGCGTTGCGCATACACAAATGTGCTTCGCAAAGGAAACAAAGGTCTAGGAATTACAGCTATGGGCTCGCAGGCTCACACAGGCTAACGTGAGTCATCCGGAGAAAGGGCTTTGGAAGCTGGTGCCTGTTACAGCCTGAAGCCAGCCTGTTTCTGAGCTGGAATGTGAAAGGCAGCTGGCTGTGTCAAAGGGGCAGAGAATAAAGCCGCAGTGTAAAATGAAGACACAATTCAGCAAAGAGAAGATGCTATTAAAATGGTTTCTGCTCCTCCGGCAGCTTCTTTAGGAGGGCCCCCTTTTGGAGACAAATGATTCTCATCCTCTTCTTTGGAAAAAAAAAAAAAAGGAGGTGGGGTTCCTTTCAGAAAAATGTTATCGGACTCTTTTTAAATGTCCCTATTTGAAGGGAATCAAAGAGAATGTGTGATAAGGCAGCGTCTCTGTACTCAGGGGCATTGTATCAAGTGACACAATGCGGGCTAAATGAAGCTCTTTATCCTTCGGGGAAATCTAATAACTCCATCAATCAGCGTGGGTCTCCTGTCCTATATGGTGGGCGTCCAGCCCCTTGATGGAGGTTCCTTCTTTGACTGCTAGACAGCTGGCTGAGGCCTGCTCTGTGAGAGGAAGAAACTGCCCAGTGCATTCCTCCCCAGGCTCCCTCCCTCTCCCACACACAATGCCCTTTTGTCCCTGTGGCTCCCATCCCTCGGGGCATGGCCTGAGCTGGGTGGAGGCCATTGCCTGTTGCCCAGAGGAGCCGATTGGCCTTCAGCCGCTGTGTTGTGCAGGGTGGGCCTCCAGGGCAGGCCTGGAGTTGCATCCAGAGCTGGTGGGCCCTGGAAGGTGTCCGCTATTCTTAGCCTGGGTCTGGGTGGCGCTGAGGGTAGCTGTCCCTGCCCCCTGTGGGTGAGGGCCTCGGGGCTCGGGAGGAGGGCACAGTGGTGCTTGTGAAAGCATGGGGGCCTCAGAGCGAGCTGGGGGTGGGGGGGTTTGAGCCACGGAGCTGCAGCTCAGATCCATTGCCAAGTTCACTGAGCAAGCCTGGGGCAGGAAGGTCACCAAACCTCCACTTCGTCTCCTCTTTTGTGAAATCAGAGGCTAGAGGAGAGGCTACCCAAGGTCTCTTTCAGGCCCAGTGATGTGTGCCTCTCAGTAATAACCAAGGACATGGGGTAGGAAATACCGTGGGCTTCCAAGTCAGACAGGCCTCAGTTTGAATCCTGACCTCACCATCATGCGGTTTTGTTCCAGAGATCAAGCTTCTGTTTTGGTTAAATAATTTCTATCAGACAATTATGTAGTGTGAGTTTAATGACTTGAATTACCAGAAAGAGTCTGGTGTGATTGCTGGCACACAGTATGCCCTTCTGAATGTCAGCTTTTCTTGTAACCTATGTGATGGTCACTGTCAAAAGAAAAAAAGTAATAAAAATCTGCGGTAGTCCAAGAGTCTTGAAATTTAAAAAGAAATTATATGGTACTTCCATGTCGTAGGTTAGCAGGTCCTGGACATTTCATTTCAGAGATAAGTGAAGTTGGAAAAAAAATACATGATTGGTTGCAAGGTTGTCCACTTTTTGATTTTGGCCAAGGAAGTTGGTTAAAAAACAGTTCTCATCTACTTCTACCATCATTTCAAAAAATAAAGGCCATGATGACCATCTTTACTGGGAAAGCACATTTGTGCTTGTTAAACGGACAAATATATGTCACACGTGTATTTTTACTATACATAAGATGCATATGAACACTGTCCTCCCTTTTCCTCTGTAATTCACTATGGATGAGCCACAGTTTGTCTCATTCTGCCATTAATAGGGAGCTGATTTTGGGAAACCACTGCCTTAAGGAATCCATTTAGCTTACTTATGTACCTTCATGTGTTTGCGGAAACTAACATCTGCTATTTTACTTTTGTTCCCTTTTTACTTTTCTCTCTAATCTCCCTACCTCTCTGTACACAAACACATGCATTTCATTTATGTTGTTGCAGCCTACCCAATCTACCCTGAAGTTCCCAGAAGTGAGCTACATGCTTTGTACATGTCATACATTTCAATTCTGCGCATACCATCCCTCCCTCCCACTTGAAGTGACCATCCTTAGGAGCGCACTGAGCTCACCTCCAGGGGCGAGGCCCTGTCATTGGCCAGCATTTCAGGGCTGCCCGGATGTACTGCCTCTTCCGGGCAGAGTGCTACGTATACAGAAAGCAAGGGAGGCCTCCGGCCTTTCCCCAGCCAGCAGACCCACTTCACATGGGTTATCTAGGGGGCTTCCAACCCTCTCTTGGTCTCAGCCATAGCTTCTCCTCTATACCGGCTCACTCTAAGGAAACAGGGGCTTTTGAGCCAGTCCATTGGTTCCTTGCTCCTTTCCTTCCTGGTAGAAAGCAGGAGACCTCTGAGCTCAGCCAAGACTGCTCCCTTAAAGCAGATGCCTGGGCTGCTTTTCATCAGCAGGGAATGTGGGCCATCACCCCCCAGTGTCGAGTCCTAGGCAAGCGCTAATAGAGCAGGAGTTGGATGGGAAAACTGGATGGCTCTTTGCCTCCTACTGCTTCGGGTTCTCACACTGTGGCCTCATGTGTTGTGAATTACAGAAATACCAAACACACCCACAATTAAATATAAGCACCAAAATGCTCTTGAATGCCAAGTGTAAGTGACTTTGAAATGCTCTCTTGATTTGTGCTGCCTATACACGGCTTGCTTCCATTAGTGCCAACATACTGAGCTCCGGCTAGTCTGCTCCCCGCTAGCTTGCCTGGTTTCTGGTGCTTTCCTTTAACTCTCTGCCACCAGGAACCAAGGTTGTGCTGGGATCACATTTTCCCTGCAAGAGGTGTGACCTTCTTGTGGACATATCTGGTCTTCATGGGAGGTCTCTCCATGGTCAGAAAGGAACACACAGAAAATCCATTAGGCCCAATATAAAATTTCTTTCTGGGGTAATAGATGGTGGTGCTCCTCACTGAGATCCTGGAGCTGAGTGTGGCTGAGTCCAGTGGTCCAGCTGGCTGGCCACACAGATATGGGGCATGGTGACACCTCCCTGCTCACCATCTGGGTCCAGGTCCTACAATATGCAAATCATAGTAACGTCCCTTCCGCCCCAGGCCTGCTGCTCAGTGGGGTCTAGTTCCTGCCAAGTGTGGTGGAAGAAGCCGGCAGGGAAGTGGGGTGGGGTACTCATTGAAGCCGGGCTTTATCTCTTTGGGCTTGTGAGTCTCTTTTGAAGTGATTTAAACCATCAAGAAAAACGGTGCTTGTTTTTCATTTGGGAGGCTTCAGTTCTAACAAGAAATTTCTTCAGTGTTAAGAGGCTCACTGAGGTTGGTCCTCTCTCCCTTCATGTGGTTTGCAGTTCTCATGTTTTACTTATTTTTGATGTGGTAGCTGCAGCCAATGAAAGCTGGTCCCCCTCCAGCCTCACCTCTCCCCCCAGCCCCAGTTCAAAGTTATAAACCGAGAGTTTTGGGTTTTTGTCTTTAACATTTCCTCTCTTTGACATCCCTGTGGGGCCAAGAATATAACTTTCTGTCACTCCCAGTAGCTTCAACTCTTGTTATGTCCTTTGCTCATAAATGGGGGCAGTGGGACACATGAGAGGGAACCAGGGTCAGGGATGCGGGGCCACCTGCCATAGCAGGCATGCCTGAGCGCAGACCAGGTGCCAGGCATGTGCTAGCAACTGAGGACCTAAACACCAACCCAGAAGAGACCCTCATCTTGGGTGCTCCAGCCTGCCTAGGGACAGAGAGAGGGCTCCCACCATGCTGTCTCGAAGGCCACCAGCGCCCTTTTACCTGCCAAATCCAAAGGTCCTTTTCCATTCTAATACTTCTTTACCCTTCTCCAGCCCTGGCCCTGTTGATCACCCCTTCTTTAGTCATGATTTAGTCAGTGGATACTTTTTAGGTGGCTGATTCGTATACCATGGGAAGGTACACCCTGAGGGTTAAAGGCATTTCCAGGGTCATAACATCTGTGTTCACATCCGGCCCTCACTTGTCTTCTACATGTGGCGCAGGTTAAGTTATGCAGCTTCTCAGGGGCTCAGTTTCTTCACCTGTTAAATGGGATTGATATTACCTTACCTTATAAGTTTTTGCGAAGATGAGTTAAGGTAATATGGAGCATGCATCTGGAACAATGCCGGGTCAGTGTGTGTAGGTGCTCAACAAATACTGGTGACTGTTACTATTATGATTAGAAGCTGTGCTAAACCCAAGGAATACAGCGGTGAACCCCAGGGTAATGGTTTCTTCCCTCACGGAGCTTTTAGGCCAGTATAGGAGACCGCCCATTAGCGTTAACACTGCAGGTACCGAGCCGAGCTTCCGACTACCTTGCTACCGGCTCTGTCTCCCAGATTCTCCTACCTGTCTTGCCCTACCTCTGTCACGGACTCGTCTTTCTTTTTTCTGCCACAAAGCAGGGACTCCATAAGATTCTAAAGTTATTTCTTCCCCGTGCCGCCCACACCCATTCCGGCTTTCCATTAGGGCTGGCAGTGAAGGCTCAAGGGGAGTTGAAGGCTTCATGCCCGCTTAGCCCGAGTCATCCTGGGGAGCGGGGTGGGGGCGATGCCGGGCGGTGCTTCGTGTGTGCGCATGCGCGGGCTCCCCTGTTGGCGAGAGATGGCCTCGCACGGCCTCCTGGGCTCTGCAGTCTTCACCGGACGTCTCTGTGACTCTCTTTTAGAGATGATAATACTGCCAAATGGGATTAGTGGACTGTGTACCTATATAGATATTCTCAACTCTATATACACAATATACATGCACATGTAAACACACACATATACACATAACATATATACATGCATACATTTATATCTGTGTGTGTGTGTGTGTGTGTATACACACATATAAATATATATATATATGAAAAATCTCGACTCAGTGCCTGGTCCATAATAAGCGCCCACTGTAGGTCTCAGTGGTAGCTCTGGTGCCCGCTCTTCTTATAAGTTGGAGCGTCCCTGTGGTCTGTGGTTATTAGAGCACACTTTCTGGAATACAGAAAAGCAGCCCTGTTCAGTGTAAACCTAGAAGTATGGGAGACAAAATTGACAGAGATCAGTGCGTGTCCTTGAAGGAGTTCACGCCGCAGATTTGTGCCCAGGTGACTCTAATGCAAGCCAAACTCTAGAAGACAGTCCAACAGAGGACACCTATCTGGATGCTCAGAGAGGAGACAGTTCTTCCAGCAGAGAAGGTTCAAGCTCGGCCACTTGAGCCTAGAGAATCAGAAAAACTGGAGAATGAGAGATGAGGCCGGAGGAAGGCCATTCTTACTGGAAGGCTGGGGAAAGCATGTGAGCGTATGCATGGATTGAGGCAGCCACGTGGCAGGCCTACAGTCTAACTTGGGCTCCTGGAGCGCGGCAGGCATGGAGGGCTGCATCAGGAAGGCAGCCTGGGGTTTCGGCGGGAGGTATTTAGCCTGGTAAGGGGTGAGCAGCCAACCGCACTTTGGAGCTAAAAATACATTGTCCTAGAATGACTTGAAGAATCCATCAGGAAGATCCTAGCTTGTACGAAGTTGAACTTAACAAAACGAAGAGGATCTGTGAAATAACGAAATAAAGCAGAGTTGAATCATGCCAGCAACAGCACCTTCTTTGTTTCTACTGGCAGAGGACCCTGTCATTAAGTCACAGCACCATGGCCATGGCCATCCGATTAAAATTGTCAACAGATTTCCATGTGTAATAGAAACTTTAAACTTTTTCTTACTTAAAAAAAGGAACATGGTGCCAAAGCCACTGACTTGGTGTTATTAAGCTTTGGTATTTGAGCCTGGCTAAGTGAGGAAATAATCTAAACAGCAGTCTTTCCCCCATTTGACCCATCTTCTATCCACCACCGAAACTTCCAATGGCTCCTCATCACCCAGTGAATTGTGTCCAAACTGCTAGGCATGGTTTGTGTCTGCTTGACCCCAGTGGCCCCTTTGTTGGTCATGCCTCTTCCACACCCCTCTACCCTGGCTGTATTTAACTCCTTGCAGATGCTGGACCCATGTTATGTGCCTGCCGGGCACTGTGCTTTCTCTCTCTACCTTCTTGTCTAAGTTAACGTTTTCTTATCCAGAACCCTATTTTATTTTTAAGATTTTATTTATTTGTCAGGGATAGAGAGAGAGAGAGACAGAGAGACAGAGGAGAGAGAGAGAGAGCACACAGCAGGGGGGAGCGGCAGGCAGAGGGAGAGGGAGAAGCAGACTCCCCTCTGAGCAGGGATCCCAATGTGGGGCTCCATCCCAGGCCCCAGGGATCATGACCTGAGCCACCCAGGTGTCCCTCCAAAACTCTGTTTTGATGTCACCTGCTCCAAGAAGGCGTCCTGATCTCCCATCTCAGGTAGTGACCACATGGCAACCTGTGCCTGTCTTTATAATCGTGGCTCTTCTGCCATGTTCGTAATTGCTAATTTAATAGAACATCTTACCCACATGCTCATGAGCTTCTGAGGGCAGGAACTGTTTCTTTCATCCTGTGTCCTCAGAGCCTGGCACACCATTTGGATCGGAAAAGGGTTTCTGAGTTGAAGAACTGTCCTAGGAATCCAAAACATTGTACTGTTGGCTGCAACAAGACATTTAGATATTTTAGGGGCCTGGAGACAACATCTAACCTCGAGTACTTGGAATGAAAGAAATAAAAGACTCCATCCTGTGAATGCTGAAAAAGGCGGGATCCTCTTGAGGATGAAAAAAGTGGTGGCTTTGACCTTGGCCAGTGTGTAAATGTGGTCTTGGACTTCCTGCTTCACAATCAACTGGTCTGCCAGATGAACATTCAGATTTCTGAACACCTGATATGTATCTCCCAAATCAAGCTGCTAGAGGGTGGAACCTGGAAATCCCCTGGCGATTCTGATCTGCCCTCAAGCCTGAGAACCCCTGACCCAGGCAGTCTCCAGTCAACACGATATTGGTAGACACAGGATAGCAGGGGAGATTGAGAAGGGATAGTGTGCACTGAGGCAGTCTTTATGGTTTCAGAATTCTCAGTAAGACTCAAACCCTGCAAATAAACCTGGATACCTATGATGATAGGAGGGCATTTTGACTGCAAAATTAAACATCTCTTCTGCTGCCTTCATTCCATGGCTTTTGAAACATTTATAAAACAAGGAATAGGACCGAGACTTTCAGAATGTGATATTATCCTACTTGGATATTGGAATAAAGGCTATGCACATGAGCAGTGAGAGCAGCTCTTTCTGGTTCCAAAGAGTAAATCGTAAATTCACAGAAACGAGCTGCAGCGTCCTAACCAGACGGCTTCCTTCAGACTGGGGACTGTCCCAAGGTTGGAAAAGATGAGAAGGAATTTGAGGTGTGGTGGCTCTGGTGACCCTCAGGTGGGGGAGATCAGTGCCTAAAAACAGGAGAAAAAGGGGTCTCAGGACACCAGCTGGGCTTTTCCAGCCCGGTCTCTCATTGTGTGACAGGGCTGAACTATTCCCAGCCTGCTGTTTGTTTTTTTTTTTTTTTTTCCTGGGATGAACTGTGCTTCCATGATCATGGAGAGGGAAGGCTTTGGATCCTGTGCTGGTAGAGACAGAAGGGACAGAGATGGCTGTCTCCTGACTGGGGAGCTTTCCTGGTGGGTGACTCAGGTACCATGACAGAACCATCTGGGGATAAAAAGACTTAGAGCTGAAACCCTGTTCAAAATAATGCTCTATCCACAAGAAGACAAGAAGCATCAATGCATAGTAGAAGCATGACTCTGACATCCCCCTTACCTTTGAAACCAAAGGCAGGAAGGAACGCTCAATATATGTTGTCAGGTAGCTAAAGAGAAGATTAAGGGATGTATCTCTGACGAATAAGGAGGTGTGATCTATTTTCATTTAATTTATTTTTTTACTTTTTGAAATTGATAATGAGATAGAAAAGCCTTGAGACCGAATTGACCTAGAAGCAAAGGAAGAAATTATTGTGAGCATTTTTCTAGCCATTTCCCCCAACACGAAAGGTGAAGGCAACAAATTCTTTTTCTTTTTTTCATATAAATATATAAATATGATATTTTGCTTTGTCCTTGAACATGAAATGGCTTTAGCTCATACAGGATTCTAATCACATTGTAAGACTGTTATAATGCGATTGTAACCTTTGACAATGACAAATCTGCAAGACATGGCAGGATGCAATGATTAATATTTCCCATGTAAGTACCTTAAAACTTAGTTGCCATGAAGTAACTGAGAGAAAGTTCTGTGTGAGAACTGTATCCAAACTCTCACTTACCTTGTAATACCTTTTAGTTCTTGCTAACACAATCGAGAATAAAAGAAGTAATAGTCAGGCAAAAGACTCTAATTAAAAAAAAAAAAACAAGAAGTCCTGGCTTAAGAAAACTCAATGTGTGCCTACCAAATTATAATAAAAATTTAAAGAAAAACCCCCCAGAAAACGAAAACGAGGGGTAATTATTTGTATCTAATAGATTTTTCAGATTTGCTGCAGGGTTATTTTAACCAAATATTCATCATGATTTACTTCTCCATTTTTTTTTTCTATACACAGTTTTTAGGGATAGATTCAGCACATAAAACAAGCCAGGTATATCCTGTTACCCATTTGTTGAGTCAGTACATCTCCTGCAACTCTGTTCTTTGAATAAACAGCTATCACTTTTTCAGCTGTGGCTTAAAAGAAAAATGAGCATTGACACCAGGCAGGTCTTCATGACCCTATGAGATTGAAAGCCAAGGACTGTTGTTATTTACATTTCTTGGACAAGTACAGCTTATCCACTGGACACGCTGTGTCTGTGTGTGACTCTGGAACATGATCTAGGACTTGGTTTTGTAAAGTATTGCGTACTTCATGTAGTCACTCAGACCTGTGATCGCCACACGTGATAGCTTCCCACCTGGCTGAACCTGTCTCCCTTCTGCTTACCTCAGAAATATGCTTTCGGACTTCTCATTGAGAATGGCATCTGCGTGGCTAATGTATTTCTAGTTGGCCATCCTGTGTCACCACGATACACTGAAGTATCTCATCGCCTTTCTGCTGTGATGGGAAGCCTTCTAAGAAGGCCTTGCTGAGAAGGCAATTTCTTCTAGCTAAAAGTATCTTGTCCTCTCCTGTTCTATCCTGAGAAATATGATTCACTCTTCCGCTCATCTGCAGTGTTACTATCAGTCACACGAAGGTTATCAGTAATATCAGCAGGTAACATGTATCAAGCTCTCACTGTGGGCCAAATACTGGACTCAGTGAACATATAGTACTTGTTATGTAAGCCGGACATTAAATTAATTTAAATTAAATTATTTTAAAACAAGAACTATGGGAGGCTATTAATATTATCATCCCCATTTACATCTGAGCCAACTGATGTAAAGAAAAAATCAGTTAACTTGCCAAAGTTATCTATAAGCAAGGGGTAGAGCTTAAATTGAAACCTAGTCAAGTCTGGCTCCAGAGTCCATGCTCTTAACTATTTCCCTATGTTGCCTACAAAAAAGTGTTACAGCTCTTAAACCATACTATGGTCCTACAAGGTAGATCTGTTAATATCCTCATTTTGCTGATGGAGAAACTGAGGCACAGATGGCCATGTAAATTTCCTAGCATCATACATTCAAACCCAAGCCATCCAATTTCAGAGGCTTTTATAATTTTTTAAAAAAGATTTTATTTATTTGAGAGAGAGCCCAGAGAGCCCAAGCAGGGGGAAGAGACAGAGGGAGAGGGACAAGCAGACGCCCCACTGATTCGTGAGCCCCAAGCAGGGCTCCATCCCAGGACCCTGAGATCATGACCTGAGCCGAAGGCAACTGCTTAACCAACTGAGCCACCCAGGTGCCCCTTCAGAGGCTTTTAGTTCTTTCTCCTATGTGGTCTCCCAACAGTGACAATACTGGAGACTGACTCTCTTCTGCAGGTAGCATTTACGAAGAACCTCCATGCGAAGGGCCAAGGTGGTTAACAGCTACTGAAGGGTGGGGTTTGTGCTTGAGAGAAGCAGAAGAGGTTTGCAGTGCGTTCCAGGCTGCAGGCACCTCATCGACACACTAGTGAGTTTCATTTGCTTTACCCAGAGACCTGAGCTCAGAGCCGGTGAGGGAATTCAGATCCCTGGGCTCTGACTCTCAGATCCCACAGCTTCAGGAGTCCCGGAGCTGGGGCAACTTCTCTGGTTCATTCTGCAGTGCACCTGCAGATTTCCCATTAAACTGCCTGCCGAATCAGGAATAATGATTCTCAGGGGGAAGAGATATTATTTGCATTTGAATTAATGTTGAGTTCAGAGTCACAGATTCCTCATCAAGAAGGATTTAGAGCAATTGCTGATATCCTGGGGATCTGTGGCCAGCTCGTTATTTGCATCTCACAGGGTAGTACTAGAATTTTTAATTTTTTTTCAATTTTTCCTTTGAAAGTTTGGCTCTCTTTATCCCCATGATCATAATTATAATAATTTTGAAACATCAGTCTGCTCAGATATCAAGGTGTTGAACGGATAATTTCACTTTAATGAATTTGTCTCATATGGGCTTATTTTCCACATCTGTCCTAAGCTGAATAGCTAACTGGTTAATATGAGAACTGTTCCATTTCATTAGCTTCTCCCTGTTGATTTCCTTGAGGTGGAACTGATGCATTGTCAATGGCAAGCCCTATCAGCTCTTTCTTTTCAGGCAAAGCACGGATCCAAATTCTATTCTAACACACTGATATCAACTAAGCAGAATTAAAAACTGAAATAGTTTGATCGTCCAGATACACTGCAGGATTCCATACACCTGATGGCTTCTGAGAGATTAGTAAGTACTTGTCATGGACGTCATAAACACTTGTCTCTGAGGCCATCTTGGGTAAACTGTACAAGAAAGGCCACAAAGCTCTGACAGGAACGGGGAGGGACAGAGGTCTGGCTGACAGCCACAGGAAAGGATGAGAGAAAGAAAAAGAAGGCAGTGGTGTGGCAGGGGTCCAGGAGGCTTTGTTGAGGGTCTTGAGTTGGCGAACGACAATGTCAAAATTCTAGGAAGGAGGTCTCTTGATTGCTGTGGTGGGCTAGGGGGATATTTCGGGAAGTAGTCTAAGGCAAGAGAGATGATGTCCATGGATTTCTGAACCTCCTAGAAAGAGAAGGGTGGTGCATCCTTTATAGAGCCTCAAGTTCTGCTGAGGTGGAGAAATGATCAGTTAAGATGCTCTGGGCTCTAAGAGAAAACCTGAGGCAAACAATCAGGAGGTGTATCATCTCTCCGAGCAAGAAGGTAGAGTGTACCTCAGGACTGTTTGATCCAATGGCTCTGTGTCATCAAGGATCCAGTTATTTGTGTCTTTCTGCCCTGTGTCCCTAACATTGGTTTTCATTTTTAAATTTGTTCTCCTTACGGTTGAATGATGGCTACCAGCAAGAAATGGGGCTCTGTGTTTCCTGCCTCACCACTCTGGGTTTGGGCAAGGGAGAGGCTCTCTTCCTTCACTTCAGTCTGATTGGGCCAATTCAGGTCTCATCCCACCCTGGCACTAATGACTATTACCAAGGGAATGTCATGAGCTGTCGGCTGAAACCTAAGCAACAGAACCAGTCACTGGCAAGAGGTGTGGGGTTACCTGGTCTATGCTAGACCAATCAATGCCCACTCTTGGGCCTGGCAATGGGGTCAGCTTTCTGGGAGACACGTGAACTATGTGGAGAAAGCGTAGTCTGCAGGAACAAAGAAGAAATGAATAGCAGTATCTGCCTTCCTAGTTTAGAGGGTTGCCAACACTACCATGAAGGTAAGAATCTCAACTGAAGTCTACTGACCCCAGAGGTAGATCAAGACTAGATAGCCCTCCCTTAATGATCTGAGACCAGGCTCTTGCTCAGGTGTTTATGAGCCCTGCAAAAAAAGGGGGAAAAAAATGGAAATGAAACCAGAAAACAGAAAGCAGCACTGAGAACTCAGCTATTAAAAGGAGTGGGCATGTGTGTGGGAGGCTCTGTGTGCTGGGTGTGTCAGGTTGTGCCCTCCACCATATCCCGGAAGCACTTAGAAAGAGAGAGACTTGACATGCTCTGTATATCCCAGGACTCCATGGACTTTCAATACCCAGCAAGAAGAAAGAGTAAAAAGTTGGTGTCGGGTCTCCATGGTCCACAACAGTGCCTTCTTGCTTGGTAAAACCACCTCTCCAGCAGTCCTAGACTCCATGCATTTCCTTAATTTTTATGCACATTATTTCAAGCGTTCTTTTATTCCTTTTAATTATGCAGAAGTGTTTCATAATTGTCCTTGCTATGTACTCTTCAGTTCACCCTTTGGGAATAATAGATTGGTGTCATCTTTTTAGCTAAAGGTTAGGTATGCATGAGGAAAGAGCTACTGCCCCCCAGATTATCTGATGTTTGTGATAGCAGTGTAAAATTTTAAGTTGCTATGAAGTTGATGACAGATGTCCCAGAAGAGTGGAATGTGTGTAGTGTCACTTGGTGCATCCAAATGGAATGAGCTTGAACCAACCCATGTCCAGCAAAAGACACACGGGGTCCTATGAAAACAGAGGCTTGAAACTTGGGATCAGAGAGAGACAGTGATAGAGAGGAGAGAGCCATTAATGTGAGAAGTAAGAAAGAGCTTGCCTTCTAGTGCGGGGTGTGCAGATTGGCTGAAGAATAAGCGACCCAGAGGGTAAAGTCAGGGGCTCACACCCCTGAGAACAACTTAGAGGAAAGACAGAGAATCCGAGATACACTAGGGCTCGTGGCCAGAATCCTTGTACATCTTCCTTTCTCTAAAATGGCAGCCTGCCTGCTATGTTAGTGCAAACCTGCCTGTGTGGCTCTCCCCATAGCCACCAAGTTCTTCCAGCCATAGGGTAAATTCTACAACACTGCAGTCCTCAGGAAATGAACAACCAGGCCATTTCCGAGAGGCTTGAAACTCCCTATGGGGTGAGACGATATTTGCAAATGACTTATCAGATAAAGGGCTAGTATCCAAAATCTATAAAGAAATTATCAAACTCAACCCCCAAAGGACAAATAATCCAATCAAAAAATGGGCAGAAGACATGAACAGACATTTCTCCAAAGAAGACATCCAAATGGCCAACAGACACATGAAAAAATGCTCCACATCACTCGGCATCAGGGAAATACAAATCAAAACCACACTGAGATACCACCTCACACCAGTCAGAATGGCTAAAATTAACAAGTCAGGAAACAACAGATGTTGGCGAGGATGCGGAGAAAGGGGAACCCTCTTACACTGTTGATGGGAATGCAAGTTGGTACAGCCACTCCGGAAAACAGTATGGAGGGTTCTCAAAAAGTTGAAAATAGAGCTACCCTCTGACCCAGCAATTGCACTACTGGGTATTAACCCCAAAGATACAAATGTAGTAATCCGAAGCGGCCCTTGCACCCCAATGTTTATAGCAGCAATGTCCACAATGGCCAAACTATGGAAAGAGCACAGATGTCCATTGACAGATGAATGGATAAAGAGGATGTGGTATATATATATACAATGGAATATTATGCAGCCATCAAAAATAAAATCTTGCCATTTGCAACAATGTGGACGGAACTAGAGGGTATTATGCAAAGCAAATAAGTCAATCAGAGAAAGACTATTATCATATGATCTCACTGATAATTTGGAATTTAAGAAACAAAACAGAGGATCATAGGGGAAGAGAGGAAAAAAAATAAAACAAGATGAAACCAGAGAGGGAGACAAACCATAAGAGACTCTTAGTCATAGGAAACAAACTGAGGGTTGCTGGAGGGGAGGGAGGTGGTGGGATGGGGTAACTGGGTGATGGACATTAAGGAGGGCATGTGACGTAATGAGCACTGGGTATTATATAAGATTGATGAATCAGACCTCTATCTCAGAAACAAATAATACTTTATATGTTAATTAATTGAATTAAAATAAAAGAATAAGTAAAAATAACTTTAAAAAAAGAAAACTTAAAAGTAGAACAAAACAAAAACTCCCCATGGGGCATGGAGGGTTAAGGCTGTTTGGAGGACCCCTGTGATGGGAAATGGAAGACAGTGAGAAGAGTGGAAGATACTGGTTTGTGGTAAAGAGGCTATTGAGGTTCCTACCCTACCAGCTTTAATCTAGGGCGGGGTTTCTGCCCCTCAGTACCATGAACACCAGAGGCCGGAAGCTTCTCTGTTGTGGGGGGCTGTCCTGTGCATTGTAGGGGGCTTAGCAGCAGCTCTGGCTTCTACCTACTAGAGAGATGCCAGTGGCATCCTCCCACCCCCAATCGTGACAACCAAAAATGTCCCCAGACATTGCCAACTGTCCCCTGTTGAGAATTTTTTTCCCTACCCTCTCTGGTGAGAACCACTGTCCTAGAGTGAAGTAGGAACTAGAAGGCTTGGGAGTTACAGGGTTTGGTTAGATGGGTAAGCAGCTTCTCCCTAAGAGCCTGAGGGATTGATGAAGGTGACCAAAAACATACACAGATTGGTTTACAGCTAAAGAATAAACTTTGGACCCCAGTGCAGGGTGACTTATAAAGGTGGTTTTAGGACTGGATTCAAATACTGGCTAGGACCATTTTGTGCAAAAGGTGACGTAGAGATCAGTTGAGAACTGAATTAGATATAACTAAGCTTGTGAACAAAACCACAAGCTGTATTTATTACAGGGGTATAATGATAACCACTCTCGTAACAGGACTCCAAATTGTTATGCACCTGATGAGTGCCAGGAGCTGTGGCCAACACAGATTATACCCAATTTATAATCCCACAGCTGCAAGGCAGGAATTGCCCACATTTTGTAGATGAGGAATCTGGGGTTCAGACAGTTTCCCTCAACTTTGGCCACGGTCTTGCCACTGGTCATGGCCGAGGATGACTAAAACCCAGGTCTGCTAACTACAGAGCCACTGCTGTTTTCGCTATATCACATATGATTAGAACGTGGAGGGTGTTCCACAAAAAATACCATGAGATCTTAATGATCATGCATGACACTGTATGTGTTATATAGACACATACCATATCTGTGTAAAGGCGGAGAACCTCTCAACAGATCATGTGGTAGCTCACAAAACTCTATTAAACACATAAAGCAACTGATACTCACTATGGGACCTGATACCCTAATTTCCTGGGGATTCAGAGGCCTGAGGCTCCCTGAGCTCTTTTGAATCCAAGCTGGGAGGAGGCTGGGTCAGCTGCTGTGTAAGGGAAGTGTCTGCGGGTGAGGCAGGAGCTGGGAGGGGGGCCTGAGGGAAGGAGTCCCTGAGCCAGGGCTCTTGGGGCTTGAGATGAACGTTCTCTAGAGCAGTTCCTTAAAATTCAATGTGTGCTGTTCTTGTTAAAACACAGGTTCTGATTCAGAACCTGGGTTGGGCCTGGAATTCTGCATTTCTAACATACTCCAAGTAATGCCGCTGTTGCCCATCCAGACAACGCTTTGCATAGCGAGGGTCTAGCAGCGTTAGAGAGGGAAACGTTACTCTCGGTGTTTCTTTGCAAAGCGAGTCAATTAAGAAAGGAACTGGCCATAAAGAAGCTACAGGACAGAGGAGAGTCAAAGAGAGAGTGCTGCGATGATGAGTGTGGTGGAGGGGTGGGGGAGAGGGCTGGAAAGGAGGAAAGAACAAATAGGACCTTCCCTGCCTGATAAACAGATTATCAGAGACAGAAGTGACCTGAAGCTTTAAAGAACATGAGTTTCAAGGAAGTTTGTAAAATTACAACTTTATACAGCAGGTAGCAAACGTATGGAACTCATTATCCCTAAGCTTTAGTAAAGATTAAAAATATAGCTATGACAATGCTATAAATAAAGTAGTAAATTACATACTTGCAGTAGGTTACTGAGGGAAGGGAGGGTATGTTGGAACACCTCCCTAACTTTTGAGGTTGACACACATGTGAGCTCTGTGTTCATAGTTTCTAAACCAAAAATAGGGATTTATGATTCACAAAGGATTCCTTCCGCCCCCCCTCCCCCCGGCCCTTCCGGTCACTGGGTATAGAGATACCGGAAGATGCAATGTGGATGCTAAAGCAGTAGCATTTTTTAAGGGCTTTGTGATGATTTCTGAGAACTAAGTGCTAAACGTTTGCAGTACATTTGAAGTGAGTTCTGTACCGGAGAATCCAGGGTCTATGGACCTACCTTTCAGATACCGCATCGGGTCGAGTTCCCAGTCATCCTGATAGTGGCGGGATGTGTGGCACAAAGACCTGTTGTGTTGTCCTGCACACTGGGAGCTAGGTGGTCCAGAGCTGAACCCCCATGTGCCAACACTTTGTTTATCCCGTTCCAGTAGCTCTTCCTCAATGATTTTCTCATAGGTGGTCATAGGATGGGTCTTTAAATATTCTGGTTATTGCATTGACTGAATTCACTCACATATCCCACCATTATTTGTAAATTACCACATGCCCAACACTGGGTAAATCAAGAGGGACAAAACAGCTACCTCTCTCTACTCATGAAGCTTGCAATCAAGTGGGGGAAAAACAATGGGCAGCAAAGTTGGTAATTTTTTTTTTAAAGATTTTATTTATTTGAGAGAGAGAGAATGAGAGAGAAAGAACACATGAGAGGGGATAGGGTCAGAGGGCGAAGCAGACTCCCTGCTGAGGAGGGACCCCGATGCGGGACTCGATCCAGAGACTCCAGGATCATGACCTGAGCCGAATGCAGTCACTTAAAAGTTGGTAATTTTTTTATGTGTGTTTTATTAAAGATTCCCCGGGGAAGGAGAGTTTACGAGGACATACAGCCTGGGGCATTCTCTGGTGGGATGGCTCACGGAAGTTCTCTCTAAGGAAATGACTTTCAAGCTGAAACTGAGGATGAGTGGGAGTTTGCTTGACAAAGAGTGAGGGGAAGAAGAGCGTTCTGGGGGCACGCAGTGGCCCTAAAGCAGGAAAAGGCTTGAAGGCTAGTGTTGACGGGTGTCATGACTGGGATGAGAGGGCTGTCTGCTGACACTGGAGACCATTCGCAGAGGGCCCTCTGGGCCGCAGTAGGTTCAGGTTCCCTCCTATACACAGTGGAAATCTGGCAAAAAATTTTGCTCAGGAGTGTGTCCTCATTGGCTCTGGAGCTCAGCTATTCCAACCCTCATCCTTGAGACAGAGACACGACACTGAGGCTTGGGTTTGGATAGGGCAAGCTCAGATGGCCAGTGGCACAGAGCTGTGGGCACAGGCTGACTTTGTGACAGAGAAGAGGGGTGGCACGAATGCGTGGAATTCATGAAAGAGAAGAACTACGAGTGTCCATCGTTCCTCCTCTGGCATGGAGTAGGAGTGAGGCCCACACAGGACACTGGGGCTCTTGTCATTAATTATGTTCTGTGCTTACAATCCCTTCTTCCGGGAGTAAAGAGTAGAGTGCTGTAGAGACCTCAAAAGCTGTTTTATATTCCAAATTCTGTCACCTGCATATACTATTCCCTCAGGTTGGGGGGGTCATTTAGATTATTATCTGCTAAAAGGATCAGCCTCTTAGTGGTAGCTAGTAGATGAAGGTGAAAAATGTGTTGTTGTTTTATGGCTTACCATGATGAGTAGAAAAATCACTTGCTTTGTCTGTTGTTGTGTTGTTGTTTTTAAGTCCTCTTATGATATATTTATTTTGAAGGAAATGAATTCACACTATTTTCATTTGCCTTAGTCTTCTTGGTCTCATTTATTTATAATCTCTCAGCTTCTAGATATGGGGCTGATTTTAGCTCCTGCCTTGCCTTAAAAACCGGGTATGCCTAAGGAATGAGAAGGGTCAAGTGTCAACCAGGAAAAGAACATCTTTCTTGTATTAGTTCGTAGACCCCTCGATAAATTTTCTGGGGATCTACTTGCAGTCTGGAAAACAGAAAAATGGAGCTTAGAAGTCGGCTGTGCTGTTTTTAGCCAAATAATTCACTTTTCTTGTGTCAATTTTAGCATAAAAGTTTTTTTCAAAAAGAAATTCTTACCCTGTTTTGGCATCCCCTCCATCTACCCACCTCCCAAAAAGATGTGTCAAAGTTGGAGTCCAACAAAGGAAAGATGAAATTCAGTATTTGCTCCCACAGGAAGGCATACATCAGATTAGAGAGACTGAGTCATCTGAAACTATAAAGTCAGTATAACTGAGGACTTGGTTTTAATTCTACCCCAGCATTATCCGGATTTACTTGCTTTCTGTGCATCTCAAAGCAAGTTGGGAAGAAGCTGGAGCACATTCTCATTCTACCTATTTTGATGTGAGATTTCCCCATCAACCACCACAGATAAGGAGCTTCTCCAGATACTTCCCCGGGGCTTGGGAATGAAGGGGAAAGTAAATGCTTAGATTTGCTTGTAATATGCAGGGCAGACCGGACTCTGAGGCCTGTGCTGTGAGAAATAGATGTTCAGAAGCTCAGAAGAGAAGCGTCTGTGGTAGAGAGAGACAATGTTAGAGAATGAGCTTCTGCTTCATTATCAGCGATAACAATAATTAAAGGGCTCAGGAATCCCAGTGGTCACCACTGCACTGTTTAATAGTAATTATTGGGTAATTACATATTATTATATGAGAGAGAGATAATTATATAATTGTTATTATTAAGTATGATGCTGACCATTGTGGCTCCAACCCCTTCTTCATTTGTGGAGCCTCTTTGGGGATGGTAATTGAGATAATAGGGATAAAGTCGAGAAGAGGGAAAGTAACTGGGTGAGGGCATGTCTTGCTTGGCTCGGCTAGAGCTTGGGACGGGGAGACAGGACCTAACGAATCATCGACCCCTGTGCTGGAGTGGTTTGGTTGGCATCTCTGACTGACCTATGAGATAGCTATGCTCAAAGAATTTCTGGCCCAGAGAGTTCTGGCTTCATTGTTCTCCACTGCCTGTGCAGAGCGTCTAACTGTGGCATCTCCGGGAAACACAGAACAAATCGGTCTGTGATGCCCTGCCTTGGTCTTCAGGCTGTTAGGTGCCTGGGGCCAGCCGGGAGAACGGGATGTGGGCAAGGGAGACGGGGACGGAGCAGAAGTGGATTAATCACCAAGGGCAGCTCTGGCCTGCAGGGACTTTCCTAGGCACGTTGCCAACCCTCTGTGAGAAGGCCCTGTGTTCTAATGGATCGAGCCTGGAAGACCAGATGGAGTCAAACCCAAGTGCTAACTCTTTCGTGCTGTGTGTGGCCTTGGGTGGTGACAATGCCCCTGGGTCTGTTTCTTCCTGTGTCATTCAAGCGGAGGTAAGGTTGTCCTCCCTGCAAAGTGGCTGGAGGGGCCGCAACCACGTGAGCTCAGCCACTGGAGCAGCCCTGGCCTATGAGGAGAACCTGGCCATAGCTGAGGGCAGATGAGGTAGTGGACATCTGCTGCCCCCGAGGGGATTTCATCCTTAGCAATGACTATTTGCCCTGCAACACCCGAGCTGGGAAATGGCGCAGGGCAGATCTTCTCATTTTAGTGCTCCTCTGGTTACACTAAGAGACTCTGGGGACCCTTGCTGGCCCTTCTCCTGGGGAAGGGCCTCCGCGAGGCTCTGGGTGCAGCGAGAGGTATGCCCAGGCTTGCTTGCCTCTGTCATCAGCACAGCCCAGGAGCTGCAGGGAGGGGGTCACCAAGCAGTGAGTGGGAAACTTTCCACAGGCGGTTAGATCACTAAGGGAATAGGGCCAGCTTTAGGAGAGGCCACGCAGATGGCAGAACACGGCTCGCCCTAGGGAGCTCCCTCTCTGGAGGAGTAGATGATTCCTGAGGGGAAGGGTACAATCATCTTCCCAATGGAGATAATCCCCAAGTCATCCCATACACGATGTAATTCCGTAGTCACGAGCACATTTGCAAACACTCAGTAGGAAAATGAGCCAAAGATGCCCAGGCTGAGGGTGAGGAGAGCCCTACCATTCGGAGCGGGACCGAGTCGCCTTCTGTGGTTTGATTTTAACTCCATTCTTCCGAGAGGGAGTCAGGTGGAGAGAAAGCCATTCGAGATTAGACTACTGAGTGCAGAAAAATGAAGGAAACCGAGCTCATAAAATGAGTTGCACTCAGTCTGTCACTTGCTGTACTTCATGGATGAGCCAGAGGAGGATGAACTCTGTTTTGCTGGTCCATGGCCCGCTGTTGCACGAACTGTGTCTGAGGTATGGCTCCAACGGCCTTGGACCAAGACCCGGAAGATGGGGTTCCGACCTTGGCCTACGGTTAGGGTGATGATCTACTTTGTTATTCAAACAGGGACACTTTTAAGAGTGCAAGGAGTCCCTTTAATGATTATTGTGTAACTACATATGGAAATGGGACTGTCCCAGGCAAACTGGTGCATGGTCCCCCCATCGCGTTGGTCTCGGGTAAGTCACTTAACCTCTTTGGCCTCAGTTTTGTCAATTTTATTTATTTATTTATTTATTTATTTATTTATTTATTTATTTATTTATTTTAATATTTTACCTATTTATTTGAGAGAGAGAGAGGGCACAAGCAGGGGGAGCGACAGACAGAGGGAGAAGCAGGCTCCCTGCTGAGCAGGGAGCCCAATGCGGGGTCAAAAAGTACAAACTTCTAGGTACAAAATAATAAGTCCTGGGGATGTCGTGTACATGACTATGTACTATGTGACTATGGTTAACTGTATTGTCTATTTGAAAGTTGCTGAGAGGGCGCCTGGGTGGCTCAGTTGGTTAAGCAGCTGCCTTCGGCTCAGGTCATGATCCTGGAGTCCCGGGATCAAGTCCCGCATCGGGCTCCCTGCTCGGCAGGGAGTCTGCTTCTCCCTCTGATCCTCCCCCTCTCATGCTCTCTGTCTCCCATTCTCTCTGAGATAAATAAATAAATAAATAAATCTTTAAAAAAAAAAAGAAAAAAAGAAAGTTGCTGAGAGAGATCTTAGAAGTTCTCATCACAAGAGAAAAATTGTAACTGTGTGGTGATGGGTGAACTAGATTTATTGTGGTGATCATTTCACAATATTTACATATATACTAAATCATTTTCTTGTGCACCTAAAACTAATACAATGTCATATGTCAATTATATCTCAATAGAACTGGAAAAAATAAAAACAGGAGAGAGAGAAAGGAATCTGCAAATAGTATTATTAGTGATCTGTATTATTTTTTTCCAAATTAAATGAATTACTTTTAAAAAGGAGCCCTGAGAGTTAGCACTCCTTAATAGTGCTCAACCCTGCAAACAAGCTCTAAGAGTTCCAATTTTTGATTACTAGTAAACTGCTTCACTGTTATTGTCCTAACCCTTATATGCTTGTGGAGCCAAGGTCATTACTGGATTCATCTTTTGGTGCAAGGAAGAGGGATGTCCATCCAACGGTAGAGGTTACACAACGTCTCCATTTTCTTCTCTTGGTCAGGGAGAAAGGAAAAAAAATTTTCTTGCCAGTGTTTTGAGACACTTCTAACCACAGTCACAAGAATTAGCATCAGAAAACCGAGGAACGGCATCCAGTTTGAGGTTTCAGTGTGGTTTTTAAAACGTTTAGAAAATGACTAGATATCCAAGCTCGTCTGTCCCTGCTTATAACTATTTTGGTGGTCTCTAAGTGGCAATAATTGAAATATTATTGCTTTTGTGCCATATAATTTCCCCATAACACAACACCTAAATATATTCCCCTCAGCTCCATTGGAAGACGGTTACTGCAAGTGTGGGCAATGGCAATCTCTGTGTCCGTGACCGCATAGGATTGGAGGGACGTGCTCTTTTCAAGGATCCCTGAGCCCCAGCACCTGATAAACTCACTGCTGCAAATGCTGATCTTGACTCAGAGAAAAGAGCTGGGGATTTAAGGTCAAACTTTATATATATGTATACACACACACACACACACACAGAAATATATAAGGTCAGACTTGTTATAATTACATGGTTGGAAGCACAGTGTGCTTGGAGCCAAATGTTGATTAATGTTAATTTTAGGGTAAACAGAGGGAAAGAAAGACACGAAAAGCCAGTGGACTCCAAAGCTAAAAATATTCTTGAGTTGAGACTCAGCATCTATGGTTGTACAACCTGATAATTACTTCTGAACAGTGATTACCTGTTGTTATATAATTAACCTCGAGGTTCATCTGGATGGCTAGAGCTTTTCTCCTGGAACACACCAATCACTGTGATTCATAGACCACTGAACTGAATCCAGAAATGCCCGCACACCAAGTGACTCCACGCTGCTCGTTTCAGAACAAGTGTCTTCTCTTTCTGGAATACAGGAGGGATATTGTTCATTAGAGACTAAATCTGTTGGGAAGGTAAGGACCGTGGCAGCATGGTAGATATTTGTCTTGCTGAGGGTGATGTGATTTGGAAAGGAGACACAGAGAAACTTTCAGCTTAGTTTAATGAAGGCCACTTGAAGAGCCTTCCGGTCCTAGAGCTCTTTTCTCTGTTTCACTTGGGAAAGCCTAGAAAAGAAAACGTTAGCAGCCCTTCAGCATTCTGGCACTGATTACTACAAGCTGTATCCAAAATAAAGAGAAAGTGAGAGACCCAGGGAGACAGAAGAAGGATCTTTAAGTCTGTGAATGTGGAATGAAATTGAATACGTTAGAACTGGGTTGCAATGAAATGAGAGTTGGGGGGGGGCGGGTAGGGAGGAGAGCAGAATACTGTGCCCACTTCTCTTTTAGACATCCCCTGACACTTGGAGAGACCAAGGTCAATTCTAGCCAATGGATTTAATTCATTATCGAGAGCAGAAATTGCTGGTGGCTTACCAACAGCTATTCTCCCTTTCGTCCTTATTAACAGAACACTTGCTGGTTTAGGCAAGAGCATGTGGTACAGTTTTGCCCAGTGAGATGTGAAAAAATGTCTGCTGGGAGCTGAAAGCACCTGGCAAAGATTTTTTTTTTGCTTATAAAATGAGACCACCTGAAAGAGGCGGGCACCTTCAGCTCCTGCGGGATGTAGGTGCTTACATGTGGTGCTAGGGGCTGCCATCTTGCTTCCATGAAATGAGCTAGCCTGAATACCGGCCAACCTGTGGAGGAAGGCAGGGCTGAAAGACAGGAGGAACTTTGCTCACGGATGATGTCAGGGAGCCCGTGAGTTAACTGACCTTGGAGCTGCCCTGCGTTGGAACTTCTTACTGTGTGAATACCTCCCTGGTTGTTTATGACAGTTGAGTCAGGGGTCTCTTCGTCCTGGCAGATGAAAACATCCCAACTGATGCAGTACTTTATTAGGAGAGTTATATATCTTTTATAACAAATCCATTTCTTTGCCCATATTAGGAGCCTCAAATCCTTAGGAGTGGTCTTCTGAACCCCACATTGAGCCATGCTTAAGATTAGTAATAATGACTATAATAACAAACTCACACTTGTTTAGGCTATAAATTTTCCGAAGTACTTTTACATTGATCCTTGTGAGGCAGGTAAGATGAATATTATTATTGTCCTTTTTTTTTCAAGATGAGAAAACAAACACAAGGAGGTAGAAGGATTTACCTGACACATCTAATGACACGTTGATGATAGAACTCGGATAAAAAAAAAAACAACCCTAAGTCTGGCCAAGAGAAATGTTTTGATAGTGAGAAAGAGTAAATGGAGAAAAGGATTAACAAGCACGGACTTAGGAGGCCGCCAGAACTGGGTTTGAATTCCCAGTGTACTTCTTGTTAATATTGTGGCCTTAGACAAGTGACTTAAATCTCTCTCTCTGATCTTTAGCTTCCTCATCTGTGAAATTCTAATGATGAAGCCCAGGTCACCGGGACATTTCAAGAAATTAATTTAAAAATGTATGTAAGGTGCATGGGCGGCTCAGCCAGTTAAGCGTCTGCCTTTGGCTCAGGTCATGATCCCAGGGTCCTGGGATGGAGTCCTGCATCGAGGTCCCTGCTCAGCGGGGAGCCTGCTTCTCCCTCTCTCTCTACCCCTCCCCCCTGCTCGTGCTTGCTCTTTCTCTCACTCTCTCTCTAATAAATAAATAAAATCTTTAAAAAAAAAATAAAAATGTATTTAAAGTACTGAATCCAGTGCTTGGCACATGACAGGTTTCCCTCTCCTAAACATTGTTTACCCCTTACTGAAAGAAATTGTGGTTACTCCAACCTTGCTGCTTTTTAAAGATGAAAGGGGTAACCGTGAGTTCCAAATAAGGCAAAGGATGAGATAGAACTAAATCATTTCTAAAAATCCTTCAAAATACAAAGAGTCTATGGCAAGAAAGAAAGAGAAAAACATAAAACAGAGAATTAAAATTGGAAGTGTTTCTAGCCATTTGCTGAAGGTGAAAGATATAAAACAGGATGCCACATAATGGAGACAGGGCTGGGAAGTTTATGTGGAAATGAAGAGGAAACCATAAAAACAGGCCAGGCAGGAGCTGGCAATGTACAAGTATGGAAGAAAAAAAGCCTGGGGCCATAGTGGTACACATGCTAAACATGAAGTCGGTTGTGTTTTGCCCTTATTAAGAAAAAGGCAGTCGTAGCCTTGGAATTTGTAAACAAGCGTTGAGCATGAGGGAACTTTAAGCTGACCATCCCACCCTGACCAGCCTCCGTCAGGCCTCGCTTAAGAGCTCTACATTCTTTCTGGCCTCACCTCTTAAGTAAGATGAAGTGATCAAGAAAGGATTTGGAGAGAATCCAGAGAAGGCAAATGAAAATGATTCAGTGAATGGAAGGCAGGATGGAAGGATCTACAGTCCTTCAGTGTCTCTTGAGGAAAGGAAGGCAGGCAGGGAGCCCAGTGATTCTGTCGCCTGAAGGGATGTTGTGTGGAGGACGGGATCCTGACCCTTCCAATCTTGCCTAACCTCTCTGCCTGGTCAGGTGTCTGCACCTATCAGGTGGCCGGGTCACTGACCGCTAAGGATATTGGTGATGTCAGTTTTAAATGGCCTTCTGGATTAGGTTGAACACTATAAAATCTCTGTGACACTAAATTTTAGAGAACCTGAAATATGAATGATAACATCTTCTTTTAGGAACTTTTCGGAGACTACAGTAGAAACGCTGTAAAGTTCATTTTATTCCCTCTTACTTAAACCCTCAAAGAAACGAGGCCAAATAAAAGGAAACCAGTATTAAAACTCATGGAGGTAGGTAATCGGGTCCTGGTGTATGTCCCTGCTCTGCCACTCACAGAGTCGATAAATTTGGGCAAGATCATTAGCCTCTCTGAGACTCAGTTCTCATAACTATAAATTGGGGGTAATAATGCTCACTTCATAGGACTGTGGGGATTAAATGCATTAATGCCTATCAGCATTTACACAGTGCTTAGAGCATGGGATAAGATTAAAAGGCACAGATATTTGTGCTTAGGAAAAAGTCAGCAAATATTAGCTATTATTATTGAGCGGGTAGAGAGTGTTGATTTGTTCATTTCAGGAGGTGCCTTAGAACCTCCTCCGTCTTAGCCCCGTCTGTCGATTCACTAGCGGGCCTCCGTTCTTGACTCTAGCAGCTGTGTTGCTCTTACTGTCCTGCCATGCCCAAACTCTCCCCTTCCAGGTTACCCCTGACTCCCTCCCACTAGCATTCCCGTCTGAACAGGGAGATGAGGCTGCTGCTCTTGTCCGGTGGGCCGCAGCTCCGTCCTGACCACAGGGTGGAAGCACTCCCCTGACCTGCTGGGGTGTTCGCCCCCTCCCTCCCCTTACTCTTCCTTGGAGGAATGTCAGCTAGGAGACACAACAGGCTGGGGTTCAGTTGGGGGTGATCTCCAAAGTGGGAAGGTCATCTGGATGTGGTGGCTAGGGCTTCCATTTCCGGACGGGATGTGCGGGCCAAGGCGAGTGGTCTGTGGGTACTGCAGCTGGTCTGCAGAGAGGGGTCGTCAGTCAGCGGTGAGATGACGTGGCCTCAGGGAAGCCGAGAGCACTCTGCCGGATGACCTCCCAACTGGCCGAGGCCTGGCTGCGCGGCTTGTCGGTTTTCTGTAATAAACCCTCTAGTGATCTGAGCTGTTCAGTTCCTTGAAACCACATGACTCTCGCCTTGGACACTGGCCCATAGTCCCCTCTTTCAGGCTTGAGAAGCCGCTCAGTAAATGTCGATGACAATGGCAGTGAAGATCACGAGGCGCACGGGGGTGTGCCGGAACAGTCGCGTTGGATGCTGAGTTCTGAGATCCCGCTGTGCCCCGCAGGGATTCTTATTTCTGCCCTGTCCCAGCTCTTGGCCGGGATAAGGACACTCAGAGTAAGCTCCTTGTTTCCTGGGCTAGCAGGTATAACTTCAGATCCAGTTTCTGCTAAGTCCCCAACTTACCCTTCTGTCCTTTTCTTCTTTGTTTTATGTCTGGGGCTCAGACCCTTGGGTACCTAACATCCATTATTCACCCCAACCCTGGGTCCTTCGGTTTACCAATTTTTGAGTTAACCATTCTAGTCAATTAGTGTCATTAATCTACCTCTTGTATTTAAAAATGTGGAATTGCATCTTTTAGGGAGATCAAGTCCTGAAGTCAGTATAGGAGGTGAAGATCAAGTACACAAGAATTACTACGGAAAGCCCCCCAGATCGTCCAAACGTAGATGGCAGTGTGTGTGGTTTGCACACATAAGTCTGCACAGTAATACTCTTGTATACATGGTTAATAACACATGCGATAATGTGGAGGGAATGCTAACAGGTTTATACTAAATGAATATCCTGCCTCCCCCTTCCCGGCCTCCATGTCTCCTTTTTGCTGAGCACCCACAGTTTCATGCACAGAAGTCAGATACACGCATAAGGCACTATGCTGTTCTAACGACGCTGCATTTCCCGACCTCGAGCGTTTCCAGTGGGGGAGAAGGCGCTTGTCATCTCTGGTCTGTGCAGGGAGGGTCCCAGCAGGCCCTCCCTCTTGCTACCCTTGCTTTGCAGACACGTCTGCAGCCCCGCAGGCAAATATACTCATCTGAGACCTAATCAAGAAACTCAAAGGGAAAATGAGCTGGGAAAGATGCTAAAATCGTCAGTTATCCACCTGGGACATCCACTCTTGGTTTCCTAGGCAAAGGCAGATTATGAAAAAGGAATGCAGGTGGGGGGGAAGGTGGGGTTGGGGATGTGAGTGGGAGGGCCATTTGGGGCTCTCAACCTGGGATCATTTTGCCTGCAGCCTTGAGCTCTGGGCGGCGGGGTGTTGAAACGGAGGCAGCTAGAACCTCTGGTTTTCACCATGCTCATGAGTCTCCTACCAGAAACTGGCAATCCCTCTGAAAACTTCAAGGTGCCCTTCAAATACCAGTAATGACATCCCCAGGAACGGGAATGCTCTTGTTCCCACGGAGCGCAGGATGTCTGACTGTCTGTATATGTCTTTAAGTTCTGCATTTGGCATGGCTGACTTTTTAAATAAAAATCACCTAGCATGGTTTACCATATGTCTGATGAAATGCGGTAAAATGAAATGCAGATCTGCGCCATTCACTCTTGAGCAAATACATATGTTGTCACATCTCAGAGCTATTTATTTCTCCTTATTTTAAGTGTGCCCAGTGCCACCCATCCAGATGCGCATCAAATGGACAAGTAAAAAATGGAAAATAATTTCTCAATTATTGGAACATTGACATTTTATTGGCAATAGGGAACAGATAACAATGTTTTTGGATAAATTAAAAAAATAATACAGTGTATTTTATAAAATATAATAAAAGGTGTTGGATGATAAAATTACAAATGATAAAATGCAATAATATAATAAAAAATCCAGGAGAAAATAGGCTCAACGTGTGCCTCCTAGGAGTTGGAACCTTGATTCCGGGGTTTGGAGACGCCATTCGAGTCTTGCTTAGGCTCTGTCATGCCCCGCATCATTGGATGAACCAGGGTACTCTTC
Source organism: Mirounga leonina (assembly GCF_011800145.1). Classification (NCBI taxonomy): domain Eukaryota; kingdom Metazoa; phylum Chordata; class Mammalia; order Carnivora; family Phocidae; genus Mirounga; species Mirounga leonina. The sequence goes on from NW_023270316.1 coordinate 62,269,658, forward strand.
AGTGACTCGTTTTCCTGACCCTCGGTGGAGGCTAATTCTACTGAGGTCACACCACCTCGACACAAGGATGCTCAGAGGAGTGAGGGAAATAAGTGGTTCATAGTAAACCAGAGTGCAGAAAGATGGTCTTTACACGTGTGTGGTTTCATGCCTGTTTTGAAGCCTGACCATAGGCTTATTTAAATAAAAATCAATGATTAGTTGCTGGCCAGAGAATTGCAGAAAAGCTGCTGGCCCCATAACCCTGAGCCTGTCATCCATGACGGGACAGGCGGGCGTGGGGCCAGGGAGGGCTCTGCGCTGGGTGGAGGGAGCGCCTCCTCCATCATGAGGAAGTGGGTGTGAGCAGGAGGCTGTTCCATCGCTGCCCCCTCAAGGGCTTTGAGGAGCTAGTCTCAGCACCGAAGTGCGCGTGTGGCTGGAGCTGCCGCTGCTGTCCTGGTCTCTTTGCAGCTTTTTAACATTCTGGCTTCCTGTGTGGCCTGGCAGTGTCCCTGGAGAGGCCAGGCTCTCTGCGTCCCCTGAGGCCATGCAGCTCTCTGGAACAAAGAAAGGGTCACCCGACGCTGCCAATGTCACACAATTAGATGGGCCCAGTGTCCCGGAGAACGGCTACCCCGCAGTTGGCCCTGCCACCCAGACTGGTCAAGCAACCTTTTTCCACGGAGAAAGAAAAGGCCGATGCACACCATATGCTGAGCCTGGCTCTGGTTCTCCAGTTCATTGGCTTTTATGCAGCACATGCCAGAAATTATGGAGCAGAAATTTTTTTATGCCAGAAATTTCCACAGAAATTATGGAGCAAACCACTGAACTGCTTTTCAACAGAACAATCAGCTCAGTTCCCTCTTTCACCCAGCTTGCGCCCCTTCCCTGCTGCAGGAATTTCAGATGAGAAAGAAAGCTTAAAACTCAGTGAATCCCATGCTCTCGTTTCAGAGATGAGTCACGAGCCAGGCTAATGACTTGCCCACAGACAGTCTGCAAACTGGCCTCTCCTTGGCTTCTGTCCAGGAGGGATTGGCAGAGAGTGTTAAAAACCTTGGATTCTTGAGTCTTGGCTCCGGGACCTGGTGCTAGGCCCCCCACCCCTCCGCAGAACAGAAGCCCTGTGTATTCCTTCCCAAAGGCCATGCCCAATCTCTGTCTAGCTGTCTCTTTCCTTCAGTAGGGCACCCCTGCCTGTGGGGACACGGGGGCCTGTGTATCAGTTGGCCAGGGCTGCCATAATAAAGTACCCCAGACTGGGTGCTTAAATGATGGAAATGTATTTTCTCACAGTTCTGGAGGCTGGAAGTGCAAGATCAAGGCGCTGGTAGATTTGGTTTCTTCTGAGGCCCCCTCCCCTCAGCTTGCCGATGACGGTCTTCTCCCCATGTCCTCACGTGGTCTTCCCCGTGGGCTGATCTCTTCTTGTAAGGACACAGATCAGATGGCATTAGGGCCCACCGGAAGGCCCCATTTTAACTTAATCACCACTTCAAAGGCCCCTTCTCCAAATGTAGTCACATTCTGAGGCCCTGAGGCTAGGGCTCCAACGTAGGAATTTTGAGGGGGACACAATTCAGTCCATTACAACCCACTTCCACTTCAGCCATCCAAAGCCCACTCCCACCTGCCCCAAAGATACTGGGCTTCCAAACACTCAGGAGGTCACCGGTGACACTGGAAACACGGAGAAGGAACTGTGCCCCTTGCCTGCCTCTCTCGTGAGCCCGGGCTGAGCTTCCTTTCTGTCTGCTCCTCTGGAAGGGAGCTCTCGTCAGGAAGGGAGGCTCATCTCACCATTTCCAGCAATGCAGACCGAAGCCCCCTGCCCCCCACAGTCACCCCCCTCCTCCCGCGGTGGACACCCCGAGAGTGAATGTTAAAAAATCAGTGAATCCCTCTTCATCTCGGTGACTCCAGCGGCTGGCCCAGCTGCTCTTTGTGGTGGCTCCTGTGGGCGGCACCCCTCAGGCAGGGGCTCCCCTTGTCACCGCAGTAACTGCCATTTATGGAGCCCCTGGCGTGTGCCCCGTCAGCTAAGTGCTAAGAACATAACGTGAATATTTAATAGAGTCCCACAGCAATCCGATGAGGTCACTCTCATCCCTCTCATGTGACAGGTGGGAGAGTGAGGTTCTAGGAAGTGAAGGGAACATAGCTGGGAGACAGAGGAATCCAAACTTGAACCCAGATCCATGTCACTTCCTGAACTTGACACTACACTGTCTCCCTAGCTCACCTGATCAGCCTCTCTCTTAAAATCCTGTGCATTCTATGGAACTTTTTTTCCCTCCCCACCTGGACTAGTTCTCAGGTTCCAACCTCAGGATCACTCTTTCCCTATTGGCTCCTGAAGACAGAGCGTGGTACCGTGTAAAGGAAAGGGGGCGCTTCTGGATTCAGGGTTGGGTTCACGTACTGGCCACAGCATTTATGAGCCTTGTGACCCTGGGTAAGTTACTTAACTTGACAGTTTCCTTATTTGTAAAAGGAGATAATCCTTTACTCCACAGGGATGAAATGAGATAAGATACACCAAACCACATGCACTTTGCGTGGCACGCGATGGGCACTCGGAAGAGGTCATTCTGAATTAAAGGAAACTCAAGGAACATACAGTTGAGTGTATTTGGGATCCTTGATTGGCTCTTGGATCAAAAATAAAAATAAATAAAATTATATTTAGTAGTCTATATTAATAATGTGTGTATGTGTGTACACGTATACAAAGTCCATAGGCAAATTCCTCCAATTGTGTGTCTCTATACACCATGTATATGTATATATATACACAAGTATGTATTTGTGACATATATTAATGTGACATTAATTATATGTAGATTTGTGTACATATAGTTGTTATATATATACAGATACACATATTATTGGGACAACTGGAGGAATTTGAGTGTGGACTTTATATTAGCTAATGGAACGGTATTAACATCACCTTTCCTGAGTGTGGTCATGGTACTATGGCTCTGTAGGAGAATGCCCTTGTTCCTAGGACCATATGCGGAAGTATTTAGGGATGAAATGTCCCAACATCCGCCACAAACTTTCAAATGGTTCATCAAACAAACGAACACACACACATGTGCTGATGTGCACAATTGTACACATGCACATGGAGATGTGACAAAATGAATATTTGGTGTATTATTATTGCAACTTTGCTGCAGGTCTGACATTTTCCAAAATAAAAAATTGTGGGGTGAGCTGCTTGCAAAGTGTGGGATACAAGCCCGTGGAACAGCACGGTGGGACGTCTGGGAGTTCATTTTGATCTTCCTCCTGTGCTCTGTCATGGCCAGAGGACCGCCCCTGTCCAGGCCATGGGAAGCTGCCTCTCTCAGCACGGGGGTCAGCTCCCCTGGCTCCCCAGAGGGTTCGCCACCACCTGGACCCCAGTGCTGAGCCTGTCTGCCCTCCCAGTTGTGTCCCCACCCAGCATTTTAGAGATTTGCAGAACCCCACACTTAGGATTGCCAGATTTAGAAAATAAAAATACAAAATGCCCAGTTAAATTAGAATATAAATAATGAATATTTTTCTTTAGTGTAAGAATGTCTCAAATATTGCATGGAACATAACTTATACTCAAAAAAAAGTATTTGTTGTTAGTCTGATTTCAAAATGAACTCGGCATTGTGTATTTTATCTGGCAGCCCTACTCCTGCCCCATCCCCATCTCACCCACACCCCCACACCCAGAGGTCATGGTCATCTCTGAAGACTGGAGTCTTAAGAACACAGCAGAAAGGGTTCTCAGTCCCCTAGCAAGGTCTGCAAACTGCCGCAGTGACCCTGGGCACTCTGTGCCAGCACTTACAAGCAGGCTCCTAAGAGGCAGATGGTGGAGGGGGGACAGACCCATGGGCTGCAGCGGGCAGAGAACAGCCCCAGAAGTCGTCCAGGGCATCCGGGTGGACTCTTGCCCCAGCCATGCCCACGCAGGTGAGCCTGTGTGGGGGCGCCTTCCTATCTGCCTCCTTATTGCTCTGCTCCTCACGGCCCCAGCTACCCAGCCTCTCACACAGCCCAGGGGCTGCAAGCAGGACATCTGGCCACTGGCTTGGGTTTGAATCCTGGCCTTACTGCTTACTGGCTGGGTACATCTGGGCAATAAATTATCTCAGCTATCTTCGTTTTCTCATCTGTAAGATGCAGATAACAAGAGTGCCTCCCTCCCAGCCTGGTTTCGAGAATTAACTGAGCTAATACTTACAAAGCACTCAGGCCACTGCCCCGCTCAGAGTAAGCCCTGTGTCAGTGTTTGTTAAATAAATAATCCACCTGTGGAGGAAGGCGAGGGTCCCTGTGCGGTAAACCCAGTGGCTAGAGACCCTGCAGGGGCTGTACTGGGGTCTGTCTGATGGCACGGGCAAGGCGTTCCATCCTCGAGTTTCACTCCTCCCTGGGACCTTCGAGTATGAAGTCAGGAAGGTGCCACGGACGCAAAGCTGGGGGTGGGAGAGCTCCACCCAGCCAGGGTGTGTGTGTGGGGGGATGGGTCAGCATGGGCTGCGTGCGTTGCAGAAAACCTCATGAGCTATCCTCATCGCTGAGATCTTATATTCATTTATTCTTTGCTGCCTTTTTTCTTCCAGGCAATGCATCCGTCCCTTTTCCGTGGTTTTCAGTTTTGATTCACGGCTCCATCTCTTCTGTTTTGATGTATACCCTTCCCTTTGTTCTTGGTTTCAGAAGGAAAAAAAAAATCACTCACATGGTGTCTAGCGATGTTGAGGGTTCAGGTTGGGGTAGGTCAGCTGGTGTCCCCAGCTAGCTCCATGGGGAGATACTGGTGATGGCAATTTGACTTGGGCCAGGGGCTGGCCTAAGCCTCTGTCCTTGGGTGGATGGATGGGACTCTCAGGGCCGGAGAAGCAGTGCCACAGTGATGCACGCCAACAGTCTTCTGGAGGGAATGATGGATGCTTCAAAGGACAGAGCCAGTTTCTTCAAGTACAAAGGACAGAGCCAGTTTCTTCAAG
>NW_023270316.1:62274652-62296407 GCF_011800145.1 Mirounga leonina
CAGAGCCAGTTTCTTCAAGTACAAAGGACAGAGCCAGTTTCTTCAAGAGAAAGGTAGCTGCCGTGTGGCCAGTGGGCCCTGGCCCTCCTCGTAGGCAAAGTGTATGAGAAGGAGCCTCCAGATGATTCTAGTTCCCGGCCATGGAGGTCTTCCTAGCTGACGTCCCACACATCATGGGGCAAAGACAAGTGTCCCTGCTGTACTTGGTCCAAATTCTTGACCCGCAGAATCCATGAACATGATAACATAGGTGTTGTTTTAGGCCATTCAGTTTGGGGTTAGTTTATGTTTTATGGGTTAGTTTATTTATTATGCAGCAAGAGTGACGAGGACACTGTTTCCAGTTGGCTGCACCCATGGTTTTTTTTCTCGGTTAATCTCCTTCTTCTATGCTTCCATTGCTGACCAAGCCTTCTTATTATTGGCATATTTGTCGCTTTTTTACTAAAATAATCTTACTATAAAAATGGAAATCCAAGATAGAAGTCACTAAACAAAACTTTTTATTTACTTGCCCAGACTTGCCATTTAGACCCATGAGTGCTTTCTACCTGCTCACTGTGTGATAGGATGTAAAGAACCAACATTCCCTTTTTTGATAGCCTCCAACAAAACTGTCTCTTCCATACAGACCAGCCCAGGTCCATGCTAAGGAAAAAATTATTCAATGACACTTGTTAAAAACTTTATTCAAGTGGTGGTTCCCTTGCAATGGGTGTGGGAACCACAGAAATGGGGTCTGGCACTGGGGGAGAGAGATTGAACTCAACTCCCGAATACAGCCTGGGCCAGTGGGAATTTTATAGCCAAGGATCGGGATGGGTGTCAGTGGATGGAAAATTGCTGACACCAGGGGTCAAGGGGGGTTCTGGCTAAGCTGATCTAACAGGGTTTTTGCTGAAGGCAGGCCAGGTGACCAGACATCAGTTGGGGTGATGGAGGATGAGGAACCCGCTCCGATATTGAGGTGATCAGATATTGAGGGTGGGGAGTTCTGGTTAAACTGACTTATCAGGATTCTTACTAAAACCGGAAAATGCACAGAGGAACATGGAAGTCCAAAAGTCAGGCAAATTACTCAGAGGAGCCTGAGTAGAGAGAGTTTGGTCAAGGAGAGAATGTTTGTCACTCACAAACTTTTTTTTTTTTAATGTACTAGAGTTACAATAAAATCTTGCTCTCCTGAGATGTATTTTCAATTTTGATTGACTTTAAATATCATTGATATTGATCTACATATTACTTACCTAATTTCCAAGTTATTGTTGGTGGTGGCAGGCACTTACATTTACTTTCCATCTATACTAGTTTTCTCTTCTTTCTCTTTCCTTTTATTATTACATTTTCCCCAGGACAGGTTTGTCAATCATATGGCCTAGGGCATGGGAGGTTAGCAAAATCCCAAAGAGCTGGGTAATTTGAGATGTGGACTGAGCCCAATAAGAGGTTCATAAATTTGAAGAGTCTGGAAGACTAAAGTCCCTCCCCCTGTTCACATTCCTGCTTCTAGAGTGTTCATTTAGCACTAATCCATTCTGTTTCCCAAGTCAGATTTTAAACTGTGCTTAGGTCCTCGGGCCTACCAATTCCCTCATCTTCTGCCAACTCTCACTGAGGTCTTCAGTCTCTGTTTCTACCTCTTTCCCCACATTAGCACCTTTCCCTCAGGCACAGAGGCAAGGACAGTCCATGTGAGCGCTGCAGAGATGACCTTTCAGAGTTTTTTATTTGATTTTATTTCATTTTTTTTTTTATTTTACTGAGAGAGCATCTTTAAATTTGTTGCAGGTGGGCCAGGAGACCCAGGGCTGGAGTTAGAATGAGGCCAATGAGGCAGGGTCATATAAATGCAGAGTTGGATCTATCTAAAACTTTGATCATCTGTTTATCATGGAGTTTTAGCATGGAATTTAATTTTTTAAAAACATTGCTAAAAAAGGCTTTTGTCTTGATTGCTGAGTTTTGGGGCACCCCTTAAATTTTGTGCCCAAGGCAGGTGCCTTCCTCACCCTTCCCTGACAGGACCACAGGCCCATTTCCTCGTGGATTTATTCTCCTTCCAGCTCTTCTTTAGGGACAGGAGGTGCAGACACATGGTGTCATTCTGGTCCCAGCCCTGTCCACCCTTGCTAAGGCACTGCTTTCTCTCTCCTCTGCATGGTCACCTTCACGAGGCCTGCCCCATGAATCACCTTCCTCTCATCCTTGTGAAGACCCGCCCCATGAAAACACTGGAACATCTGGTAGATGTCTGCACCTGGAGCAGGAGATAAAGGGCTGAAGCCACCAACTGAACAAAAATCCGGCACACATGGCTCTCAGGCTGGATGTAGGTAAGTGAAATGACGTTTTGTTCTTTCCATGAATTATCAGAGCAATCATTTCAACTTCCCTAGTCAGACTGGGGTCCAGACATGGCACTCCACTGTGACTTGCACTAAAGGATGGGATTGGATGCCTCAGAATGGTCTGGTCAAGGACAAAAATCATCTTTTAAAGCCAGTAATGTGTGCCCTACTCGTCCTCTTCCTGAACCTCCGTCATTCCTTTGAGTGGGAGTTGGGGGGTCTGAGTTTCAAGGGTGATGGAGTGGATGGTCCCTTGGAAGGGATGAAGTTACCTGCTTTCCCATTCATTTTTTAAAATAAAAGCTGAAATATTTTTAAACATGACACAACATTCTTTCACCATATCGGTTGTATCAAAGCACCGATGTCAAAAATGATGCCCTCTACCTTGCCGATTGTACGCTCTCCATCTATACTTACTATGGTTCATGTGACCTGAAATTTAAATTTAACAAAGCTTCAAAAGCAAAGCTAACAAAATGGCAGATTTCTCTGACATTATGGATATATATGCATATATATAGGCCCCTTTCCTCCTTCCCCTCCCCCCCTCCTGTCTTCCGCCCATTTCCCTCTTTCCTCCCCCCGGTTCAGTTTTAAATATTGAAAGTCATTTGCATTTGGCTTGTTAGCCATTTACAGCAATGTGTTATGCCCATCCTAGGGAGTCAGATGCAGTTTGTATGCATTTGAAATACTGATAAATTTGGTTTAGCAATGATAATCTAAGGGTTTTTTTGTCCAGATTAAGCATAAAGAATACCTTCTTCTAGGTGTCTCTAGGCATTGAACAGCGCTGCCTTCTACTACATAGAGAGAAAGCATGTTTGGATAGATTGCCGTACAGTACAGGGCACATCAGAACATTAAATTTCCTCTTTCTGGAGCATGTTTTGACTGAAACTTAATTCACCCTCTGAAGGAATTTAAAATAGATTCTCTACCTATAACATATATTTGGCAACACTTTGAATTTTAATGTGACCCTGAGCAATGGAGACACAGCTAAACCTGGCGGCATATTAATGTCACCAATAGCACATTTTATTTATAGAATGTGCCCTCTCCCCAGTTCTCAGTTAGGAGCCCATACACAGTAATTAAGCCATTATAATAACACAATAGGATATAGCATAATAGAACTAGCCTGCTGTCAAGGCGCACAGAGCAGGAAAATCAGGATAACACAAAGGAACACAATGCATCCAATTTAGTCCTGCTGTGGAAATGCCACAAACCATTACCCTCCAAAGGATAAGTAGGGGGTAAAGTTATGTCCATGGACAATGGGAGATTGAGTCTTTATTTCCACAAAACAGCAAAGCAACCAGCAAACTAATCAATCAACCAGCCCATCAATTGGTAAGGAGCAATGGTCCATAGCATAATGTAAGGTGCAGTCTTTGTACTCAAGAGGCTTGCAATCATTTAGGAAGTAAGGTTTAAAACAAAAATACGGTGTGACAGTAGTTCAAGATATATCACAAGAAGGATAGGCTTAAACAAATAATATAGAAAGCATGTTACATAAATCCAAAGGAAGACCAGGTTATTATGCCCCAAACATGATGGGGAAGACTTTACTCAAGGAGGGAGGGCTTGAAATGGGCCTAAAAGAATGTTGAAAATTTCCATAGCAAGAAAAGAAAAAGGAAATGATTATAAATATATATATATATTAGGAAGCCAGGCGTTCAAGAAAATATTCACATGCAAATATTTGGTGCAGTAGTTCATAAAATAAAATATCAGACAATTAAATTGTGGAAATATTGTCTTTCTTTTAAAATTGAGCAATGATAATATGTAGTGAAAATGTAGATACAAGATGTATATATAATACAATCTAATCCATAAAAGAAATTCATATGTAGCTGAGAAAAATGACTGGAAGGAAGTATGTCAAATATATATATATTTTTAAATGGGAGATAGGAATTTGGGTGATTTTTATTTTTAACTTGAACTTTTCTGTTTTTCCAAATCCTAATCTAACCAATAAAATCTCTACAATGAAGCCGAAACAAAAGGAGACCAAAAAAATCTCAAAATGTATTTTTGATGGTCTCCGTATATAAATCTTACATTCTACCATTCATTCATCCATAGACTAATGGGTAGAGTGTGTTAAAATGATTTTTCTAGACTATATGTATGGACTGAATTGTTTGTCCCCAGATTCATATGTTGAAGCCCTCCCCCATAATGTGACTGTATGTGGAGATGAAACCCTTAAAGAGGTAATTAAGGTTGAATGAGGTTATAAGGGTAGGATCCTAATCCTAAAGGACTGGTGTCCTTAGAAGAAGGTGAGGAGACACCAGGGATGTGCATGCACAGAGAAAGGTAATGTGAAGACACAGGGAGAAGGTGGCCTTCTGCAAATCAAGGAGAGGGGCCTCAGGAGAAACCAAACCTGCCAACACCTTGATCTTGGTCTTTGATCCTCCAGAACAGTGAGAAATTAAATTTCTGTTGTGTTAGCAACCTAGTCTGTGGCATTTTGTTATGGCAGCCCTAGAAAATGAATATACTATCTTTACATAACTTATAGGATATGGATAATATAATTTGTCCATTGATATTTTTACTATAAAATTAACATTAAAATTACTCATGACACTTGTCCACCAGAGTGAAACTTCCATACCAGTTATGTCTCCCACTCTTGGTAATTTTTACTGAGCACCAGAACAATGGCCATTGGTCAACACCTGAAGAAACTACAGATTGTATAAGACGCAGAGGATAGTCTCTGCAGTGCCAGTGAAAAATACAAAGTAGTATCCATGGGCACAACTGGTCACCTAAAAGAGGCAATCTAGGTAGGAGACCCCATTTGCTTCTTTTCTTAGGTAGGTGGCGCCATTGAGCTCTTCCTTCCAGATTGAACTATTCCCTCAACTCTGGGTGTGCTCCACTATCAGCCCTCTCTGGGAACTGCCCTCTATGAAGACTGCCTCTTCCCCCAAGGACTGCACCCTTCCTGGGGGCAGCCTCCATCAGATGACTGGCAGATAAATGGAGGCAGATAAAGGTCTGACCCTCTTGTCCCAACTGGGGACATCTCTGGAAGTCCAGCCCAGCTTCAGAGCTCACCATGCAGTCAGCCGAGCCCTTTGCTGAGTCCGTAGTCCAATATTACCCTCCAGTCAATCCTACTTTCTTCCTTCCTGACAGGTATTAACCCAGAGACCACACCCTAATAAATTTCCTCTTTGCTAATCCCTATTGCGGAGACTCTAGGGCAGTGACCTACAGCATTTCTCAGTTTATCTGCACCATCTCTTCCTGCCCCAAACTCAGATTGCTTATCTATGTAATCTCAAGGCAATTCCTTGCACATCAAGGATCATGAAACATCCAGTGAAGCATCCGTAATGCACTCAGGTGGCGAGTCTTGACTTCTGGTGAGGAGGAAGACTTATTTTATTTCCGATTTGAATTCCTAGTGAATCTGTTGAGGATTATTGGGATTAAGTCATGAAGGCTGTACAGCTCCATCTGCCTTTTCCACCAGGTAATTTTTCTCCTTATCCAGCCTTAGGAGTTTGCAAGGGGGAGTCTAGTCTTCCTTGGTCCTAAGCTATCGATCTATTTTAGAACCTTAGAATATTAAATGTCAAAGCTGGAAAGCACTTTAGAAATTCTCTAACTCTAGAATGGCCAAGGAGTTTTAATACATGTTGTGACTTGGATTAATGAGTAGTGGCTGTTGGAGAGCTGCCTTGAGGATTCTGAGGATGGCCAGGGCTCATGTGCAAAGAGTGCTGTGGTTGGTTATGGATGTCGGGGATGGATGTGGGATGGGGACTGGTGGCAAGCACTTCACTGACATCCTTGGTAGTCCTACTCTCTTTTTTCACTGGAGATGAAACTGACCCAAGGTCAGATTTATCTAAGGTTGTATGGCTGGTTATAGGAATTTGACCCATAGCCAATATGTCTCAACTAACAGTCCAGGATCCTACAACCCATAGATGCTGTATTTAGCCTCTTTGGCTAAACCTCCTCTGTTTCAGCCCCTGGTCTACTTGAGCACATGAGTCTTGGGCCAGATCCCAGTCCCCTTCCTTCTTGGCTGTCTTCTGTTGCCATATGTGAGCATGATTCTTTGGGCCAAATTCCTATGAGTAGTTTCTGTTTCCTCTGTGTCTCTCGTAGTTAAGCCCAACAAAGTTCTAGCACTTTGGGATGGGTAAACTTGGTAACAGATTAATTCTCTGCCTCTGATTTGCCTCCCCTCTCATCCATTCATTTATTCATGAAAACATGTTTTAGGTACTTGCCATTGGAAATATTAAAACTTCTACCAAAAAGCCCACCAACACTTCAGAATGCTGACATAAATGTGTAATAAGGCCCATTCTGCCTTATAGTGGGCATTTCTCTCTTTTTCCTCCCACTGCGAACAGCATCCTGTTCTTCCCTAGGGAACTTATTCTTCCTTCCACATGGTTGTATTAGAGCTGTCCATCACACCAGCCCATGCTCTGGCTACATAGGTGCAGATATATGTCCAAAACCTGGCTCTGATCGTTAAATAACGCTGCTCCCCCTTTCCAAAAGATGGCGTTGCTCTATTCTCAGAACCTGGGAATGTTTTACATGCTCATTGAGATTTACATACGAGTCTGCTCTTTAATATACATTGCCGTTACATGGCAAGAGACATTTTGCAGATGGAATTAGGGTTGTGGACTTCAGGATGTTGAGATTATCCAGGATTATCTAGGTGGGTCCAGAGTAATCACATGGGCCCTTCCAAGTGGGCACTAGAAGCTAAGGATGGCCCACAGTTGAGGAAAGAAATAGGAAACAGGGACTGCAGACTGACAAAACACAGGGAATACGTTCTAGCAACAAACTGAATAAGCAGGAAAATGGATTCTCCCCTAGAGCCCACAGAAAGGAACGTATCCTTCCAACACCTGGATTTTAGTCTGGGGGAACCTCTGCTGGACTTGTGAGACCCAGAACCATAAGTTAATAAATGTGACCTTCTTTAAGCCACTTGGTGTGGCAACAGAAAATGAAAACACTGGTCAAATCTCCTGGCCTCAGTGATTGGGCCAGAAATGGGCACGTGATTGAAGCTGAGCCAATCAGAGTCCTTCTCCCAAGATGCCAAGAAGTCTTTTCTCTTGATGGAAGCTGTAAACATGCGTGGCTCCTGCCAAGTGGAGAAGCTGATAAAAACGGGGCCAACACATGGCAAGGGCTGCGATGGCAGTCAGTGCAGGTCCTGACAGGGTTCCTCTCCAGCTGGGCTTGAGGCCAACTCCACCCCTGCCCTTCCCTGTCGCATAAGCCAATTAACTCCTTCTTTTGTTCAAATTCGTTTCAGCTGGCTTTCTGCTACTTGTCATTGAATCAGGACTTCTGATTAATTCATGCCCCTCAAAATTCCAATCATTGGTCTTCCATACTTAAAATCACTTCCCCGCTTAACACCGCTTCTCTAGAAAGAACCCAATGAATGCATATATCCCCTGTGAGACTTGGCACATTAGTAGAAATGATTTTATCAGGTAACTCCTTGAGTGATGACAGAGCCCAGAGGAAATAGTACACACAATTAGGGGTTTTGAGAGAAGAGGGGACTGGGAAAGATCTGGATCATGGGTGAAACAGACGAGGGAGGTGTGGGAGAGGGTGAGGTATTGAGTGAATGAGTGAATTCAGGGAGAGGCAAACCATATCAATCTTAAACACTGGGACAGAAGTGGGGGTTAAAGAGGAGAAGGGAGATAACCCTTCTGGAATCTGCTTGGTGCTCTCCAGTTAGCCAAGATTTTCAGTCATCTTCAGCTCTCATGACAGTTTTGGTAATCTGTTCTAATTGCAATTCCTGTTAGCAGCCAGGCTAGCTGTGGACCCCCCTCCCCCTCCAGAGGAAGGAGGACACCTGTTCCTGAGAATGCCCCTTGGGCTGTCAGTGGTCCCCTACATCAAGTGCCTCTGGACCCTTGGGGTTAACCTGCCCAAACAGGCTGCTCCGAGGGCCACTGGGGTGGCCACTGAAGTCCTGAGTCCATAGCTTTCGGGAATATCACAAGTTAGAAAGGCATTCTTCCGTAGAAAAGCAACACAAAACAATCTCCCCGTGCCGTTTGCTTATTGTTGGAGTTTGAAATTCTGCCAAGTGTTCATACTTCTTAGTTGTCAGCAGTTTAGTTTGAAACAATAGTGAAAACAGCCCTCTTGGCCTCTACCTAAACTTGAGCCGAGAAAAAAACAGCTTCAGAAGTTGAACTTGAATGGTCTCCTTACCTTATTTGCCCTGACCCTGAGTTGCACTGTGCTAACAAGGAATCTAGAACATGGGGCATGGAAATGGTGTGTTTATGAGATGAGGCTCAGGCTTACACATTCTTTGAGTCAGAGCCTCTGGAGTTGGTGGTGACTTAGTAGGGATGTGGGAGGGAAGCGTTTTGCCAACTTGAGAACCCCCTTCTTAGGTTCAGCATTTTAAGCAAACTTGAAAACTCCAATCTTTCAGTTTGGGGAGTTTATTTTCTCTTGGAAAATGTCTGGATCCTTTTTCTCTGTAAGAAGGGAAGGAAAAGGCTAAGAGTGAAGATGACAGGTTTACTTGGGCATGAAATCACTGTTGGACAACTCATTTTGCCTGAGTTAAGTGTCAAAAAATCTGCAATTTACAAAAGAAGTTTTCCTGAAATTACACATGGGGTGGATAATTGAGAGCAAACTGCCTGGGCTGTTCAGCTGGAGCAGCACTGCCCTTTCTGGGAACTTGGGTCCCTCCCAGTTTCGAGCCCCTGGGGCAAGTTGTTTATTTCCAGCACTGGCTTCTGACCCCCACCTGCTGAAGTCCCCAGCTCCAGGCCTTGCCCAAATGCCCTCATTTTCTGAGCAGTCCTGAGGCTAGTTCCTAGTTTGTTTGTAAGATCTGCAAGTATTCAGCTTTGGAGTGCCACCTGATCATTTTTTATGTGAATCTTGGGAAAATTTGTAAAGAATTAGAATTTTATACGGCCTAGAAGGAAGGGAAGTTGTATCTTCCCCATTTAGCAACAAGTGATGGACAGCTTCTCTCTCTGCAATGGGCTGCCTGTCACCAATGCCATCAGAATCTAGGAGCGGACATTCTGGGGTTTTTTATTTCTATCTCTATGGGTTCTGACCCATGACTCTCTCATCTCTCCCTGTCTTCTGGCTGGTTTGGCACAACAGTGCTATCAGGCGGGTTCTATGGTCCTATTTGGAAGCCCAGAAGAGGCCATGAAATTTTAGGTCAGTGCAGTAAATGGCTTCTTTCAAAAAAGCCTGTACATAATGTGGCTTTCTCAATTAGTGTACTACATAGAGGGTTTTCTTAACTCGTATTTGTTTATTGTTTGTGTGTGCGTGCATGTGTGTGTGTCTGTGTGTGTGTTAGGTGTTAGGACTTTGTATCATCGCTAATTGACATTGATAGTATTACTTGTCATTCAGGGAGTACAAAGTCCATCTTAAAAACCTGAGAGTAAATTATAACTAGTTACGTAAAGAAAGAGAGAATCTAGAAGGAGTCAGGGAGCATAGGGAGTGAGGCCTCTCTAGAAATAATGGCTTAAGCTTTGCAAGTTTTGGCCTCCAGGTATACCAGTATTCCAAACCTCTCAGTAGAGAAAGGAGACTGAGGCCCCAGCATGGGGCACAAAGCTTTCCCACATGGGGCCCAGTGGGGTGGGCCAGCTTTGCTGTTCCTATGCCACATGGTCCCTTGCTATAGGGAGCAAGAACTGAGTATACTGGGTGCCCATAGGAAGGGCTAGTTTGTTTGTTTGTTTGTTTGTTTTAAAGATTTTATTTATTTATTTGAGAGAGAGAGAATGAGAGAGAGCACATGAGAGGGGGGAGGGTCAGAGGGAGAAGCAGACTCCCTGCCCAGCAGGGAGCTCGATGCAGGACTCGATCCAGGGACTCCAGGATCATGACCTGAGCCAAAGGCAGTCGCTTAACCAACTGAGCCACCCAGGCGCCCAGGAAGGGCTAGTTTTATGCTCATGGTGTTCATATGATCTGCGTGCAGACCAAGCGAAGTTCCTCTCCTCTGATATCAAACAGTCTTTGAAGAGGCAAAAGCTCCCCAGTGATCAGCCTTTCCCCTGGCCTCTCCTGACTGAAGTGTATATGACTTTTGAGAGCAGAATAAGCCCGTCAATAAATTCATTCTTTGAACTTCTCTGACTGGGTAGTGGTTCTGAGACTTTGAAAATCTTCAAAGATCTCAGCCTATGAAATCAATAGTTCATGTTTCAAGTTGCCAGAGTTAAGGCAAGAATTCCACTTAGCGAGCACCATGTTGAGGACCTAGTATGTGGGAAGCAGTAGACACTAGAGATGCTACGGAGCTAGGAAGAGCACACTTCCAGCCCTTGAGGGGCAGTCTGGGGAAGAACAAAAGACAAGGACCTACACATCTATAGGCTCAGTACAGATAGCTGTAGGAACCAAGGGTGAGGATGGGCACGTTGGGTTGGGAGTGGGGGAGGGAAGATGGGGAAAGGCTAAGGGCTCTTTTCATGCAAGTAATTACATAAGCCAAGAGTTGGGAAGCAACAAAAGTGATCTGAAATATGTCCTATCCATGTGCATTTCTTGACTGAAAAATTTAAAACAAGAACACAAATACGAATGACACCTACTATTTATTAAGCATATACTAGGTATCAGATATGAGATTATATGAATTATCTCATTTAACTCTTAGTATAAATTCTATGAGATTTGTGATGTTACCCCTCCTTTTTTTTTTCAGATGAGAAAACTAAAGCTCAGAGAGGTCAAGTAACTTGCCCAGGACCCCTCAGCTAGTTAGTGTAAGAACTGGGATATAAATCCATGTCTACCCATGTAAGTCCAGTGCCTTTCCCCTAAATCATCATTTATTTATTTATTTACTTTGGATTGCTTGTTTCTTTTCTTTTGTTTATTGTTGAGACCTGAGGAAGAGTCCTATGGTCCCGGATCCTGAAAAGGGTCTACCGGAATTCAGAAGACCTTGTGCCTCTCTTGTTCAAAGTCACGGCTCTTGGCGGCTGGGGCCTGGGTCCCACCACATGCACCATACATCACTAGCTTCCAGGTTCTGGGGGCTTGGGCTGAGGCCATGCACTTCCATGGTGGTCCGCACAGGGCCTGGCCCCACCGCAGGCTCTAGGAAGTGAACGCCCAGGATGGGTCCTCTCTCCCTTCGCCACGTTGCTTCACTCATCCATCTGCCTCACTGGCTTTTCATGCAAACAGGAAATGAAACTGAAAAAGAGGAAAATGAGGCTTTATAGAAAAAGGAAAAGCATCTTCCTTTAGCCAGTAGGGCTTTGCGAAGGGGAGTGATGACTAAGGTTTGGGGGATGCTGTTACCTGGCAATGGTACCTGGAGTGACAGGAACTGCAGAAGCCCGATGCAGAACAGTGGGGGGTTGTTGGTGTCTGTGACTGGCTGATGCTGAGGGCTCTGGTGGGCTGATGGTGCCAGTAGGAGTTGTTAGCTTCCGGTGGGATGCCCACCAAGCCTGCAGCACCCGGAGGGCAAACAGTTGAAGAAAACACATCCTCGATGAGAATGTTCAGCTTGCAGATGTCACTAAGCTGTGGCCGTGATTGCTAAGAGCAAATAAATCACTGCTTGCAACACCCGACCCCACCAACCTGATGCTGTCTTTCCTCACCCCTGAGTGAGAAGGGGTACAGGAGAAACCGCTTCTTGGCACCAAGTCCTGGGAATATTATTTTGGGTTTGGAAACTGCCAGAGAATCGTTGATGAGCCGATCTGCTGTGTTGAGAAAGTCGGGAGCAGTGGCCTCCCTTCCGTGTTTCTGATGAGGAAGCCAGGGTGAGCACAGATTCTGATGCACGTCCAGTGGGCAGGCCAGAGGCATAGCACATCGTGCACTCATTCCCTTTGGCTCGGGTGGGAGACGTGGGGTGTGGCTATTGCTGGATACTGGGGCAGGCATGGTTGTGTCTTCTTCTGACTTCAGAGGTCATTGTTCTTGAAGGGTGTATACTCAGGTGGCACACGGTCTGTCTGACTTTGGGCACCTGTTCTTTCCCAGGACAGAAACACTGATCAAAAGCCACACTGGGCTTTGCGAACAGTGCTCACAGGCAGCAACCAAAGGATGCTCTGCTGTGCGGTGTCTAGGCAACACTTCCATGCACCTTTGTGTCTTAACAATACGTTTTCAATGATCAAGATCAGAGAAAATATTTGTCCCTGTGCTTGGGAAATTGAGACAAAAATACAGCCATACTCTCACGTTTGTATACCAATTCCTAGTCTTTTTATCAAGGCTTTTTTTTTTTTCACATCTGTGGTTCAAGTCCAGAGCCATTTGCTGAGCCCCTACCCTGCACTAGTTACCAAGGCTGCTGTAGCAGCTCTGGGAAGTTTGGGGAATATTCATTTAACCAAACGGTTAGTGATTTAAATGATTTTTTAAATGAAAGCAGATGCGGTCATACTATGTAGTAGAAGGAAAAAAAATGCACATGAATCAAATGCTAATACAAGCTAAGACTTCAAAGATGGGCTGCTACTCAGCCTCTGTGTGCGGGATGGATTAAGTGGGCTAGCAGCAGGCCCATCTGAGGAGGCCCCTGCAGCTGGTTGAGGTCGATCCCATGAGAGATGAAGAAAACCCAATGAGCACAGGACAGAGTGGAGGACAGATGTTCTTACAAGGTGGAGTTGAGAGGTCTTGGAAACCGGTGCGTGTAGGACAAGAGACAGAGAACGGAGTTGATATTTTTGACTGCTTTCCTTGGATAATTTCCAGAAATCAGGGTTGTGTGACTCTTGAGCCTTATGGCGGCACGCTGTCTATTGCAACTGCCCAATAATAATGCAAATAGCATCAGAATCTTGGCTCTCATTGACTGAGTTCCCTCCATGTGCTAGACATCATGCTGACCTCTTGACATGCGTTATCTCTTTTAAGTTGTACAACCACCCATGAGGAAGGTTCTACTGTTCTATTTCCTTTGCAGATGAAAAAATGGCCCAGAGACATTAGGCAACTTACCCAAGATTGAACAGCTTTTCATATGCTAGCACTCACGTGGCTAAAACATCAGGAGGGCATCTCCCAAGATGAGGGACCTCACATAAATATAAGTAGCAACTCCTCAGTTTTATTAGAGTCCATTGAGTATGAATCTTTCTGCATAGTGTGGGTTTTTTTGGATATAAGAAACATAGTCCCTTTTACACGCCTTTTATAAAACTTTTATAACTTGGTAAGAAGTCTTTTTCAAAGATAGTCTGTAAATCTCTGGCCTCTGATGTAGATTACTCTGTACATCATTGAACTTTGCACTGAAGCCTTGTTTGGCTATCAGGAGCATCCACACTGTCAGAGAGCTCTCGGGGCGCCAAGGTGAACGGGGTTCTTGGTCCCCCTGGAGCTGGCCCTGCTCCGCCACTGCCTGCAGCCTCCATCCCCTGTCTGCCATGTCTGGTCCCTGCTTCCAGGGCTGCCATCTGCCAGATGCTTCCCTGTGCCCTCTCCATGTTTAGCTCCCCACCTTCCTTTATCATCACCTCAGTGCTCAGATTCCACAGGAAGCATGTTGGCTTTTAATGGTGCAAAGAGCTGCTGTGTGCCGAGTGCCAGACACCCTGAAGTTTCTACAAGGTCCTCTTTCATCCTCCCTGCCATCCTGGGGGCATCTTGGGCTCGGTTTCCAGCAGAGAGCCCTGGCCGAGCCAGGAGGCCATTTGCCTCTCCATGCTCACTGCTTTTGAGTGTGGAGCTGGGATTTGAACTCATGTCTATCTCATTTCAATCTTGTTCTGTTCAGGTGCGGGTAGTGCCATCTGTACTAACTGGGCCTAGGAAAAGAGTCTGCTCCTGGCCTGCTACAGAACGAATCAAGACATAGTTGGGCAGGAGCTCAGGTCCTGGAGACAGAGCTGAGGCCAAGCCCTTCATCTGCACACCCTTGCTCTGTGACTTGGGAGTAGTAACAGTACTTAGCTTGTCATGCTGTCGGGAGTCAGCGCCATCTTGTCAAATGATGATGGTGGTGGTAATAATGATAACACTAATAGCAGGGGACATTTTCTGAGGGCTCACTCGGCGTCCAGTGCTGCTCTGAGTCCTTCATGCACGTTATCTCTCTTCCCCTCACTTTGACCCTCTGCTGTAGGTGCCATGCCTCTTACCTCTCACGGACTGAGAAGACCAAGGCATCAAGTGCTTAGGCAGTGTGCCTGAGGTCACCCATCTGGGAAGTGGTGTTGCTGTGGTACAAAGAGAGGCCATCTTGGTTTAGCGTGGGGACACGGCAACGTTGTCGCCTGCCAGGCGGAGTGAGCCTTTCTCTTTCTCTGTGCCCCTCCCTCACCCTGGGCCCTTCTGTCCGGCTCAGGTCTAGGCACCTGCTCTCTTGCGTCCCCCCATCCCTCTGACCTCCTTCTCTCCTCTCTTTCTGCTTCTGTCTCCTCCTTCCTCCCACCGCTTCCTCCCCTCTCCTCCCTTGTCTCGCTCCCTTTCTTCCAGGCCCCAGATGGCCCCCGCCCCTAGAAACTGGGGCTGCTGACTCCGGGTAAGCCGGCCATGGCTGCTGGCATGTTTCTGTCCCTTGGAGCGTGGCACTCCTCCCCAGAGCCACGTCTGCCCCGAGCACGCAGCCTGCTGCAGAGCACAAGCTCTACCTTGCCACCAATTATGCCCATGTATCATAATTGCTCATTTTTTCCCCTTGAAAGCCAAATGATGAAGCTAATAGGGTTCATGCTGAGAACAGATGTTCTTATTTCTGCCCAGATGCTGTACATGGCAAGGATTCTCTGCTTCTTTTGTGCTTTCATTTGAAATGTTGCTGGTTGAAAGGTTCTTGGGAAGGGCTGAAAAACCATGCTGTCCTTCCAGTAAGGAACTGGGCACAGGTCTTGAGGGGGTGTGAAGTAGCCATCCTTGGCATTTTACAATCCATCTGCTTCCTGAGGACATAATCCTGTTCCTATTTGAAAACTGCCTTTGCTCGCATTTTATAATTAGGCATTCAGATTTTCGCTTTTCTAGTTGTTTCAATCTCAGGCTAATGTGGCAGTTAACAATTCTTCCATTTTCTGCTTTATTTCCTCTTCTCTCCATACTTGGAATTCATGGAAGGTTTTTCCTTCTCATTAAGAATGCTGAAAGACTGTGATAGTGTTATTCATTCATTTAATATTTATCAAGTGCCTTCTATGTGCAAGGCACTGGGGTATGAAACAGTTTCCACTTTCTTGAGGATAGTGTTCTGGTCAGGGAAGACAGACAATAAACAAACAAATAAACAAGCTCTTTTCAGAATGAGGAAGTGCTGTGAAAAAATGGAGCAAGATGGAAGAATAGAGACAAACTGGGAATGTGAGTGACTTTGTGTAAACTGGTCAAGGAAAGTCAGTTAAATTAAGGGGAGAACATTCTAGAAAGGGACAAGTGCAAAGGCCCTGGGGTAGGGAAGAGTGGGGGAATTAAAGACACAGGACAAAGGCCAATATGGTTGGGTGTGCTGAGCATGGGGAGGGGAAGCAAGATAAAGTCAGAAGGGTGGGCAGGGACTACATCTCATAAGACCCTCAGCGTTCCTATCTCTCCCCCCAAATAATTTTTTTAAGTCAATCCATAAAGGATAACTAACTAAAAATCTTTCCCTAGGATTTTCTTATGAGTTCTGGTCTCCTTTCTGGACCACCGGCAGATATTCTGTAGCAGTTTCCCCTTCACCTGATGGGCTTTGGTAAAACTCTCTTAAGTTGTACTTTGTCTTAGGGCTGAGATGGCAGAGGAGGACAATACAGACTTACTCATATAAGCCCTGGATGTCCATGGATCAGGCCACAGTCGGCATTTCAGAGTCATGCATGCAAAGGCACCAACACTGCTCCAGTCAACAATACATTGTGTTGAGACAGGGACCAAATCTTGCAGCTTTGTTTACTTTGAACACATACACATACAGAGAGAGGTCTGTGTTTTAACGGTGCTGTTAACGTCAGGGAGTTGTGTGATGATGCGTGACCACTCTAGACAACTCCTCTGGCACACGGAAATCTAGTCCTCTTCTCTGCTTGGACCTGGCAGAGCACAGGGTTGCATCATGAAGCAGTCCGAGGTCATCTGTGGCTATGTGGTGAGCATGTGCTGGGGGCCCCCAGGCTCCTGTGTGGTTCCAGGTCAGAAGTAGAGGCTGAGGTCTTCTCATGGAGTCAGGGGCCTCTTCTAGAATGTACCAAACTTCCCCAGATGCTGTTCACAGACTTGGCCTGCTTATGAAATCTGAGCTTAGCACTGTCCAAAGATGAGAGAGGAAGTTAGCTCAAGAATCTACCCAGTTTCTTTCAGAAGGAAACTATATGCAAACTAGATCTATATACAATCTAGAGACACACTCAGGAGGGACATTTTGATGGGACTCTGTGATGATGGTCCCAACAACCCCACACACAGGCATTCATGGGTTTCCGCTGTCCACTCACTAACGTCAATTCCTGAGTGTCTACTGAAGTCCACACCACACTGCCTCCACGGATGTGCCCGTTGGATGGCTATACACACCATCAGTCAAAAGGTGCCTCACCCTAGCTAATAATGGAGGAAGGACTGGGATGGACTGGGTGAGAGAGGCTCAAAGAAGAATGCAATGGGCTCTCAAGAGAGGGGAAGCAGACAGAAAATATCCTCTGATTCACAGGAGAACTGTCCTGTCTAGGACCAAGGTGGGCAGACTGGGATTGGAAAGAACCCCTGGGGGCACAGAAACCTCTAACGGATTAGAGGAGAAAGAACGGAACTCTAGGATTTCTGGATACAATGGAAAGAACTGATATATTAGACTCAGAAGCCCATGACAACTGTCTTCAAATACTTACAGTGGAAGAGAGTGTTAGATTTGTTCTTTGCCACCCTGGAAGGCAGAACGACACCAATAATAGTGGTGACACACTCATGTTTGGCAGTAATTGAGTGGATCCTATATACCAGGACCTGGCTATACTCTACAAGGAGTTCTTCAACCAACCCTCACTGGTGGGGTTGAAGTAAGTAGTACATGTGTCCCCCTTTACTCATTAGGAAAAGATTAACTTGGGCACACAAGCTTAGTTAGGCCTTTGCCCATGGTCACACAGCTAGCAATGTGGAGAGCTAGGATTAGACCTTTTATCTCACTGGCTCCCAAAACCATGCTGCTAATCAATGCATGGTGTCATCTTGTGCTTTAATACAAGGAAGAACGTTCTCAAATAACCGGAAGGAGGATATGTGAGCTCCTTGTTGTTGGAAGTGCTCAAGCTGAGATGGTGTCATTCCTCGGGGAGGTTTGTGGGCAGAGATGTAGCTGCATGACGTCCAAATCCTCTTCCAACCCTGAGATGTCACAACAGTTCAGGAGCTAGGGAGTCATGAGCCAGCTTGTTCCCAGGTGAAGAGAGGTAGCGAGCCCAGGAAGGGCATAGGCTCGTCTGTTCAGATATATTCTGTATATTTGCCACTGTGTTCCAGTGAGAGCCTATATGTATGTTGTCCACTCTGTTTCACAGACCTCAAGCCTGTGGAAAATCAAACGGGAAGCACTGAGATGCTGGCCTCAGAGTGAAGATGGTAATGACTCACCTTATATTTTTCAACATTTTCTGCCCTGAGCTACTTCTCAGTTAAAAACATCACAGTTATTAGGAAAGGTTATTCTGTATTTAAAAAAAAAAAAAAAAGTGCTTCTTTTTAATTGTCTGAAGCTACTGCAAGCTGATAAGCACACTGCTTGACTTCCTCAGTCCTGAACTGGGTGATCCAGGTGGAGAAATAGTGGGAGGTGGGGACGGGCACAGATAGAACAGTGTTCTGGGCAGAGAATACACCAAGCATAGATTTGCTGGTCTTCCAGACCTGCCTGAGATCCCACCTTCAGACACGCTTTCTTTTAGGTCAGACGGAAGGGACCTCCTTTCCCACATGCTGGTTGTATAAAATAGCAGTTGATATCTATTAGCCTGAACCATTGGAAACTGCAATATTTATAGGTTAAATTGGCTAAATATAGTAATATAGAATAATAGTAAAAATACTAACAATTAAGCAAGTAGTGGGCATTGAAGTTTACTCATTAGTACTTGGATCTACAAAGGATTGTAATGTGTACTTATCTTCTTTGGTCTCATTTCTCACTTGATGGCAGAAGGGTGGATGAGGGAGGGAAAGCATGCTTTAATTTTCTGATTTAATGCAGTTCTGGCCCTCTGATTTCAAACAGCCTCTTTTATGTTAACATAGTTCATTTTGAGAAAATATTGGTCCTTTGGGATTTCTTCCTGCTCTTCTTTCTCTTCATCTAATGGTGCCACAGTCTAAGGAAAGTTCGGGTAACATCATGGGCAAGGGTAAGGAGTCCTCAAGGGTGTCCCTGTGTCCTTGCTGGCCTTGCCTGAGCTGGGGGTGCTCTGTCGTGGTACTGGGCAGCCTGCATGTG
This sequence comes from Mirounga leonina, assembly GCF_011800145.1. Taxonomy (NCBI): domain Eukaryota; kingdom Metazoa; phylum Chordata; class Mammalia; order Carnivora; family Phocidae; genus Mirounga; species Mirounga leonina. Next base: position 62,293,472 of record NW_023270316.1, read on the forward strand.
TGGCTTCTGCAGGCTCCTGTGGACACCTATGGACTGGGCCTCTGCCCAGAGGTTCCCTGGATCCGTGGCCTCCTATTCCTGACTGTCTTCTTCATGATCTTTTGGTCTCTGTAGCACGTTCTCTCTGCCTGCCCCAGGAGGCTGCTCCTGTCCTTTTGCTCTGTCCATGCTTCTCTGCCTGCTCCCATACCATGCTGGATGCCCTGGATCCCAATGCAGTCTTTCAGCCTGTGCCCAAGTAAGAAGGGCCCTGACCTCAATATGCTAGTAGTTTCTCAAACTGTAGAGAGCTTCTAGGAATTTCACCTCCCCTCCCTGCCTCTCTCAAGATTCACTTGAATGGTAATGGGCAAAGAGAAGTGAGGACTCTCCTTGGGCTGACTAATGCCCAGTTCTTGCCTCTGTTCCTGTCTCCTCCTACTTCCCTTCGGGGTGGAAAGAGCTCCCCTGAATGTCAGATCACCCTCTTTTCCTACTTGCTGGAAGCTTTCTGCTGATTAATGTATGTGTTGCTACTTTATGACCTTCTTTGGTCTAGGTGGAATGAACTTCACCCTTGCCTGGGAATCAGTGCTAGAAATATAACAGGGTACATTTGAGAAACAGTATCCTTGATGTCTATAAAAGGTGAGGTAGGTGCCAATCACTTTAATTTGACTCTCAGAACAACCCTGTCCACAAACTCATTTTATAGCTGATACAACGCAGGCAGAGAGATGGAATGATTTGTCTGAGGTCATAACAGAATAATTGGTGTCGCAGAACTGGGATTTAGACCCAGACCTCCCAGACCGTAAAATATAAGGATTTCGCAGTAGCTGTAATCATCACATGTCTAAAATATTGCTAATACTGGGGCGCCTGGGTGGCTCAATCAGTTGAGCGTCCGGCTCTTGGTTTCGGCTCAGGTCATGATCTCGGGGTCCTAGGATTGAGCCCCATGTCCAGCTCTGTGCTCAGTGCAGAGTCTGCTGGAGATTCTCTCCCTCTCCCTCTGCTCCTTCCTCTGCTTGTGTGCATGCTGTCTCTCTCTCAAATAACTAAAATCTTTAAAATACCGCTGATACATATATCACATATGTGTATCATACAAGTGTGCTTTTGGTGGGAACACCGTATATTCATATATTTCATAGAACATAACTCAGAGAGAAAGAGGAACCTTAACTTTTAAAATGTAATATTTCAACATTATTGTAATATTTTAATATTTAATAAAATATGCATACTACTGATGTAATATTTCAACTCGGAAAGTTGTGTACCTCAGTCTTCTCATGTCCTGGCTTCGTGCCTCTCCCCTACCTCTGCAAGTCCCTTTGATGCAGTGAGTCTCTCTACCGGCCATTGGTTGTGCCTGCTGTTAATAGTTCCAAATGTGAGTGGGCAGAGTTGAGCCCCACATCCTGCTTTCCTGTCCAGCTCCACAAAACCTAGCGCTGTGTTGTGTTCTCCCCCCACAGTGAGTGTGGGCTGAATGACAGGCTGGCTGAGAGAAGCTACCGGCAGATGGACATGGCCAGCAGCCACAAGTGGAGAACATTGTTTTGGAGTCAAAGTGATGGTGCATATGAACCCCAGACGCAGGTAGGAAGAGCAGTGGACTTAGCAAATGTTGTCAGCTCCCATAGACCGGCCAGTGGCCCCCCGTGGGGGCCCAGAGCAGAAAAGTCTGGCACAGGTTGGGTGCCTGGCCTGGACCTCACATCAGGCGGTGAGCATTGTGCATTCTGACCGGGAAGGTCGGTGACTAAGGCATGAATGCAGTGTGGGTCTGACTGCCCTGACTTCTCACTATGCCAGCCTGTCAGCCCAGAGGGGGACCTCGGAGAGACAGGGCCTGGGCGAGACCCTCCTGGCTGCCCTCACTCGCGAGCACTTATCTAAGGCACAGGGGCCATGATCGCTGTGGGCCAGAGCACATACTATGGGACTGTCAAGGCCAATGAGCCAGACCTGAATGTCTTGGGGTGCAACTAGATTTAGGGCATCCATGGGAAGCATCACCGTGTGAACTCACAATAGAGACGACATTTGAGTTGGCTTCTGAATAGTGAGTGAGTTTGCCAGATAAGAAGTGGAAGAAGATATTCCAAAAAATGGGAAACAGCAAATGCAAAGGTGTCAGAGCAGGATAGGGTGTCTATGTGTAGGATCTAGAGAATACTTTGTATATTTGTATATATATATTGTATATAATACTTTGCTGGCGCCCATCATACCATGTGTTCTTGGGAGGTTGTATTCCCTACTCCCAAATGCACGTTTGGACAACATCATGATGACAAATGTCTGCTCCCTTGCTTTGGTCCCTGACTATTTCCCAGCCCCTCCCTGGGTGGAGTTGACCTCTTAGGCTGACCTCTGCCCACAGACCCAGCCCACCCTGATCCGTAGCCCTGACCAAGCACTGACCTTTGTCACAAAGGAGCTCTGGTTTAATTCTGGATTTTACTTGATCTTTCTCCTGGGAAGATTTGGGCCTGGTCCTCATGGACTCATGGATAGGCCCATAGTCCAGGGTCCTGCCTCGTTTTACTGATCTATCTCCAAACACTTGAGTCCTTTTTTTGGAACTTAAGCTCAATGACTGGGGACCTAACACATGCTGCAAAACTTCTGTGGTACAGCTGCCTCTAAATTGATCCATTATTTGTTTAGAGGAGCTACTTTTTTCATCATTCTCTGAAAAAAATACTGATTCTAATTATTTACGGTTTCTAAAATTGCCTCTGTCTCCATGTGTTGGCTCTGAGGGTTTCTCCCATTTACCACTGTGTATACTCTGTGCTCTAAATTATTAGTGCTAAGTCCATTCCTTTGTGTGCTCCATACTATGTCAGCATTGGGGGTAGTTTCTTAATCTTTCTTTCTTCCTTCCTTTCTTTCTCTTTCTTTCTTTCTTTCTTTCTTTCTTTCTTTCTTTCTTTCTTTCT
>NW_023270316.1:62296417-62454791 GCF_011800145.1 Mirounga leonina
TTCTTTCTTTCTTTCTTTCTTTCTTTCTTTCTTTCTTTCTTTCTTCTTTCTTGAACACCTACTATGTGTTAAGCACTAGAAATATAGCAGTAAGCAAGACAAAGTCTCTAACATCACAGAGCTTAAGTTTTAGTGAAGAAAGACTGATAATACCCCAATAAATAAGTCAATAGGCAGGATATTGAAAGAGAAAAGATTGCTGCATTAGAGAGAGTCTGACAGGAGGTAGATGAAGTGGTAATGGGATGACCTCTCCAGGGAGGTGTCATTTAAGAAGAGAAACTAAATGATGTAAACAGCTGGGGGAAGCACTTTCCAAAACATAGGAATGGCAAGAGCATATGACACGTGGTGGGGGGCAAAGCTTGGAGGCTTGCAAGAGGCAGTGGGGCATGCCATGAGATAGAGTGGTAGACAAGAGCCCAATCTTGGGGCAAGGTTTTTGCATTTTATTCTAACGTCACACTATGTTGAACTATGTTATGTGGACTCTATGTTAGTTGGGGTGGAGTAATAAAAAAGGAATGTGTTGAAAAGTCCAAAGACTATACTGTGAGGATGGAGACTTCGATGAGGGTAAGAGCCACATTCAGAGGCAGAAGCTCCCCATGCTTTTTGCAGTGTTCCTGGGGCTAAGGGGAGACAGCCAATTTTCATCTTAAATGTCCATCATCAAGTCAAACTTGCGAAGCCATCCAGAGGATAGAAATTGCTACCAACCCTTTGGCTTGGTAGCACCATATTCTTTCTTGAGAAGGGGTGTGTGTGTGTGTGTGTGTGTGTGCATGCACACACACATGCAGGGAACATGAAATATATGCCAGGCTGAGCTCCTCATTTGCTTTCACTTTAAACTCACATCACACATTGGGTTGGGTACTTTTGAGATGTCAGCTCTGGCTAAGAACTAGTGTAACAGCAAACAGGGAAGAGGTATCGACAGGTCCCAAGGCAAAGCATTTTCAGAACAAAAGTTGTCAATATTTTCTGCAGGTCTCTGCCACGGCTTGCATAAACTGCAGCTCTTTTTTCCACATTTTATTTAAGAAATAATTTTTTTCTATTAAAGACTTATAACTAACAACACTGGCATAGACTTGTTTTGTATCAAAAGCTCATCCACTGGAGATGGTCCTCCCTTGTACATTTGCTGCCACGTCCATGGAAGTTATGTGAACAAAGAGGGAACGCTTCTCTTGCATCTCGGTTGAACCGAACCATTAGCTGACACGCTTACTTAAAAAGTTATTCCATGTAATACTTACCTATGCAAATTGAAGTTGTCTTAGGACAATCGATTCTGGGGCCAAGACAGCAACTGCCTTCCATCACTGCTAGCTTAAAATCCTGAAGTAGCCTTGTGTCTTTATTAATTGACTTTTTGCATTTTATATATACTGAAGTGCTAATGAAGAGCTATTACCATGGGGGAAAGTGGAGGAAAATTACTCCCAGATGAAAGATAAGAAAAAAGGTAAGAGGAGAGGGGTAAAGGAGTCCCAAGCAGGTAGGAAGGACGCTCTGCCCAGGACAGCCTCCTCTGTGTTCAAGCATCAATATCTTTATGCCTGTGTTTGACAGTTGTCACCATTTCAACAGCTATTACATATATACAACACGGACATGTGCACACACATAGATATAAACTTATACCTATATAGACACATATGCACATACAGTACATATATACATGTATTGAACTGTTTATTACAAAAGCATCTCACAAACATTCACCCATCCAGTTAATTGACAGATGTTTGAACTCTACAAAGTTCCAGCCACTATTCCGGGAGGTAGGAGTACATCAGTGAACAAAAAAGACGAAATCTCTGCCCTCATAGAGTTTCCATTAATTTTAATAATTCTGGAGTCAGATGCTGATGCCATATTTGGCTTAGCCATTCTCCTGTTTTGGGACCTTCCAGTTGTTTCTCATAATTATAGACGGTCCCCAACTTAGGATGGGGACCAACTTAATGATTTTTTGACTTTATGATGGTGTGAATACCCATTCAGCAGAAACCGTACTTTGAGTTTTGCATGTGGATGTTTTCCTGGACTAGCGATATGCAGTGCGCCCCTCTCTTGTGATGCTGGGCAGTGGCCGCAGTCTCCAGGCAGCCACGTGACCACAAGGGCAAACCACCGATACACGGACAGCACTCTGTATCCATATGACCATTCTGTTTCTGTATACTCAGTATAGTAGTCAATAAACTGCATACGATATTCAGCACTTTGTTATAAAATAGGCTTTGTGTTAGATGACTTTGCCCAACTAGGCTAATGTAAGTGTTCTGAGCATGTTTAAGATCAGCTAGGCAAAGCGATGGTGTTTGGTGGGTTATGTGGATAAATGCATTTTCAACTTGTGATATCATACTTTTGATGGGCTTAATAGGGACATAACCCCATTGTAAATCCAAGAAGCTCTGTATTAAAAAATGTTGCACTAAGCGTCCTTGTACATTTTTGTTGTGTGTGTGTGAGCATGTATCTGTAGGATAGATTTTTTATTTAAAACTTCTACAAAAAGTTATTCCCCCAATTAAAAGTTTTGAAATGAATTTCATTGTGAATTGTGGATTTTGATCAATGCTGTTGTGCCAAACCCAGAAAATAATTTTAATGAAAGGTTAGGGGAAAACTCCTCTGGGGTTCTTTTTCTACTTCCCTGCCTTTTGCCATATGCCAAAAAAAAATTTTTTTTTCAATGATTTCCTTGCCAGTAACTGCTTTTGGCATAGCCAGAAGCTGAACATTAAGGGGTGGGGGGGGAGGCGGAAAGGAGCATTTGGCTCCAAATTGCATAACTTGGCAAGTTTTCCTACTACGGTAGTCATGTTTTTGCAAGATTCAGTGAACTTTCTGAAGGCTGACTCTCCATCAGTAGTTTGCTGCAGTGAAACCGTGACAGCATGGCTGCCTCTCTCCCCCTTGACTAATTCCTCTCTCCCCTGCAGTTTAGGGCTCCGTGAAGGCCATTTGTTCTAGTTCTTGCGGTATTCTCTCACCCAGTGCTGTAGGCCTTGCTTCTTCTGTATTCCCTCTTGCATTTAAACCCTTTCCCCTTCTGGTGCGCCTGGGTGGCTCAGTCAGTTAAGCGTCTGCCTTCGGCTTAGGTCATCATGATCCCAGGGTCTGGGACCGAGCCCTGCGTTGGGCTCCTTGCTCAATGGGGAGTCTGTTTCTCCCTTGCCCTCTGTGCTCTCTCTTCCTCTCTCTCTATCTCTCTCTCAAATAAATAAATAAAATCTTAAAAAAATTAAACTCTTTCCCCTTCTAATAAGTTACCTCAGACATGATAATAGAAGGCCAATGAGGAGTTCACTTCCTGAACTCCTTTGGGGTGTGTGTGTGTGTATGTGTGTGTGTGTGTGTGTGTGTGTGTGTAGGTAGAGACCATGAAGATGTACTTCCGGGATGACTGATGAAATGCCACTCCATCTTTGATGCTATAATAATAATCGATGGTGGCAAATATTCTTTTTTTTTTTTTGAGTATAGGTGACACACAATGTCCCATTAGTTTCAGGTGAGCAACATAGTGATTTGACAAGTCCGTACATTATGCTATGCTACCCACAAGCATAGCTACCATCTGTCACCATACATTGCATTTTAATTTTATTGACCATATTCCTTAACAGTAGCAAATATTCTTGAATACTTACTCTGTGCTAGGTGCTGTGCTAAGCCCTCATCATTTTTGTTTCACTCCCTTAATAACCCCACAGTATAGGAACCATCCTCCTCATCTTCCATGTGGGGAAAAAAAAAAAATGAGAAAGTAATTGCTCCAAGTGCACACAGCTAAAAGTTGGAGATCTGGGATTTGAATCTTTTGGATTCTGGAGTCCCACACTTCTGGGTGCCATGCATCCTGCCTCATTTCCTGTCTAGGCCACGTCTGAGGGTGTTTCATGTCGGAGGAGCTTTTCTTTACTTACTTCTCTGGCACACATCAAGGCCACAGCCATGGGCCAGTGCTGAGCTTCTGAGAAACACAATAAAGGTATTTATGATCCTGCTTGTGATAACTATGATCTCATCTTCCAAGACAGACCTACCAGACTTAGACTCAGAGACCTGAGTTAGAATAGTGGCTCTATCGCTTGTTGAACACTGTGACCTTTCTAGGTGTCTTACCTTGGAAAATAGTGGCCATAATAACTCCCTTATAAGCTGTGGTGAGGATGAGACAGTATGTGTATAAGCACCCACGAAAGGATACTTTTATTGTTATTTCTTATTATCATTCCAAGTGATGGAAAGACAATTCAAATTTCCATGAGAAGGAAGAATATAAGTCTGAGTTCCTAACTGAAGAGACTCCAAAGTTTCCAGGAGCTATGACATGGAGGAACCTTGAAAACATTACACCAAGTGGAAGAAGCCAATCACAAAGGCCACATATTGGATGATTCTATTCATATGAAGTATCTGGAATAGGCAAATCTATATGGATAGAAAGTATTTCTTTTTTTTTTTTATTCTTATGTTAATCCCCATACATTACATCATTAGTTTTAGATGTAGTGTTCCATGATTCATTGTTTGTGCATAACACCCAGTGCTCCATGCAGAATGTGCCCTCCTCAATACCCACCACCAGGCTAACCCTTCCTCCCACCCCCCTCCCCTCTAGAACCCTCAGTTTGTTTTTCAGCATCCATCGTCTCTCATGGTTCGTCTACCCCTCCGATTTCCCCTGCTTCATTCTTCCCCTCCTGCTACCTTCTTCTTCTTTTTTTTTTTCTTAACATATATTGCATTATTTGTTTCAGAGGTACAGATCTGAGATTCAACAGTCTTGCACAATTCACAGCACTTACCAGAGCACATACCCTCCCCAGTGTCTATCACCCAGTCACCCCATCCCTCCCACCCCACCCCCCACTCCAGTTTGTTTCCTGCGATTAAGAATTCCTCATATCAGTGAGATCATATGATACATGTCTTTCTCTGTTTGACTTATTTCGCTCAACATAATACCCTCCAGTTCCATCCACGTCGTTGCAAATGGCAAGATCTCATTCCTTTTGATGGCTGCATAATATTCCATTGTGTATATATACCACATCTTCTTTATCCATTCATCTTTTGATGGACATCTTGGCTCTTTCCACAGTTTGGCTATTGTGGACATTGCTGCTATAAACATTGGGGTGCACCTACCCTTTCGGATCCCTACTTTTGTATCTTTGGGGTAAATACCCAGTAGGGCAATTGCTGGATCATATGGTAGCTCTATTTTCAACTTTTTGAGGAACCTCCATACTGTTTTCCAGAGTGGCTGCACCAGCTTGCATTCCCACCAACAGTGTAGGAGGGTTCCCCTTTCTCCGCATCCCCGCCAACATCTGTCATTTCCTGACTTGTTAATTTTAGCCATTCTGACTGGTGTGAGGTGGTATCTCATTGAGGTTTTGATTTGGATTTCCCTGATGCCGAGCGATGTTGAGCACTTATTCATGTGTCTGTTAGCCATTTGGATGTCTTCTTTGGAAAAATGTCTGTTCATGTCTTCTGCCCATTTCTTGATTGGATTCTTTGTTCCTTGGGTGTTGAGTTTGATGAGTTCTTTATAGATTTTGGATACTAGCCCTTTATCTGATATGTCATTTGCAAATATCTTCTCCCATTCTGTCGGTTGTCTTTTGGTTTTGTTGACTGTTTCCTTTGCTTTGCAAAAGCTTTTTATCTTGATGAAGTCCCAATAGTTCATTTTTGCCCTTGCTTCCCTTGCCTTTGGCAATGTTTCTAGGAAGAAGTTGCTTCGGCTGAGGTCAAAGAGGTTGCTGCCTGTGTTCTCCTTTAGGATTTTGATGGACTCCTGTCTCACATTGAGGTCTTTCAACCATTTGGAGACTATTTTTGTGTGTGGTGTAAGGAAATGGTCCAGTTTCATTCTTCTGCATGTGGCTGTCCAATTTTCCCAACACCATTTGTTGAAGAGACTGTCTTTTTTCCATTGGATATTCTTTCCTGCTTTGTCAAAGATGAGTTGACCATAGAGTTGAGGGTCCATTTCTGGGCTCTCTATTCTGTTCCATTGATCTATGTGTCTGTTTTTGTGCCAGTACCATGCTGTCTTGATGATGACAGCTTTGTAATAGAGCTGGAAGTCCGGAATTGTGATGCCGCCAGCTTTGCTTTTCTTTTTCAACATTCCTCTGGCTATTTGGAGTCTTTTCTGGTTCCATACAAATTTTAGGATTATATGTTCCATTTCTTTGAAAAAAGTGGAGGGTATTTTGATGGGGATTGCATTGAATGTGTAGATTGCTCTAGGTAGCATTGACATCTTTACAATATTTGTTCTTCCAATCCATGAGCATGGAACGTTTTTCCATTTCTTTGTGTCTTCCTCAATTTCTTTCATGAGTATTTTATAGTTTTCTGAGTACAGATCCTTTGTCTCTTTGGTTAGATTTATTCCTAGGTATCTTATGGTTTTGGGTGCAATTGTAAATGGGATCGACTCCTTAATTTCTCTTTCTTCTGTCTTGTTGTTGGTGTATAGGAATGCCACTGACTTCTGTGCATTGATTTTATATCCTGCCACTTTACTGAATTCCTGTATGAGTTCTAGCAGTTTTGGGGTGGAGTCTTTGGGGTTTTCCATATAAAGTATCATATCATCTGCAAAGAGTGAGAGTTTGACTTCTTCTTTGTCGATTTGGATGCCTTTTATTTCTTTTTGTTGTCTGCTGTGGCTAGGACTTCCAATACTATGTTGAATAGCAGTGGTGATAGTGGACATCCCTGCCACATTCCTGACCTTAGGGGGAAAGCTCTCAGTTTTTCCCCATTGAGAATGATATTCGCTGTAGATTTTTCATAGATGGCTTTTATGATATTGAGGTATGTACCCTCTATGCCTATACTCTGAAGAGTTTTGATCAAGAAAGGATGCTGTACTTTGTCAAAAGCTTTTTCTGCATCTATTGAGAGGATCATATGATTCTTGTTCTTTCTTTTGTTAATGTATTGTATCACATTGATTGATTTGCAGATGTTGAACCAGCCTTGCAGCCCAGGGATAAATCCCACTTGGTCGTGGTGAATAATCCTTTTAATGTACTGTTGGATCCTATTGGCTAGTATTTTGGTGAGAATTTTTGCATCCATGTTCATCAGGGATATTGGTCTGTAATTCTCCTTTTTGATGGGGTCTTTGTCTGGTTTTGGGATCAAGGTAATGCTGGCCTCATAAAACGAGTTTGGAAGTTTTCCTTCCATTTCTATTTTTTGGAACAGTTTCAGAAGAATAGGTATTCATTCTTCTTGAAATGTTTGGTAGAATTCCCCTGGGAAGCCATCTGGCCCTGGGCTTTTGTTTTTTGGGAGATTTTTGATGACTGCTTCAATTTCCTTAGTGGTTATAGGTCTGTTCAGGTTTTCTATTTCTTCCTGGTTCAGTTTTGGTAGTTGATACATCTCTAGGAATGCATCCATTTCTTCCAGGTTATCTAATTTGCTGGCATAGAGTTGCTCATACTATGTTCTTATAATTGTTTGTATTTCTTTGGTGTTGGTTGTGATCTCTCCTCTTTCATTCATGATTTTGTTGATTTGGGTCATTTCTCTTTTCTTTTTGATAAGTCTGGCCAGGGGTTTATCAATCTTGTTAATTCTTTCAAAGAACCAGCTCCTAGTTTCGCTGATCTGTTCTACTGTTCTTTTGGTTTCTATTTCATTGATTTCTGCTCTGATCTTTATTACTTCTCTTCTCCTGCTGGGTTTAGGCTTTATTTGCTGTTCTTTCCCCAGCTCCTTTAGGTGTAGGGTTAGGTTGTGTACTTGAGACCTTTCTTGTTTCTTGAGAAAGGCTTGTATTGCTATATACTTTCCTCTTAGGACTGCCTTTGCTGCATCCCAAAGATTTTGAATAGTTGTGTTTTCATTTTCATTGGTTTCCATGTATTTTTTTAATTCTTCTTTAATTTCCTGGTTGACCCATTCATTCTTCAGTAGGATGCTCTTTAGCCTCCATGTATTTCAGTTCTTTCTGGCTTTCCTCTTGTGATTGAGTTCTAGTTTCAAAGCATTGTGGTCTGAAAATAGGCAGGGAATGATCCCAATCTTTTGGTACTGGTTGAGACCTGATTTATGACCTAGGATGTGATCTATTCTGGAGAATGTTCCATGGGGACTAGAGAAGAATGTGTATTCCATTGCTTTGGGATGGAATGTTCTGAATATGTCTGTGAAGTCCATTTGGTCCAGTGTGTCATTTAAAGTCTTTATTTCCTTGTTGATCTTTTGCTTAGACGATCTGTCCATTTCAGTGAGGGGGGTGTTAAAGTCCCCCACTATTATTGTATTGTTGTCGATGTGTTTCTTTGCTTTTGTTATTAATTGCCTTATATAATTGGCTGCTCCCATGTTAGGGGCATAGATATTTACAATTGTTAGATCTTCTTGTTGGATAGACCCTTTAAGTAGGATATAATGTCCTTCCTCATCTCTTATTACAGTCTTTGGTTTAAAATCTAATTTGTCTGATATAAGGATTGCCACCCCAGCTTGGACAGAAAGTATTTCATTGGTTGCCTAGGGCTGGGAGGTTTAGGGGGAATGGAGTGTGACCAACACTAGACAAATAGTCTAGTGTTGATTGTGGTGATGGTTGTGTAACACTGTGAACATACTAAAAACCATCAAGTTACATACTTTAAGTGGGCAAACCATAAGGTATTGGAATGATGTCTCAATAAAAAAGTTTCTATTAAAAAGAAGTTTCTGATATCTGTTTACTTAAAAGAAATTGAGAAATACTACAACCTAATGTTTATATGAATGCATTTCTCAAAAAAGTAGTCTCTTTCTTAGCCATGGCACTGAGACAAAAGTATCAAAAAATACTTAGAAAGTTAAACACAAAAAAGCTAAAGGCAAAACAAACTCAGGAAGAGAAGCTAGACGGAAAAAAGTAGAAAGCTGGAAATGAGACTGCCTATAAGTCCACACTGGACCTGACTCATGCTCAGTGGGGCATGCATTTTGAGCTTGTTATACAGTGATGGACCTGCTGTGATTCATTCACCCTCTCTTGTGGGAAATCCATGTGACAAAATGGCCTCCATGAAAAAGCAATTTGACCTTGTCCCATAGGCCACACAGATGTGTGTGTGGCAAGGTGCCTAAGTAAGATGCGGACAATTAGGTGCTTGTGGAATCAAACCGTGGTGTCTGAATCCCAATTAACTGACCTATCCAGTTCCGGCTCTAGGTGTTTGGTCCACAGCAGGTGTGAGACCTGCCAAAATATGAGGAGATGCAGAAGTAACTTGGTCATAAATGTCTTGTCTCTTGTCTCTGAGAAGAGAAAATACCTATAAAAGTGCCTGGCTCATGTTAAGACTTTAATGGATGTTTGTGGAAAGTATTGTTGTTGGAATGAACCCAGCCATAAAAGATCTTGTCTCCCTCACTGACTCTTGAGTGGTGAATTCAGCGGAAAAAAAGAGTTAAACCACTTTTTGACATACTAATAATTTTTATTTTTGGTGGTACCTTCCAGTTTATAGGGTGTCCCTAAGTCAATAGTTCATTTGATTTTTGAACAGCACTATAGGGGCATAGAATGCTAGACAGTAGTATTCTCAGAGATGTCTGTCCGTGTTCAAGGTCACATGGCCAGGGCCAAGACCCGAATTCAGTCCTCTTCCCAGGACATGTGAGTGAAAATTAGTTGGCCTAGTTAATCAACTTAATTTTTCAATATTTCAAGGGATTATATTGTTTGCTCACTGGCCTCAAAGAGAGCGTTGTTGATAAAACCACCACATATGGCGATGATGGGGGCTGGCCAACCAAGCTACCACTTCTTGAGGACAAAGTGAAGGAGTGAACTCTGCCTAAGAGCACAGAATCCAGTGCCTGTTGGGGAAGGAGTTTAACAAGATGGTTAGGAGCGTAGGTTTGGAACCACATTCTGGCTCTATTACAGTTTTGTCATCTATAAGTTTGGGGCAGTATCACCATCATATAAGATTGTTGCAAGGGTTGAGTGTGCGACTGTGTGCTGGGTATTGAGCAGAGTGCTTAGCACACAGTCAGTGCTCATTACAAACTATGTTTTAATTAGTCATTTCTTTTTCCTGTTTCTTTTTATTTCATCTTCTCATTGTCATCCTCCTGCCATTTGCTCAGGAAATTACAGGGCCATCTCATAACAACTGAGAATTTGGGCCACTTGTGAGGAAGCATAGAAATATGTGAGAGATTTGGGGTCAGCTGACATGCAGGGAAGATATTCTTTATTTAGCTTAATATTTGAAAACTAAGACCAGCCTAATCATGTTTGTTCTCCCCTTTCTCCAAATGCAATTTATCCATCTAGTCCCTTCTTCAGACATTTTTTCCCCTTCACTAACATTGTTGAACCTCAACCACACTTTAGATTTAAAGCAGCTGAGGAAGCTTGACCTTTCCAGACATGACCATCCACTGAGCTGGAGAGAGTGGCTGCCAGGTCACAGAAACCATGGGTCAGAAATGACCAGGAAGATTTTGGACTGGAGGGCAGACTGGGCTTGGGATGGACCATCTAGACAGCATGGAGGACCAAAGGACCAGGTCATGATATGAGACATGGGATCGGGGTTTATGTGAGCTTCAAAGACAGAGCCATGACCAGAGTCCCAGTTATCTAGCTGAACTGGAGGGCATGGCCATGGTCTGGCCTCTCCACCGGCTGAACGAGATTGGAACTCGGAGGTCCACACAGGGCAGCAAGCACAGGCAGAGACGCACTGAAGGTGGATGTTCAGTGGTGGAGGCTGAGGCAATAGGCACCTGTCGGGTTTCAACATTACCATTTAAACCACCAGACACAGGACTTGCATTGAGTGGCTGAGACATCCATTCAGAATCTGGGATAGGTGGGTGGGCCCCTCAACCTAGCCACCACACATGAGGATGTCCTTGCTCAGGGCCTTTACTCCCTAACCTCTGGGCGAACTCAGGCTAGTAGACAGGTGCTTCCCCTCCAGGCAAAGTACTGGCCTTCAGAGGCTAGAGCTTTCAGCAGAGGGTTCTAAAGGGAATCCTACTAGCTCTCAAATGCCCGAGTTTATTCTTTTTTTTTTTTTTTAAAGATTCCATTTATTTGACAGAGAGAGAGAGCACAAGCTGGGGGAGCAGCAGAGGGACAGGGAGAAGCAGGCTCCCCCCTGAGCAGGGAGCCCGATGCAGGGCTCGATCCCAGGACCCTGGGATCATGACCTGAGCAAAGGCCGATGCTTAGCCGACTGAGCCACCCAGGACCACGCCCAGGTTTATTCTTGATGTTCCTAAGACATGAGAGGCAAATGAAAACTAGTAAGAGCTTCAAGTTGAGAATCTTTTGATTTCTCAACCACTGCAGGATTTCTCGACCCATTAATCAACTCTGTCAGTCACCAGAGGCTCATGTGACCCCATGAACCAATCACCGCAGCTGCAAGTGACCTCTCTGCATGGTCCACACACCCATCCTCCTGTCTTCTGCTAGATCTTTTGGTGTGCACCTGTGCAGCAATGTAAAAGACATTCTTTGCAGTTTGTCCAGTTAAAACCAGTACCCGCTGTAGGTGAATGTTGATTTCAGATCTGAGCCTCGCAGGTAATGTTAATGGTATGCTATTGGGCAGAGATGAATTCAGAGCGCAGAAAATACTGCTTAGTGGAAGGAACCCCAGGTCAGGAGCACTGTGTCAGGATTTAAGAGACCTGAATTCTAGGGGTGCCTGGGTGGCTCAGTCGTTAAGCGTCTGCCTTCAGCTCAGGTCATGGTCCCAGGGTCCTGGGATCGAGCCCCGCATCGGACTCCCTACTCCGCGGGAAGCCTGCTTCTCCCTCTCCCACTCCCCCTGCTTGTGTTCCCTCTCTCGCTGTGTCCCTCTCTGTCAAATAAATAAATAAAATCTTAAAAAAAAAAAAAGAAGACCTGAATTCCAGTCTTTGCTCTACTACTGATTGTGCTGTAACCTGGACTGGTCTCAGCGTTGCTGACTGTGAAATATGGTTAATACTTGCGCTCTCTCTCTGTCACAATGATCTGATGAAATCATATGGGAAAAAGGATTTCAGAGATTAAAAAGTGCTTAATTCTTTCATTCAAAAGTGTTTGATAGCAGCATATTGGTTACTAACTAAATGTAGCATGCCAGGAGGGGGGCAAACAGAGCTGAGATCAGCCGGGGGTCTCTGCTCTCTAGAGTGAGGCTGGGCCTCCAGAGCTATGAGAGAAGGAAGCAGAGAGGGGAGGACTGGGCAGAGGAGCAGGGTCTGGAGCCTGGGAGGGAAACTGAGGCGGGGAGGAGAAGGCAGTTCCCTCAGGTTCAAATGGCAAAGATGATGTCCAGCGAGCCAGAATAGAGGGATCAGGAACCACAGTCCAGAGCCTGGAAAACAGAGGCTCAGAGGTTCAGAAAGGGGGCTGCCAAAGCACCGGGTGGTAACCCCAGCAGGTGCAGGGCGCAGGCTGCCCAAGGGGAGAACGGGCCTTTTCAGCATCGCCTCCCCTCCCAAACCAGGTGAGCGAGATGTCTGAAGGGACACAGAAGCAAGCTCTAGGTAGGTGTAAAACAAAGCCATGGTGCTCCAACCGGAGTGTGCATCAGAATCACCTGGAGTGTTTCTTAAGCCACAGCTCACTGGGCCCCACTCTCAAGTTTCTGATTCAGTAAGTTTGGGGTGGGGCCCTCGCCCAGAACATTTGCATGTCTAACAAGTGCCCAGGTGCAGCTCATCTGCCAGTCGGAGGGTGACACTTAGAGACCCGCGCGCACTGGGCCAGGCGCTCTGAATCCCTGGCCCATGAAAGAAACGATAAGCAGAGGAAGCATGTCCGAACTATCCTGGCAGCCTGCTCATGGCGGCAGGTGTTCTAACTTGGCTCTGACGCAGGCTCAGACCCACCCAGCGGTGATACCAGGCTCACAGCCCTGGCGTGGGTGCTGCTGCCACTGCTTTCTCCGTCTCTGTTTAATCTTGGACGGGGATAGATCCTTGGCCGAAGCGCCTGGTGCCCTCTCTGCTTTACTTCCGCAACCTGGGGATGCTCTGGGCGGGTTAGGACTACCACTTATGGACACAAACAGTCTGGGAGCATTTTTCTTCTCTGGAATACTTGCGAGTGGGCAAACATCTCCTGGATCATGTTGTATCTCTTCCCTCATGCTTTGTCTGCCTTTCTTCAAGGCTTGCGAGTGGTTGTGATTTCCTGATTACATTTTTTCACTTTCTGTGTTTCTTCTGCACTGGTCATGCATCTTAAACTGAAAAACATTGGGTGGCCAGTTTACTCTCCATCCTTTGCACAGTCTTAGCAATATGATGGATAATGCATGGAGGTTCTTCTCCCTGTTCCCCTTCCTTCCGATTCCCTCTCCATTGAGACACACAGAAGCTCTGCACTCTTTAGTCACAATTTCTCAATGCTGTCGTGGTGGGGAGAAATACTAAGGAGAATAGAAGAAGCAACTTATTATTCAAGCGTAGAGGATGGAGTGCATGGGGCATGGTTGGGTCAGGGAAGTTTCTATAAACTGGTGTTTCCTAACTCTGGTTGTGTGATAGAATCACCTGGGAGGTTTTTATACCTAATACGCAGGACGTGAGATTATGACTTAAGCTTATCTGGGATGGACCCTCGGCACTGGAAAATTTGAATCTCCTCGGGGTATTGTAATGTGTAGTCAAGCCTGAGATTTGCTGTTCTACACCAATTTTTCTTAACAACAGCTGGGTGCTAAGCACAGCTGCACTTTGGTGTGACTTCCTTTTAACAACCACAAACCATGTTAAGGGGGGCTGGAGGCTGCCCCCTATGGGGTAGAAGTCCACACCGCAACCCTAAGTTTAGACAGGTGACAATGGGAAGGACGTATTGCAAGACCAGGTGGGCAAGATAAAAAAGGCAAGTTCTGAAGGCAGCAAAAAATCCCAGCTGAGGGTGACAGAGGCTGGAAGCAGTTCAGGAATATGAACCAAAGGTTATGGTACCAAGAGAGCAAATGACCAGGGTCAGGTTATCCTAGGCCCATGGAGCTAGCACGGGTATAAAGCTTGATTCTAGAACCAACTGCAGCATAGGTCAGGAACTCCATATGTCCCATGTCCTGGGCCAGAACTGGGTGAGTGGGACTACATTCACCTGGGGTTTTCACAACCAGGCATGAAAAAGAGGAAGGCAGTCGGGTCTTGAAAAGTAAAAAGGGGAGAGGAAATTATTTGGTCTACATAATGCTCATCGACCAGTTGCATTGTTTCTGTTTTTGTCTTCACCAAACTAAGTATTTCTGGCGTTGTATAGATCCCTGAGATAATGAGAATTCAGACAGAACCGTCCCTTGGGGCAACACTCCTTAAACGTGAATAGTGCAAGTGCATTCCCTGGGGATCTTGTTAAAGTGGTGATTCTAGTTCATTTGGTCTGGGGGGTGTGTGTGTGTGTTGGGGGCTGCTGGAGGGGCCCAAGACTCCGCATTTCTCATAGTCTGCCACGTGGTGCTCATCTGAGGACCACTTTTGAGTAGCACGGACTTAGAGGACTTAATGCACTGGAGAACACCACCTCGCCGAGACCTGTTGAGTCACTATCGATGAGAAGGTTGACACATGCTTTCCCTCTTTTCTCAGATTAAGGGGGTCTATTGTTTTTGCAGAAGGATCCCATTCTGTGAGCAAAGTAACTTTCTGAACACCTAAGTACAAGGACAGCATCATGCCATAAACAATGTTTCGCATCACCCACTTTCCTTCCCCACACCCTGTCCCATCAGAAAGGCCGATGTTCCACAGAGTGAACCAGGCTTGAGTTGACCTAGTGAAGCAAGAACCACAAATCAGTAACCTGTTACCTGGGAACAGAGCAGCAATTCTTTCGTAAATGAATGTCAATGAGGTATAATTTTCTGCTGGAGCAGAATTCCTACACCTGACAGTATTCTTAATATACTTTAATTAAGAGGTTAATCTGTTGTAGAAATTGCTTTTCTCTGAAGCCACCTGAAATCAATTTAAACTCAATTACAAGTGGTTAGCTATTGTTTATGTGGTTAAAGATTAGAGAATACATTTTTGCTTGTCAGGAGCCATCCGAGCAAATTTTGAATGTCATGATCAGAGGAGAGTCTGAATAGTTGAGTGCTCTTTAATGGGCATGGAGAAACCATTAGAAAATATAATCAGTCATATTTGATGACTTGACCTTGGGACTCAGCTAGAAAAGGGTCTAATCATTTCTGTCCCTTAAGTGCCACCAGGATTGCTCTGCTGAAATTAATTGATCATTACGTGCTTTCTGAGAGCCTAATATACCCTATTTGATGGAATATAAATTGCAAAAATAATCTGTAAATTATATAACAAGCTTCAGAATACATTTGCCCTCTGTCTCTTTAGCACAGATTAAATCTGACAGCTAGTTTCAAAATGATCAAAATTGCTTAACTCCTCCAATAGTTTGGAATGCTTGAGTTTTACGAAGAAAAAAAAATCTATTGCCTGGCATGTGCCCAGTATATAGATTTGAATTACAATCCATTTTCCATCAGCAAAATGTAGAGATAAAAAGAGGTCTGAAAAGGTTTTCTGGGGCCTGAATGCATTATTTTATTCAATTGCTTAGTAAGGTACTTAGCTGCTATTAAAAATTTGGATGCATGTCAGAGAGCAGGAAGCTGTTTTGAATCCTATCCACTTCCACGCTAAGTATATGAAAGAATTACATGCCTCTAATAGGCCAGCCGGCTTGCTAATGTGATACCCCATAGTCTGGGTGAACGGCACACAATGACAGCACACTCCACTGATTATCAGCGGGTTAAAGGTCTCTTGTCATCCTTTCAGGTGTCAAAATGATGAATCCAATTACCTCCTCTGTTTATGTGTATTCTTCTGGGATCAAGACATTCTGCCACTGTAGCGTACGCATTCCATGACATTTGGGTTAAAGTTGCAGAAAGTCTTTCTCTAGAACTCTTCCCCTGCAGAAGATTATTTAAAAAAGTTTTCCTTTAGGTTGACACTTTTCATATTTGAAATAAACCTTCCAGGATTTTCTTCCGTAAGTGTTGAATGGTTAACTATCGAGCAGAAGACCATCTGTTCCTCCTAATTGGCATAATGAGGGAAGACCACATTTGGGGAGCCTGGAAAAAAAATAATAACGTGTGATGAAGTGGGCTCAGAGTAGTGTTTAGCAGAAGAGACTGGGGCAGCTCCCTAGATGCCAGGCCAGTGGGAGGTTTTCTGGGAACTGGACCTCTGGAAGCTAACATCTCTTGGGACTTGAGTGAGGGGATGCAGCTCAGCTATGGGGACCTAGTTTATTATGTTAGAGCTCTGGGTCGGACTACAGGGGTTCAGATCCCAGCTCTGTCACTTACTACACTTGATCTAACTGTGAGCCTTTGGGAGGATGTCTTAGCTTCTTAGAGCCTCAATTCCCCCAACTGTAAAATGAGGATAATAATGAAGATTAAATGCAGGAGTGTATGAAACGCTTGGTAGAGTGTCAGGCATGCACATTTACTAAGCTCTTCATCATAATTAAGCAGAGCATAAAATGATTTGGTGTCTCTTTTCTGAGCCCTAGTCAGGGGTGCCTGATTTGAGAATTTTTTTTTCCTAGCTTGTGAAATTTTTGATATGAAAAGTCTTACAAAGATACCAAAATGAAGCTGTATCTAATTTTTCATTTCACAGGTACCTTTATGACAACTCCTCTTGCAGTGAGGGTGGAATGAGGGGCTGGGAGAGTACTCAAGACAAGCTCTGCCCTGGGGAGGGGGTAGGGGGCTGTGTGGTAGTCTCAGTTCCTCCACAAAGCAGCTGTGTGAGGTTGAGAGCAAGAAGTCCCTCCTTCTCTGGGCTCATATTATTTGTATAAAGTGACAGGGCTGAACAGATAACTGTTAAGGTAGTTTAGAGCACTGGGATTCCATGATTCTATATTGCTAACCATCTCTAGAACGTTCCCTGCTCCACACCCAGGCCACAATGCTCAGAGGGTGGGCACAGACAGGGCAGCATGGCAGTGCAGTGACCTCACATCTGTGGCTTCAGCTTCATGCTGTTTGACCTCTCTGTTTATGGCCCACGTGGGACCACATGGGTGGTCCCACGTGGGTGGCCATTCACTAAGGCATGGTTATACAGCCTTTAAAAATCATGTCTCCCTTTGAGAAATACAAAACAAAAATCCTCCATTCCTGAATTCACTCCATCCTGGGAGATGCTGATAAGCCTCCTACATAACCCCTGACACCCTTTCCCCCACTTTATGATTTGAGGAGTATCTGCTCTGTCCTCCCTCACCCCACCCTTCCCCAAACATCCACCCTCAGCAGAGGTCATAAAAGGCCACCCCGAGGGCCAGAATCAACCCACAGATTATATTACTTGTCCCCCCAGAAAGGATTTCCACAGTTGGAATTAGTTCCTGGCACTGAAAAATCAGAAGATGTCACATGAAACCCAGCTTTTCAGCTTCTTTTGAAAAAAATAACAAAGAGAAAAATATGACCAGAATTTCCCCTAGAAGGATGACCTGGTACAGCACAGGGTGAAGAGTCTGGCCAGGAAGTGAAAAGGGCGACACCCTGACTCTTCACTCGGGAGTGTCTCCGTAGCAAGTTGAGAGATGTCCCCTCGAGCCTCTTTGAACTGGCCCAGGACCAGCAAGTTCACCAGTCACCCTGAGACCCTTGGTGCAGAGAAGCTTCATGGGAGAGCCTCACTCCTGCCCTGAGGTTTGCTTCCCTCCAAGTTGCCCACCAGGCCCTTGTAGTCCTTCGAGTCATTTGAGTCTGTGCCCCTCCCATGGGTTCATACCTTTGAGTTTCAGTTCTTTAAGATTCAATCCTTGAGAACATGCAAATCCCTCAAACAGGATCTGCACTTTGAGATTTAAATAAGTTACAATACATCACTGTGCAAAAGGCTCTGATTGTATGTTTCACTAGGAACCGAGAGGAGAGGGCTTGGGGACCAAGAGGTTCTAGGCTGCGCCCGAGGGTTAAAACAACAATCTGGGAAGGGTGCAAGAGGGGGTGGGGCTGGACAAAGGCCTGACTTCTTTTACAAATCTCCCTGGACTAGTAGTTGTGAAAGTTAGCACGGGGTACGGTGAGATAGGGAGTGACATGGCCCTCTCTCAATGGAGTGCTCCTCCTCTTGCCTCCACACATTCTCTCAGGAGGATTGGTGCTCCTAGCCATCTGTTGTCTGTAGGACAAAAAATCCCCAGGGGCACTGGAACAGTGGAGAGGAGGTCTGGAACAACCTCACGGCAACTAATTTTAGGACTGGAACACATGTAAATAGCATGCTGCCTCTGGATCTGATTTTCCTCGGATGCTAAATTGCCTTCCAGCCCTGAATTTCTGTAATTCTGGTTTCCTTTGCTATTTTGCAAGAACTGTGACTTTGGGCCAGGGGAGGGTTCATCACTAGCGTAAACCTGCATTTGACTTCACATGATACTCCCCAGCTTATTTGTCAATCAGGTCACAGGTGAGTCCTGTTGAAAGCAGTCCTGCAGAAATTGTACCCTAGAGAAGGTTTGGATTAGAACCACCGCATCACTACATCAAAACTAGTGTGGACAATACCGCCGGTGGCTAACGTCAACCCAGGAAATTGAGTTCAATGTGCCGGTCAATGACTGACCTCAGAAAGAGTCAAAGACCATGAAATCAATATCTACATAGTAACTTCAATACAATATTGAGCATTACCTTGAATTGAGTCATTCATCTGAGAACGCAGTGACTGAATCGAATGCAAGAACAGATGCCCGCACCCCACACGTGCCAACAAAAGGAAATTGCGGCCGAGGAGATAATCTCCATTGATTTAGCCATACAATGAAAGGTTTCACTCCTGTGCAAAATACTTTAACAGGCAAAGGCTTTCTGCTTTGTACTCTAAAAGCTCTAACTCCATTTCCCTAGAAATAGCAAGCATACTATGTCACATTAAATCCCCTGTCAGCTGAATTGTCTGGCATGGAATTTTGGGGTTGAATCATTTTGTCTAAAAAGGCAAAAAAAAAAAAAAGATCATTTGCTTTTTCTCTCCATAATTCTTTTGTTCATTCACTGGGTACTTCAGCCAAATCCAATTGAAGGAATGAAATGTGGCTTATGCTGCTTGCAGATGTGATAGGAGCCTTGGGTGATCCATGAAAGCTGTTGGAATATTTTTAGAAAGATAGTGAAAAACACAAATTCTGTCATCTTGTCGTTATGCAACTATCATATCCATATAGTCTCCTCTAACCTTTTGTATGTACATTTATGTGGTTGTAATAAAAATTAACACACAGTTTTTTCTTTTGTTCTTTTAACACTCTAAACTTGCTCCATAGGCTTCATTTTGAATGACTGGATCATAATCCATCAAATGAGTATTCCATTGTGGTAGATTGCAAAACTGCTTCTAATTCTTCACCTCTCCCTGTTTCTACATCCTTTGCAATGTGATTTTGTAGCTCCTTCCATCAGGGGGTAAAGTTTCTTTTCCAACCCTTGGAATATGGTCTGGTCTTATGACTTGCTCTGGCCAACAGAATGTATCGGAAGTGATGGTGTACAGATTCCAAGCTTGTGCCTCAAGAAGATTTTTGTACTTCAACTTGCCTTCTTGGAACCCTGCTGTAGACCACTGTTATGAGAAAAGTCCCAAGCTAGCCTACTAGAGACTAGGAACCCACGTGGAGGGGAGCACCCGTCATCCCAGCTGTCATAGCTAAGCCCTTCCTAGACCAATGGGCTACCAGTTGACCTGTCACTGACAAGTTTCGTGAAGGAGTCCAGCTGAGACCAGGAGAAATTCTCTGCTGATCTGTAACCTAGTATGCAAAAGCAAATGCATATTGCTGTAAGCCAAAGAGTTTTGGGGTGGTCTGCTCTGCAGCAATAACTGACTGAGCCATAATTCTCAATTTCCATTTTGTTGTTTATGTAGGTGTTCCCAGGATTTTCTTAATTATAAAACAATGCTGTGATGAACATTTGGGTGCAAGTGGAGAATGTGTTTCTTTGAGGATTTTCAGTTTGTTTAAGGAGACTGGCGATTACATTTTATCTCCTCTAACCCTTACCAAAATACTATATTATTGAAATTCTGAGATTGACTATAAAATTATCATTGTCAAGCAAAATCTAAGCTCTTATATTATATAATTGCTTTATATGTCCATATGTGGAGCAATAACAATGCATTTTCCTTATGGAAACATATGGCACATGATCCAATCCAATCTCGAACCAGGAGAGTCATAAAAAATCTCAGAAGCTCATAGAAACTTCTGTTTCATCTGGGCAAACCCTGAGCATATTGACTTCTCTCAGATGGTTCTAAGTAATAAAATATTCTTTTCTATATTTTTGGGTTTTTTTCCTTATTTTTGACCAACCCATCTTTGCTCCTCTAGAGAAACCGTGATTACCCCCAAAGTTTGGCGGCCTCCTGAAAATACCAAACCTCTTGCTGAACAAGCTGTGACCACTTGGGTTGTAGATTGGCAGGGGTCTCTAGCAAGTCATTTGTTTAAATAAAAAATCATTCTACTTAATGACTGCTTCGTGTAAACTGAAATAGTCCCACTATAATAGCAATAATCATTGCGTCATTGATATATATAGGTCTTGCCCAGCAATGGTCAAAAGTCAGTCTGAGATGGTTGATATTTAAGAAGAGTTGTCTAAGGAAAGTACTGGTCATCAAAGATCTAGCCTTTTATAAATTAGATCACCAGAAAGCAATATAGCCATGTTATTTTATTCTAGGTCCCTTGGTTCATCATCATTATTGTTGTCATTATTGGTGCTATTATTGAGATCTCATTAAGAAAAGAAAAGCTAGTGAAAGACATTTTCAGAGCTTTGGATGATGCTGTCATTTGTGGGTTTTTTTTTTTTTTACCATTTCTTACATAGCAAACCAAACAATACATTCTATTTAGATTTTGAAGCTGTTTTACATTCTCTCTCTTTTGGTAAGTTTGGTAAGTTGTTATGTGTCCTTTTATTAGTTATGGGGAATTAGAATCATCCTGTTGCCCTTTTTCTTTGACTAGCAAGAAGTTCAACTGCAGTATGTGTCTTTACCTAGATGATCCTATGACTTTTCTTCTCCTTCCATTTTCCCTTCATGGCTCACCTACTATTTTAATCTTTATTATAATGGTTCTATTATATTTGTATACATTTGCAAGTTCCTTTGACTACTTTTTGATAATATTCCTGTCTTATCCTGACTACATAGGCCTCTGGAAGTCTTAGTCATTCTGATCACTTGCCTTACCAGAAAATTAGAACTATTGTTATAGAGTATTAAAACCACCCGGTCCTTCACTCATTTTGCCGAGACGTGGAAGCTCAGAAAGCCTGCCTACTTGAAGGGTGTTCACTGTGGCGGTAGGTAACAGAGCCAGCTCTAGGACAGAGGCAGGTTCTCTTTGAACTATATACATTATATCCTGTACTCTCACTAAAAATGAGAAAAGCACCCCCTGTAGCATTTCACTCAGCATAAGTCTTCATGATCAAGACAAAGACCTTCCCCCCACCCCACCCCCCGTGTCAGTAGAAGTTACATTTTCCAAGCATTTCTGGCATCTCCTTTCTTACCCAAATCTAAATATAGTCCAAGAGGTTGGTGAGTTAAGCCCCCAATTTTATAGTGTTCTTATCCACTTAGGTAATTCGAGTTTCTTGAGTCACACCCACTAAAAAACCAAGAGTCTGGGTTATCTAGCACAAGACTCCCCCTACCCAGTCATCCTGAGAGTCCAGACTGAAATATCTACAAATCTTCCATATTTTCCCAGAGGTCACTTGTCACTTCTATATGAATGGAGGGAGAGAGAAAACCCCACAAGTGCCTGGCTCCCTCTCCACGAGCAGTTGAAGCCTCAGGTTAACATCATGTGCTACAAAGGGCCATTAGCCCCTCTGCATCTGGTAGGACTGCCCCTTCCCCCCGTCCCCTGTCCCCACCTTCTCAGGACCCTTCTTGTACAGCAGTGTCCCAGGAGGTCGAGGGCCATTATTATGTACCTGATGTTTGCTGGGATGAGGTACTTCAGTGATTGTGTACAATGAGACTTAACTTGAAACTGGATCGTGTGTATATGAACTGCCACCGTATAATAAAGTTGCATTTCCCTAAAGAAATATTTAATAAATAATCATCTCATGTGTCTTTATTAAATATAAAGACTTAGCTGAACTTAAGAATTTTGTAATAAATATCAATAATTAGCTGAACACTGAAAAAGTTTCAAATATTTTTTGGCACCTGCATTTTTTTCTTAAAGGAATACCTAGTGAGCTGTCTCAAATCAGAGAAATATATGATATGTTTTACTGAAAGAAATGAAAATCTCCAAGCATTCTCTGAAGCAAATGGGTTAATCAGTCCCCATCTTTTTGCTGCTTCATGATCAGGAATCTTGCTGTTAATAAAGCTTCTGTCTTCTTTGGACTGCCTTCACTTTCCCTTTCAACAGGTTTTTCCTTTCCTGTCTAAACAGAGAATGAACGTGTATATAGTCTTGGTGGGAGAGAGTCAAAGTCAGGATTTTGTCCCAGCCATGAGGAAGCTCCAGGATATTGTCTCCAGGGTCGTATATCATCTAAAATCATGGACAGTTAATTTAAGTAATAATAAAAATGATAATGATATTGTTGGTTAACATTTACCAAGTCCTATTATAGGTGGTAAATTAATCTGCCTCTTTCTTTTTAGACTTAGTTATCCCTTTACTTACTAATGCACATAATGAACATTTAGTGAATCACCTTAGGTAGGTGTTTGGTCAGATTCATTCATTTATTGATACCTTCTGTGAGCTGGGCAGTGACCCATATGTTGAAGGTACAGCAATGAATATAAAAAATCCCTGTTCTCTGGGGCACCTGGGTGGCTCAGTCGGTTAAGCGGCTGCCTTCGGCTCGGGTCATGATCTCAGGGTCCTGGAATTGAGCTCAGCGTCGGGCTCCCTGCTTGGCAGGAGGCCTGCTTCTCCCTCTCCTCTGCTGCTCCCCCTGCTTGTGCTCTCTCGCTTGTGGGCTCTCTATCTCTCTCAAATAAATAAATTAAATCTTAAAAAAAAAAAAATCCCTGTTCTCAAAAAGCTTACATTCTAGTGGGGAGAGGGACAGACAATAGGCATATCTATTTGTCAGATAATAACAAGTGCCACAAAGGAAAAAAAAACACAGGGAAGAATGTTAGTGATAGAAGCAGAGTAGAAAGGATTTTTTTTAAAGTTTATAAAGGTGGTCAGATAGAGGATAAATATAAATTTTTGTTTTGAGATTTTGAAATTGTTAAAATTTTCTTTTTCCCATAGAATGAATTCAGATAATCTAAATGCCTTTAGGGCAGCAATTCCAAAATTGGACTCTCATTTGCTAAAAGCTCCCTTGCCATGCATTTGCACACCTGTAGAGATGTACCTGGGGAAGGCAAATAATCTAAAGGAGCATGAGCATATGACCCTGGAGGTCACCTTGTCCTTAACTTGTAAAACACCATTTGTAGTCAGTCTGACGTCAATCAGCAAGGGTTGACAGATGATTCATCTGTGTTCGTACCATTGTTGGTTCCTGTTATTGTTTTTCTCCTCACATTTTAGTTAATCATTTGTTTGAGTTAGGTTAAACACTCACGTGCTTTATTAGGCCTTTTCCTACAGTTCCATCCGGCCAAACCCTTGGTGAAAATGTAGGTGTGGGTGATGTAAAATCCCTGTCCTTTTCCTGAGGGGCCAGCACACTGGCAGGGGAGGCCAGAAGGAATGAATCCCGTTAGTAAAACAAAATCATAACTATCCATAAGCTGGAGGACAGAATGTGCCACTCTTCACACAAGCAAGCTCACGTTGAAGGTCCTCTTTCTACTCTGAAATTACTGAAAAGTTTATTTTTTAAATTATTTTGTAATTGAGGTATAATTGACATATAACATTATGTTAGTTTCAGGCATCCAATATAATGATTTGATATTTGTATACACTGTGAAATGATCACCACAATAAGTCTTGTTAATGTCGGTCCCCATACAAAGTTATGAAAAATTGTTTTTTCTTGGGATGAGAACTTCTAAAGTTCAGTCTCTTAGCAACCTTCAAATATGTAATACAATATTATTGACCACAGTCACCATGCTATGCATGACACCCTCATGAAGTATTTCTTTTATAATGGGAAGTTTGTACCTCTTGCCCTCCTTCCCTGGTTTTACCCGCATTCACCACCATTCTGTTCTCTGTCTCTGTGAGTTTTGTTTTGTTTGTCCATTTGTTTTTTTTAGATTCCACGTATAAGTGAAATCATACGGATTTGTCTTTCTCTGTGTGACTGATTTCACGTAGCATGATACCCTTTAGGTCCATCCATGTCACAACAAATGGCAAGATTTTGTTCTTTTTTATGGCCGAGGAGCGAAGTTTAAAATAATTCCATAATGAGCCATTGACCTGAATCCACAACATCAAATACCAAGGGAAGGGAGGGCAATGAAGATTTAAGGATAAACACAGGAGGGACAGAGACCAGACTCCACCAGGATTTCAAAAACCCAGATCTGCTTACAAAGTACATTCTCACTGAAGTTTCTGAGTTAAAAGTCACTCCTAAGATATGCAGACATGAATTGACGAGCTTAATAATACTGTCCCACTTCCTAGCCAGGGGGAGGCCCAGTTGGACTTCAGCAGGTCTTTAGCAAGTCCTGCTTTCTTACTTTTTTTTTTTTTTTTTAAATATCCTCCTTCTTAGCTTTACAGCAAACAGGACAGACACTCTGGACCTGACTGGCTCCGTCTAGATTGGGAAGCCTCAGAGGCTCTTTGTCCTCAAACACAGAAGGAGGTAGATCTCACTACCATCAACAGCATTTTTCTGCCCAGGCTCTAAAATGAAACTTTAGACCAGAGTGGAGTCTTTCAAAGTTGGGTCGAGCCCAGGCTGGGCCCTGCTTTCAGAACCTACTAATGACTTGCTGGGAATCACCCAAGTCTGAGAAGCCTTCAAGATGCTTAAAACAGGGTTTTGGAAATGAAAAAGAAGTTTCTTCTCTTAGTTCATCTCATCACCATCTGGCTAGCTTTTACAATCCTTATTGCACTATGATTAATTTTTTATGCCATAGACTTCTGCTAATTAATTGTAATTACCAAGAACAGGAAATTTCAGCGTGACCAGATCATGTTTACTCGGAATGGCAGAGTTGGAGAACTGTTATAAGAGACGTTCTTGGGATGGTCTGATTTTAAGAGCTGGGTGGATCCTTGGAAATCAGCTGGTTCAGACATTTCGCTAACACCTGAGCAAACGTGTGTGAGTTAGCCCAGATCTTGTGGCTTGTTAGCAGCAGAGAGGGGAAGAAAATAACAGCTTCCACCACCCCCAGGCCAGTGGTGTTTGTACCAGGCTCCGCAGCCTTAAGAACTAGTTGGAACCAGAAGTAGCCACTCCCCTCTCCGTTTGGGTGGATTCGTCAAATCCAGGATGGAATTTGGTCAAAATGCCTCATTGCATCATCACGTCGCTTTGAAACTCCAAGTTCTCTGGACATAGAGTTCTTGTCTGTGTGATGTGAACCAATAAATTCTCTGGAAAAAAATCAGTCCAAACACTTAGCTGGTGTTTTGGAGGAAAAAATAAATGGGGGCAGCTGTGTTTGGATCCTATGGGTACTCATATTAGATCTAGACAGGCTTGTCCAAACCTGGGGTTGGGTCACAGAACTGTATGGAAATTGCACCATGACTGTCAAAGCAATGCAGGACATGTCAGTGCCCCACAGATGTCCAGGATGATGGGCTAAGCTCTGGGTTTTAGTCCAGTAGTTTTTAAACTGCCAAGCTACATTACACTTTGGAAGAGTAGATTTTTTTTTTTTTCAAATGAGATTTTTCTGTGTAATCTATGCACATAAAATAGCTAAGGGCAATATTCTCCATTTAAAATGACAAATCTTCCCTTTCTAAAAATAATAAATGAGAAAAATCATATTGTCTTAATGAACTAAGATTTGAAATTGTGAGTTATAGGAGTCAGTGTTAGTCTTAGAGAATTGTCAGCACCTAATTCGTTTCTGTATGTGGATTTACTGGCACTGGAACCTATTCATCTGGTATATCAAGTGCTCAGCACATGACTTGGCTTATGGGAAAAATGAACGCATCAGTGACTCTTAGTTCGTGGGCTTCATAAAGGTAGGAGCTACATCTTAATTCATCATTTTTAATCCATTCCTCCCTGAAATGACACCAACTGCCAGACTTTAACAAAGTAGACTTACAACAAATATTGGTTGGATTAGGAGGTAATGAGTTTGTATCCGAAAAGGGTAACTACTGGTGGTCCACTGGAGAGCTCAGAGCAAGAGAGGACTGTGGCCAGGCCCATGAGCTCAGTGGGATACTCTAGCAGCCACATGGGGGATGAATTAGAACCGAATGCATCAGCTTGCTTCATACAGACTCTTTCTCCTTGTGGCAGATTTTAATTAAAGGCAGTCTCTCATCCATATGGTCGTCAGGACAGGGATATTTTTCAGTTCCTCCTCGGGCCTTATTCTCCTCTTTCAGCCAGTGACAAAGTTTGTAGATTTTTATCTCTTTTGTGGCCCTTTGGCCTCTTCATCAACCACCATCTTGACTCGGGTCTTCATTATCTTTCACCTGGACTCTTGCAATAACACTCTAACTAAATATACCTGTCTCGGGTCTGGTCAATAAACTCACATAAACTCACCTGCTTAGAAGTCTTTAATGGCTCCCTAGTGTCTGTAGGTTAAATTTCACATTCTTCTACAGGCATCAAAGGCCATGCTTTTCCTTCACCACTGCCCCCCCCACCCCATCCCACCTCACGTGACCCTTACTTTACCTACATGGAGGACATGGTTCTCTTTGGGACTTCTGCTCCTTTCCTTTGTTACTCTTCCACCTGAAACATCCTTGCACACTCTCTGCCTTTTGTGTCTGTCCCCCAGTAGACAGCACCCCCCACCGGAGTAGGCGCTGTGTCTCGTTTACTCACTATTTTATTCCTAGTGTGTAGTCCAGTGTCTAGCACAAAATAGGCATACAATAAATACCTGTTGAATGAATGACAAACTTAAAAGGCTGATAAATATGATTTGCATTGAGTTAAAAACCAAATCTATTTTCAGTACTAGGAGATGGTATACCTAGACCGAGCTTACTCAGTGCAGTTCAGCATTATACATAGTAGGAAACATAAAGACCGATAAGACATAGTCTCTACACTTTAGGGAGTCAGTCTGAAATAATCAGTGCTGGCAGGAAATGTGAAAGCTCTCAGAAAAACAGAGCCGACTCCAATAGGGAAACCCTAGTGGGGGTTTCCTTACAGTATTCCCTGCCTGTGATTTCTGCCCTCAATCCAATCAGCACATGTTTCTCGGATTCACCTTCTCAGGTGCCCTTTTATCTGTCCTCATCTTAAAAACCAAATGTCCTGTGAGCCTTGCTACCTGCAGATAAAAGTCCAAACAACCTAGTAAAGCCATATATTCTCACCAAAGGCTCCTCCAGGCTTTGGCTGTTGGGACCTGCTATTATGGGATTCTGTCTCATTTCAGGGAGCTTCTTACACTCCACCAGCCTGTGTTGGTCCATTCCTGAAAGGATGCTAAGAGCCATGGCAAACCTAAGACAACAGTACTGTCCTGGGACAGTCATCATCTGTGCTGGTGTGTGATACCTTGTGCGTCTGGATCCTAGGACGCAGGTCTCAGTGTCCTAGGCCAAACTCTTTTTTATTTTTTATGATCCCCCCCCCCCCACCCCCGCCGGAGGATACGTTCAGGACCTCTGGGAATATAACTGGGGTTCTCTCTGCTGGCCTCTCCCGGCCTTATAGTCAGGATCCACTACAGATACTTCTTAGCTTCTCTCCAATGTCTTCCAAAGTCTGTTCCCTCCCTCCTGCTTTCCTCCATCCACAGCAAAGATTCTCACATTTAGAGCTGTGAGAATCACCCAGGAACTTGCTAAAATTCAGATTTCTGAGCATTACCTTCGAGAACTGTACATTTTGGATAAACATTCTGGATGGTTTTGATGCAGGGCGTTCACCGTCTACACGTTGAGAAACATCTGGGGTATGGTTACCAACAGTTCTTCTGCATATGTTCATTCACTCATTTCATTCATTCATTCATTTACTCATGTATGCAGTCACAAACATAGGCTTTTTTTTTCCTACAGTAGAGCTCTTATAACAAGAATTGCATATGATAGGATCAATTAATTAAGAACAATTGGTTACATCTGCTGTTAATAGTTATAAACAGTTATCTTATAAAACCATCCAGTAATCATCCCTCCTTAAGGGAAAAAAAATGCCAGAGTATACTCCACACAGCTGCTTGAAGAAGCAGTGTGATTTACTTGGCCCATCGGTGGATGATAAGAAAATAGGAGAAATCTGCCCTTATGTGGTAAGAGGAAAAGAAATGCCTCAATTAAATGAGATGGATGGATTTGCTCAATGATGTGTAGTTTTTTCAATGTAATTCTTATAATTTTTTTAATTCCAAAAGGAAAGTAATAATTTTGTAATTGTGCATCGGAAAATTTAATCCCTAAGGCCCTAATATGAGTTTTGCTAACCAAGCATCGGTTATGAACACAACTGTCGAAGTATAGGGAAAAAATTGTATTGGTTCATTTAGCCTACTAAGTTCCAGTTGGTCTAGTGGGGACACAGTGATAGACTCACAGATGGGACTTACTTTCCTGGCTTCAAGGGGTTGGTCAGGGTTTACTGGGTGGTGACGTATGAAGATCACATTTTCCCAAATTTGAGATTAGGGGCCATGATATTGTATGGGGTCTTACAAATTGCAATGAGAGATTATTCTTAAAATGCCTGGACGTATGTTTCTCTTCCCACATAAATTTACAACTTCAGCCAGACTGATCTATTCATCAGCACCTAACCTTGCCCCACACCTTCCAGTGGCTTCTCTTTAGCTCATGCAATTTTCCATTCTTGGAATACCCTCCTTTCTATTGTTCTACCATCTAAACCTAACCTTTATCCAAGATCCAGTTAATGTTCTACCTTCTTTGTGAAGCCAACCTAAATCATCTCAGACCACAATGAACTTCGGAACACCTTTATCCCTTATTGTTTACACTCTTACTTGGCATTTAACAGAATCCAAGGCAGGATTACCTACAGGTCGCATTTTCCCAGTTACACTACTATAGTCTTTTGGGTGGCAGTGATCATGATGGCTGCTCCTTAAATTTAAGATATGAATGAGAGGGCGCCTGGGTGGCTCAGTTGGTTGAGCGACTGCCTTCGGCTCAGGTCATGATCCTGGAATCCCGGGATCGAGTCCCGCATCGGGCTCCCTGCTCGGCGGGGAGTCTGCTTCTCCCTCTGACCCTCCTCCCTCTCATGCTGTCTCTCATTCTCGCTCTCAAATAAATAAAATCTTAAAAAAAAAAAAATGAATGAGAACATGGACGTCATCTTTATTTTTTGCCTCAAATCTTCTGGCTTGGGGGCCATTCCATTGTGCAGGCTTCAGAATTCCATTTATGTCTATGACATCTAAAATTTCAATGATGGACATTGTCAAGTTCCAAGTTATTTCCTGGAGTAATGGGCCATTTAAAACCAGAAGCCCCAAACTCGTGTTTCCAGGGCCAGTCAAGTAACTAAGTAGGCTGTGCCCACCCAGCTCCATATTCTTGCCACAAGGATAGAGGGGGGAAAGCTAAGCTAAATGGGTCTGTTCTGCCAAGAGCTGGTGGGGCAGCATGTTTGCATCCAACAGTATGCACCACCAGGGCTCTCACTCCACAGGCTCTCCTTGGTCATCTAACTCACTGCTATGACAGTGTGTTCTCTGGCTAAGACCCTTCGGCCACTCTGACCTAAATGCAAATGCCTGGCTGAACCCGAGTGCAAAATCTATCCTAACATAGAACTCACTTTTTGCACAGAGCCTGATTCCCAAGTATTAATACAATCCTGCCCAGCAAGGCTTTTTGTTGGCTTCCACCTCTGCCCTCCGTTTGATAGCCAAGGTGTTCACCAAGTTCCAACTCTCTGCTGCCCTCAACAGGCCCTTGACCTCATTGGCAACTCTGATTAACTGGGTTCTCCATGAGATAAATAAGGTCTTGCAGTGTGAGATTCGTCATGTATTTTGTGTTGAGTGATATGTGTGTTTGGTTCCTAATGTTTGTTATGGGTGTGTGTGTGTGTGTGTGTGTGTGTGTTTGTGGTGGGAGGAGTTGCTTTTTTTCTTGACTTTCCATTATTTAGGTGCATTTTGATTTTTCTTCTCCATATACCCACCATTTTTCCTTTCATCTGCTTCAAAGAGCAATGCTATGAAGTAGGAGAAGTCAATTATTTTGGGAAAGGCAGTATGGTTTAAACTAAAAACATTTGGAGTAAGATAGATCTGTGTTTTAATCTCAACTCCACCTTTCACTGGCTCTATGAATTTGGACTATATTTTTCTGTTTTTTCCTATATAAGAAGTACATTATGTAATAACATGCAAGCAAAACTGACTCGTGGAGGGTGCTCAATACTGGTTTTCCCCCCTTTCTCATGAGGTATTTTCGCTTTGACTAAGGTAGCCAGTCATCAGCTTTCCTGCTATAGAGATTAGCAATCACTGTGTGGGAGACATTTGTTATCTTATTCTCCCTTCCCCCTTGCCCTTCTTTGTCTTCTTCTGTCTGTGGTCTCTTAGACTCGGGAGGAAGAAAACACATTGGGCAGATGTTTAGTCAGCAAGCCCAGAACTTTCTCCCAGCACTGACCAAAGGGAGCTTACTTGACCTGCAAACTCAGGAACCATCCTTAGCCTACTAGCCACAATATTAGTTACATGAAAACTACTATGTCCTGTCAAATAAAACTGGGTCCTGAAGGGCTTGTTGGAAAGCTAGGTGCTAGTTTCTTTTCCTTTTTTTTTTTTTTTAAGATTTTATTTAATTATTTGAGAGAGAGAGAGAGGGAGAGAGAGAGCAAGCAAGAGATGGGGGGAGGGGCAGAAGGAGAAGCAGACTCCCCGCTGAGCAGGGAGCCCGATGCGGGGCTCCATCCCAGGACTCTGGGATCATGACCTGAGCCGAAGGCAGCCGCTTAACTGACTGAGCCGCCCAACTGCCCCTGCTAGTTTCTAAGTATGATAGCCAACCGTGATTCTACTAGCAACATCAGTGCAGGCCAAGACCTGATTGACATTACCAGTTGTTGAATTTTTACTATGTTAGAGATTTTATGGATCATATCATTCAATGATCAGAAGAGCCTTATGTGTTCGACTCTCGTTCCCATTTTACAGATGAGGCAACTGAGACTCAGAGAGGTAGAAGTAACTTGCTCAAGGTCCTACGACTGGTAAAAATCAAAGCTGGGATTTGAGCCAGGGTCTGACTGGACACACGTCTGTGCTTATATCGTTGTGTTCCATCACCTCTAAAAAGCAAGGGGTTCTGAGACCCGGCCAGTGGTGAGGGCAGCCTGCAGGGATATAGGTCTTCATTTGGCCCTGCACAGAGCCACAAGTAATGGCATCTCATTGCCCTAAGGAGGCTTTTAAAGGGTAAGTTGAAGGCCAGTTTTAACTATGAAACCATAAAAGAATAATGTCAGATCATTGCCTTTTGTCTGTTGCTGTCCCAGTGTTGATTGATAGGTTACATTTTTAAAGATTGTATCAGTAATTCATGCTTTATTACTTCTGAATTAGCGTAATGCTTCAAATCATCTTGTTGTAATTCAGCATAATTATCTATAATTAAAAATAAATTCCTGTAGGGTGAGAATATTAATTCCTATCTAAATCTCTTTATTTCGATCGAGCCTATCAAACGTTACCAGCTCTGAGCCGGCAATTCTGAGCATTACTGTGGAACTAGCTTTGCTCTATCCAGTGGGTCCATACTTTCTGTACCGCAGTGCATTCTTCTCGCCTGGGGGTCAGCGTTTCTCTAGGTATCTCGCCTGGGTAAATGTTCTTAGAGCTATTGGCTTTTGTTTGTGTGTGGTTTATTTCACTTTGCGATTCCGATGAAAGCTCAGAAGCATGTTCTAGGACAAAAACACATGGACACATACACATAGATTGTGCAAGAATTTTAGGAGAAGGAAGAATCTCCTAGAACCCAGGTTCTGCAAGTGGGGTCCCCAGAACCGTAGCAGCAGCATCGCTGGGGACTTGTTAGAGAAGCAAATCTTTCGGCTTTTGTTGAATCAGAAATTCTGGGACTGGGGGCCAGTAATCTGGGTTTTAATAAGCTTTCCAGATGATTTTGATGACGAAAGTTTAAAAACCATGGCACCAGGAGGAGTTATGAACCTTGCCCTGGCAGGATGTCATTTAACATACTTCAATAAACATCTGAAAGCGGAAGGGTAATGGATCCTTGCAAGCTCTGAACTTGTTATTTTCACTGGGTATTAAGAACTGCCTCATGTTTCAGACCGGGGATCCATTTGCTCCCAGGAGCTCCCAAGGAGAAGGCTGGTGACACCACCATGGAGACACCTGGGGACACCCCAGGGAAATGTTCCCAGGTGCCTAGGAATATTAAAGAAGATTCAGAAGGTGATAGAAATGGGTAGGTCCTCTTCTTGGGTAATACCCATCCTTAGGTGGCTCTCCAATCCCACCTGTCCTCATTTGGAGTCATCCTTGCCCTTGAGGCAAAGATGCTCTCTCTGGAGACTCTCACTCTCTATAGCAGAGCCTGGGTGTGATTCGACAACACAGTTTGGTTTCCAAAGTTTCAAGAAGTTAACGTTTGAAGTCCATCTCTAAGTGTTTCCGTGTAGGAAGCTTTACTTAGCCAGGTGACTTGGTCATTAGAACTGATTTTTAAACTATGCTTCCATGTTTAAACTATGTGAGGAAAAAATTACTTAGATTTGTAAAGGAGTTCTCACCCAAGGCCTGAATCTTTCCTGAGTAAATGCTTTGACACATGGAGTGTATGGCCCTGATTAACCACAATCATGTGTCCCCAAGTCATAGACTCTGCTCCCAACTCTTACCCTTTCTCCACCTAAACCCATCAACTAGCCTCCCCAGCTTAGTGCAAGGAATTATAGCACATGGAAAAAGTTGTCTTTAAAAGTGAGATTCCATTTAGATATTTATCAGGTTAAATGTTTATATCTGTGTTCTTCTCTTCAAAATGTAGAGGGGTTATGTGTTTTAAACTTAACATTTTACCACTTCAGTGTATTGGAAGTTCTCTTGAGTATTACAAGTAAGGTGCTTATAAGAATGTGGAAATGGGATTATTATTTATGTTGGTTAATTGGCTTCTCTGTGTTCAGTGGCCAAATTCCTTACAAATTCATGTTGTTGGTTACAAGGAAGGACCAGATTGTAGAATGTAAAAAAAATATATATATTTTTAATAATATATCATAAATACATATAATACATATTATACAATATTATTACATTATATATAAATATATCATATATATTTTATATATATTATATGCTTTCTCACCTTTGTGAGACTGTCAAGTTCTACTCATTCTTTAAGGTCCAGATTAAATATCACGACCTCTGTACTAAGGCTGTCTTTTGGTTAGACTTGTATTATATGCTTACAACTTTGTTTTG
This sequence comes from Mirounga leonina, assembly GCF_011800145.1. Lineage (NCBI taxonomy): Eukaryota > Metazoa > Chordata > Mammalia > Carnivora > Phocidae > Mirounga > Mirounga leonina. The sequence goes on from NW_023270316.1 coordinate 62,330,084, forward strand.
TAAATATCTGTTTTCAGGTTTGTTTTCCTGGCATTCTGTGACCTCCCTAAATCCAAGCACTATGTCTTATTAATTGTTACACCTTCAACACCTATTATAGGCTAGCACACCATAAAAGTGCAATAAATACTCCTTGAGTTCACACACACACAAAGGGGGCACGGAGGGGTAGAAACTAAACACAATTTTGCCGAGTGAGCAACTTTGTGGATCCAGTTGAAGGCTAAAGCTACTCTTCATACTTCTATTGGCAACAAGGGCACCAAGATGCCTTTTGACAGAGACCTCACTCCATTCCTACCTTTCAGGAGATCTTACTCTCCTAAAAAGCAAAGAAAAACAAAACAAGAAAAGAGACCACTTAATTGAAAATTTGAACAGGCCCCAAACTGCTAAGCACTTCACATAAATCTAAAAATTCCGACTTGCTTCCCCCTCTGGCTAACACCCCATCCCTCTTCTCTGCTGAACAGGGGCCTTGAGTTTTTCAGCCCCAGTCTGGCTTCAGCCCCCTCAGGCCATTGAAACAGTTTGTGCCAAGATGACAAGTGCTGTCCCTGACCCTGTCTCTGGCGGTATTCAGAGCCAACCTTAGTTGGCTTCTCTGCAGTATTTGGTGCTATAATCACCTCCCCTCTTCTGAAACAATTCCCTTCTTTTTTTGAAAGCACCTTTTTTTGGATTGTAGCTCATTTTATTTATTTATTTATTTATTTAATTTTTTTAATTAAATATTTTTTTTATTCTTATGTTGGATTGTAGCTCATTTTAAAAAGCTGTTGTTGTTTCTTGGATGCTAGCCTGAATATCTAACATCCTTGTTGGTTGCTGTGTTTCCTTCAGTGTGGATTTCCCTAACAGTTTCGGAGTGGAAAGAGGGCATCTCAGGACCCACCTAACCAACACGTTCCCATTGTTCACCACCCCACTCAGACTGTTTCCTTCCCGTTCTTTGAGGTGTCCCTCTCCTTTCCACCCTGGAATCTTTATGCTCTCCACTTCCTCTGCCTAGAGGTCTCTCTCCCCATCCTTGCCTTCAGATATTTGCACAAAAACCTTTCCGCACAGGAGCCTGTCCTGACCACCGACTGTCCCCATGCCAGTTGAGTTATCTTTATTACCATTCTTATGGTACAAGGTGCTTTTCCTTCAAAGCTCATATCCACATTTCTAAATGTGTATCTGTTTTTGTGGTATGATTGATACCTGCCTTCCCATAGACCATAAGCTCCGTGAGGGCAGGGACCTGATCTGCTTGTTTATAATGAGTGCTCAAAAAACGTTGGCTAAACAAACAGTTTATCATCTTATGAATTTTTAAAACAAAACTCTGACCTGACAATTATTTAGTGGGCACCATTCCTTCCCATCTCTGCATTTCTGTCTTAGCCATAAAGTAAAAACATCTGCTCTTTCATTTCACCCTTCACAAAAGGGAGGAGTGCCTGAGTTTATTGGGCAAGTTGGAGAAAAGCAATTCTTGTTAGTACATCTGCCTTGACACAGGGCACGCTCTGCTCATGGCCTGCTCGGCTGAAGGCTTTCTGGGGGGAATAGGCAAGGGTGACTCCATCTGGCCTCTAACTGGGTGGGTAGATTCTCCTATTTCTAGGTTGAAGACTGGCAATTGGCCTAAGCCACTTCTCCAGTCCAGCCTTATCAATCAGTCTGATAGTTTGATTTCCATCTCCCTGACCTCTTTATTTTCTCCATAGGTTAATACTCTCGATGCTGAGAGTTGGGTGTTATTTAGTACCCTCACAAAAATATCAGCCTTCTTAGATTTCCCCTTTCCCTGTTGTAATTGTTGCCCTTGTTCCCTTAGCTGACTAGGTCTGAACACTTTTTCTGTTTTCTACAAATTATGGCATAAATCTTATTGAGTTCCTTTTTCCCTCTGAAACTCCTGTCCTAGTCAAGCAGTAAAATTCATTTAGATGACCAAGATATATTTCTCATATATATTTGGTCTTCCACCATAGTTCCTGACTCACGTCTACCAAGAACTCTTGGAATTTCCTAAATGTTGAGAGTGACAAAATTATCTCTTGTTATGCTAATGAGGTAACTTTTGGACCCCACCTAAAGATGGGGCCTAGTTGCCAGGAGATCCAACACATGATTAGAGGATTGGAATTTTTCAGTCCCCCCACCCCCACCTCCACTTCCAGGGAGAAGGAGAGAGGGCCTGGAGTTTGAATCAACTGCCAATGGGCAATGATTTAATCAATCATGCCTATGTAATGGAACTCTCCATAAACCCCAAAACGACAGGGTTTGGAGGGCTTCTGGGTTGGTGAACACGTGGATGTATCCCATGAGGCCATGGAAACTTGCTCTTTCCCCATGCCTTGCCCTGTGCATCTCCTGTCTGGCTGTTCCGGAATTATATCCTTTTATAATAAACCAGTGACCTAGTTAAGTAAAATGTTTCTCTGAGTTCTGTAAGCGATTCTAGCAAGTTAATTGCACCCAAGAAGGGGGTTGTGGGAACCTCTGATTTATAGCCAGTCAGTCAGAAGCCCAGGTAACAACCTGGGCTTGCAACTGGCATCTGAAATGTGGGGGTGCAGGACAGTCTTGTGGACAGAACCCTTCACCTGTGGAATCTGATGCTACCTCACGGCAGATAGTGTCAGAACAGAGTCAAATTGTAGGACCCGCAGCTGGTGTCTGAGAATTATTTGTTGGTGTGGCAGAACCCCCAACCCTGGCACTGGGGGTTGGAATTGGGTCTAAGAACCCCTCTAACCTACCAGACAATCTCCCCCATCCCCAGCAACGGAGCAGACCGAGGGCTGGAGGCACTTGAGCCATAGGCAGATACTCATGGGAATCAAATTTCTACCTGGCATATAGTCTGTGAAGCAGTCTGCACAAAAGCAGTGTTCCAACAAGGTCAGAAAATGATTAACTAAGCCAACTAGAATTCTTCCCTGAGGGATTTGGATTGGAGATATGCGCAAGTGTCCACTAGTTGGAAGGAGAACCCAAGAAGGGAAGTGCATAAAGAAGCTGGAATCTGGTAACCGAGTCTTGTTAAAGGAGGAACACCAGAGAGATATCACCAAGATCCTGCTGCTGGTTGCTAGATGGAAAATCAGATTGCTAGAACTGCCTCGGATCTCAGGTGTGCTTGTGTTCCACCTTCAATGCTATTGGGAGCCCAGGTACTCTTTTCCTTTGCAGCCAACAAAGTTCAGTGAAGACTCCCAAAATTCAGGATGCTTCCATTTCTCTCTCCTGAATTTCCCTTCTCTTTCTCCAGCCCCCCTTGAGGAAACTTCTACATGGTATTTCTTAGCACAAAGCAAGAGCATGTATCTATTCTATACCAAGCAACTTTATCCATGGTCTTGGTTCACTTCCAACTTCACACATGACCTTGTTGGTCACAGGGCTACATGGAATTGATGTGGTAGAATGCAGCAAGCAGCGTGGAGCAGAGGTGGCAAACACATCACTTGCAGGCTGATCCCAGCCCTTCCCAGTGCCTGGTTTGATTCACAGGTATCCATAAGATAAAATTTTGAATTAATTTTTAATGTGTGTAAAAGGAAGGAAATTCCCCATAAAAATCTAGATTTCTAGATTGTCTTAAAAACTGAGCCTCCTTTTCCCTGAGTGCAACCATTGGTCAGAACCGAGTACTGACCACCCACTCTCCCCCCCACTTTATATGGTACACCCTTAGCTATCATTCATCCCTGGCCAGCCCCTGTCACTTATGTGCCTATCCTACCCCTGGTGTCATTGGACTTTGTGCTCACTAACAGACAGAATGAGGGAGCAAATGAATGAGGAGAATTAGAAGTTATTTCTTAAGCCAAAGCAAGAAAGAGCATTAAGGAAGCTATGCGGACAAGAGAGGCTGTCAGGGAGAGATGCTAAGGGTGGGACCCCAGCAGTTTCATTGTGTGTGAGTTAGGAAGGGATCATTGATGGTTTTCACGAGTCCAAAGGTTAGATGGCAAGAGGTTAAAGAAGCTGATAATGGTCATGTCGGCTATTGAAAAGTCAAAGAACTGAGTCATGAAACACAGAAGAGTGATATGACTGTTTTGGACATGTAAAACGGTGGCTGTGGATAATGTTTTCAGAATTTCAGAGACTTAGGAAAGCTTCAGACAGAGGTTAAGCCTATGATATGAGGGGAAAATCGATATTGTCCAAAAGAGCAGTGATACGTATCTATGAGGAAATACATAAGGTGTTCTGATTATTACATGGGGTGAATTAGTACTCCAGAGCTGGAGAGAGGTTGTCCATTTCTGAGATTTGTGAGCTCCTGTGGCACTTTGTCAATCCATGTTTTAGTTTTCCTTTCAAAAGGGAAGGAGTCTGAAAAAGTTTTCGTTCATAATTGATAGCAGCGTTTCCTTTAAAAAAAATGTCATCATGATAGCCCTTTTTTCCCCCGAATATTATCCCATGGAGTGTTCTGTTTTTCTCAATGCTTTGAGAATATCTCATATAAAATAAGCACCTCAAATTTACATGAATAAATTTGATTTACAGAAAATGCTCTATAATAGCCATTAAATACTATTTGGCTAGTCTGCATATAATCACTGAGATTTAGGACTTGTGTTTACAAAATCCATGTGCCTCAACCCACAACCACTCAGACTTTATTTCATTAAGACCTTGAGATAGACTTGGTTTGTGTTCTGCTTCCTTACCTTCCCGGGAGTCTTACTAAATTCACCCACTTTTGTCTTCCTGAAGCTCCCAGACTAGAAATACCTGCTTTTGAATACATTTTTAATTATTTATCAACGCTAGCCCTCACAAAGCCATGACCAGCTCCTAACAGAGGCTAAGAAAATTCTTTCAGTTTCATTCAATTAAAATACCACCTCTTCTTTTGAGGCCTCAGGCTCTTTGCTTCCTGCTTTGTTGAAATCCATAAGTTATTGGGTAATTTTTGCCGCTCTAGCTCGATCTCTACCTGAAGCAAAAGAATGCCTGAACTCCCTTCTGGGCTCAGCAGGGGAAGAGGACTTGCTTCTTTTCACTGGTGGCCACCATCTTGTTTCTACTCCCAGCTCTGATATTTCCCCACTCCCTCCTTGCTAGTCAGCGACTTCTCCCAGTATTGACTCCTTCCCTACGGCAACTCCCACAGCACATAGCTGTGGTGTTTCTCTGTTTATGGTTTGCTGTGGGGTTCATTATATTTACTTGATGGGAAAAGTTTCAATTACAACTTAGCTGGCTTGTCTTCTTTAATTTGTACTCCCACTACCTGCTCTCTTTACCTATACTTTTAAATATATGGAAGGAGGATCTTGTGTTTACAGGACTTGTGATTACAAAATCCATGTGCCTCAACCTACAACCACTCAGACTTTATTTCATTAAGACCTTGAGATAGACTTGGTTTGTGTTCTGCTTCCATAGGAGGATCTTCAGAATATCCTCCTGGGTTGGCCCAATTGTTTAGTTCTTTTCAATTAACAACTACTTATCGAAAGGAAAATTAAAGCAGTGAGAGATTTATAGTTTTCACAGCATCAATGTTCTTTGGAGCTGGAAAGATCTTGGAGAGAGATTAATCCAAACTCTTTATTTTCCAGATGGGGCTTGGGGAAGAGAGATGATTTACACAGGACCATTTCATTAGCTAGTGTCAGATCTCCTGACTTCCAAGACAAGACCCTTTCCACCCCAGAATATTTATGTGCGTGTGCATATGTCTGTGTGTGTGTGTGTTTGTGTGTGTATCCCTAAAGAATGGTTCCCATACCTGTCAGAATCATCTGAGATGTCTTTTAAAAAAGATAGTAGCACAGGATATTATCAAACTCCCTGAAACAGAATCTCTGAGGCTGTGTCCAGGAATCCAGGGTCTGGCCTGGAGAATGCTGCTTTGTATTTGGCTCTTGCCTCTTCCACCTTTTCTTTCACATCAGGCACTGCATTTTCTAAGACTGGCCCCAGTTTTCATAACACCATTACTGATGTGAAATGAACCCTGGGTAGGTTTACTATACTACATTGTCGTGGCAGAAACCAGAAACCCAGAGGAGAGAGGTACGTACAAGGCCCTGTATCCTTAAGCAGAGTTCAGCAAGCCTAGTGACTGGCTTTGTGTGTCTACATGGAGGCGGCCACCAGCTTGGGAGCAGTACCTGGAGCCGTGGGCGTTCTCTGGGGAAGCTGCCACATGAGTCAGGCCTGCAGAGAGCTGTGGAGTGGAGTCCTTGATATGCTTGATGATGATTCAGGGGCACAGCTGACACGTGCTGGGCTGACCAAATAATCTGCTCCCCCCGGCCCAGAGTTGGCCCTTATGGTGGAAGGGAGTTATCCTGACCTGGATAACTGCATAACCACTTCCACCAGTAAGAGATAGAGATGAAACTGTTCTCCCAGAATCAGCCATGGTGCGAGGACCCAGGTCGAGAATTGTGAGGTCAGATGGTCCAGGATGGCCAACTCCCCCAACAAATCCCAGTGAATAAATACACTTACTATTAAGTCATTATTGCTAGGAGACTACAAATTAGCTGGGTGTACCCTTCGACAGTTATTCATCAGCCTGATACACAGGTGGGGAACTAAATCCCTTCATATATTTGGGCATTGGACAAGTCCCCTCTGTGGTGGAGGACTTGGGACAGTGCTATGTGAAAGCAATGAGAGTAACCCAGTGACTTTGGATGCTGCTTTTCAGCCCCACTCTGGATATACACATCTGCATTTGGTTCAGGTGCTTTTTATTCTTGGCCCTCTGGAGGTGAAATATTGGTCTCTTTTGTCCTGAAGATGCCCAGGGTGGAGCAAAGTTCATAAATATTCCCCCTCTTCTCACCTTACGGCTCTGATTGCACCCAAAGCCTTGCTCAAGTCTTGCAGGATAACCAGAGGCTGAGGAGTAATAGGAGGAATAACGTGTGTCACTAAGATTTTTCTGGCATTACTTTCTCTGAGTTGAGAGAGTAGGTCTGCTACCTCACATCATGAATCACTTACAAACCAAGAGTCACAGAACAGAGGGTGGATTTCACATGTAACAAAGAGATCTCTTGGAAGTCAATGATCAGATGGAACCAAACCAATCACATCCTTCCACATAGACAAAGGATTACAATTCACACGCTCGGTGTGTCTCTATTTGTTTTTACCTTGAGTCCTTCAGGCATTCTTGTTGGACAACCAGTCCTGGGAGAGGGGCTTCTTGACTAAGTAGCTGGCCCATGTTGAAGGGGCATAGTGGGGAGAAGTTAGCTGAGCACTGAGGCAGAACTACAGCAACAGGTAAGTAATAGGACTCCCTGACAATGCTCCTTGTCAGTTTCTCTACTACCTAAGCACAGGTGGGAGCAATGGATGAGGTCACCAGTATAACAATGATAGCTGGGCCGCATAAAGAGAGAAGCCACAGTTATTGCAAGAAACAAGGGGAAATGAAGATGTTCTCCTATAAGAAACCACAGTATGATTAGTCCACACAGAGGTTAGAGCTGGAGGCAAGATAGCTCTTGGGACCTTGGCACTTGGGGATGTTGGATCTTCATGGTCGGCCATTGAAGCCACGTGGCCAGCCCCTTGGTTTCTTTATGTATACTTTAGCTTTCCTCCCAGGACTTAATAAGACCTTTCTGTGTTGTATCTTCTGTTTTATCATAGTTTATATTTCCTCACAATTTTGGCTTGTTCTTAACTTCAACTTGCTCAAGGCTACTCATAGCCTAACCCAGTGTACCTCAGCCCCCATGGCAAACAACCTGTGTCTCTGTGTGTCTCCCAAGGCAAAGTCCTGTGAGTGAGGATCTGATCGGCTCAGTGGACCACTGCATGAGCTTCGCTTTTTACAACAGGTCATGTAAGAAGCCTGGATAGGCAGCCCTTGAGACAGGTATCTACTTCCAGTCCAATCAGATGAGGACAGTGGTAATAGGGACATGTCTAGGGCTGCCATTTCAACAGGGCTTTGGATAGGACACTATCTCTTAGAAAAGGCTGTGAATATGATCTAACCATGTTTTACTACAAGCAGCTAAAAGTTAAAAGCTCCCAGTTAAAGGGAGAAGCAACAGTAGTAATCTCAGGCAAATGCCATAAACTTAAATATTGCTACTAGGCCCTTAAAATATGGAGAAAAGTTTGAAGCAGCCTTGATAAACTATACACAGGATAAAATGTTATGTTGATGGAACCAAATAGTAAATTCAGGGGTAAATCAAATTATACACAGATGCAAAAATGGTAGGGAAGGGGAGAGATGGGGAGAAGGGAGGTTTGGAAATCCAAGCAAGCATGACATACAAAGATCTGGAGGTCATGGTGGAACACAGCAGGGCTGACTATGTCAGTCATGTTGAGTTAAAATATGATGTATAGGAGCCAATAGAATCTCTTGTGTTCTACTCAACATTGGCTAAATCCTTACTACCTTTAATTTGTTTTCATATTTTTGTTAATAAAAAAAGAAGAAAAGAAAAAAGATACTAGAGAAGATTGGGAGATGCAAGGTGAAAGGAAAGAAATAAAAGGACTGTGAAATAATATTTGGATTCTTTTTGTCTGGGAATTAAAAAAAAAAGCAGGCTGAAGATTGACTTTTTAAATTAAGCATCAAAATCCAAGGCAGCAGATGGGTGGACTACCCTTTTATTCCAGTGCTACAATTAAAATCAGAGGAAAATGGGGAGGCAAAAACTATTGGCAAGTTGATTGCCAAGCAACTGATTGGATTGCAAAGGGCCAAGCCAACTCATTTTTCTTAACAACAAAATAATTGGGCTGTGTCTGAACTGTGTGAAATTATCTCCATTTTAAAAACACCAAATGAGTTTGATTATTCAATAATCAATTCACTCCTCAGCACTAGCATGTTGTATCAGCCAAAATAGCTGATTTGACTTCAAAAATGTCAATTCAGTGGCACCATGTAAACATACCCCCAACTTTCATACAAGAATGAGCTCTAGAACCAGGACTTCAGCTTTACCCAAAGAGCTGACATGAAAGCCACTTGGCTTCCTCTTGGAGAGTGTAGTGTAAGGAGACAGAAGAGAGTTTGCTTTGACCTCCTTCACTGGACTGGAGGAGATTCACCTATTACAGAAACATGCTGGAATGCAGTTCTGACACGAACTACCCAGAGGTCGCACAGACTTCACAGGTCAAGGGCACTTGTCCTCCAGAGACTCCCTTCATTTCGTTCACCAGCCACAGGCACCCATACTTCTGAACAATTGGCTACAAATTTGGGGATGTCCACAACTCCCTCAGATTTGATAATTCACTACAGTGACTCAAAGAACTCAGGAGAGCACTTAGAGTATTATTATAAAGGATGCAAATCAGGCCAGCCAAGAGAAGATACCCACAGAGCAAGGTCGGAAATGATCTCAAATACAGAGCTGCCTTGTCCTTTCCTCATCGATTCAGGATGTATCACTCTCCCAACACATGGATGTGGTCACCAACTGGAAGCTCACCTGAGCCTCTGTGTCCAGAGTTTTCCTTGGGGGTTTATTGTGTAGTCATGATTGATCGTGTCATTGGCCACTTATTTGAATTCAATCAGCAGCTGCCCTCCCCTCCTTGTAGGTCAGAGTGCTGATATCACATGGCTCAAAGCTCCAACCTCTAGTCACATGGTTGGTCTTTTGGGCATGGCCAGTCTTTATCCTGAACTGATCTAGTGGTCCCCATGAGTCATCTCATTAGCATAAACCCAGGTGTGGTCCCAGGGGACACTATCTTCTGGTGAGACTGGAAGTTCCCAAACTTCTGAAGCTGCTACCATTTCCCATGGGGAGAAAAATAACATTTAGATTTTATTTCTGCCTCCTAACCTGACCCCAGGGGCTTGCCCCTCCACCCCTCCCCTCCCCTCTCCTATCAGACTTCCTTACAGCTCTTTTTAAAAATATTTATTTATTTATTTGAGAGAGAGAGAGAGCAGGGGGAGGGACAGAGGGAGAGGGAAAGAATTGCAAGCAGACTCCCCACTGAATGTGGAGCCTGATGTGCAGGACTTGATCTCACGACCCTGAGACCATGACCTGAGCCAAAACCAAGAATCGGATGCTTAACGGACTGAGCCACCCAGGCACCCCGGGCTTCCCCACAGCTCTTAACTGCAGGCACCCAGAGCAACGAGATGGGGAAGTGGCTCTTTCCTTCCATCCTTATCACTTTTTGATTCGGATTATCTATGTTCAGAATAAATGACAGTGAAATATTTATTCCAAAGCCCTAACCAACAGTCCTAAAAAGAAATAATTGCTCACTGGGGCATTTCCTGGGGTCCGGGTTGGGCTGCTTTGTCTGTGTATACCGTTCTCCTCCCCGTTCTCCTCCTCCTACTCCACAGTCACCCAAGAACAGAGGCCAACACGTGAGAAGCAGCCTTCTGTGTTCTTACCTAGAGAGAAAAAGCAAGCTCTGGGGAGGGAAGCAGACAACAGAGTAGCAGACACTGCGGGCGTGATGCCGGGCCCCACAGCTCTGGGAGGAGGGAGGCGGAGAGAGCCGGCGGGAAGGACGGGAACATGGGCCTTCCTGCAGATAGCTGGCGAGGCCAGGCCGGCTGTGGGCCGCCGGCCAGAAGAGGCCGGAACACGGCCTCCCAGGGAGACAGGTCGGCTGAGGCGGTCAAAGCCAATTGCTGGAAAACAGAATTCTAAAGGGAGGATGGCAGCAAGAGCAATGATGCTGGTCCCTGCCCTCCTGCGTCCCCAGACCCGGGGACCAGCAGGAGCGCCGAGCCGGAACAAGGGCTGCTCACCAGGGCAGGTGGCCACACAGGACACACGCACCAGTTATTGTGCTCTCTGGGGCGATTTGGTCGTCTTGGACACGGACAGAGACTCCCGGTTGTCCCCTTAGCTTCCAGATATTCAGTCTAGTGTGGCGCTCTGGGACTGGGGACACTTAGGTTCGAACCCCGGCCCTGCCTATGGCTGGCTGCGTGGTGTCGGGCCTGTTACCTGGCTACGCCTTGTTTACCGCATGTACGAGAGAGAGAATACCTTCCTCCTTAATAAACATTAAAACTCCTAGGTTAGCATCACATCTAGACCACTTCCCTTCCTCCTCCCTCTGTCTCCAGGTGTCTGGTGCCATGTCCTTCTGTACACAGCATCCTGGGCCTCTAGATTTGGCTTCTGCCCCATCTCTCACTGGACTGTGACAACTCGGGATCCCCCATGGTCCGCCGGAGTCGGCTTCTGAGAGTGAGCAGTGCTGAAAGAGAATGGACCCCTTCCCCTTCACTCACCACACAGGCTTCGCTGGAAAAAAAAGGAGATTGGCATTTATGTGTTGTGATGTCAGGGATATGAGAAAGGCCTTTCGTTTGCACTCACCACCCCCCTAAAAATTGAAAACAGAAATAAAATCTCTCCTCTGCATTGTCTGCTGAAATCTGACCATTGGCGTTTTGTTCTTTTGATGTAAGGCTTTTCGGGAGTTAAAGTGCAAATGTTCTTAGAAGTCATTCTATTTAAGACCTGGCATTTGTAGATCCGCATGAAGGAAGGAGTCTCACTCACTCTGGGGTCCATGTGTTAGGGAGGCCCGAAGCTACTGGCCAATGAGGAAAAGCAGCCCAGCCTCCACTCCACAATTTTGCTTTGAGCCCTATTCATGGGGGATATAAGACCAATTTCTCACCAACCCCACAAAACTCTTATTTTCAGCCTTGGACCTTTGTCCTGCATCACGCAACCCCCGGTCCACTTACGGCCACCTCTATAGTCCATTTAGCCAGAAGGAAAGGGTCACCGTTCATTGAGGGCCTACTGTGTGGCTGGTTGGGGGCATGATGTGTGTTGTCTCATTTAAACCTCATTTCCATCCTGGCAGCAGGGACACCTCACCTCACTTAATGAAGAGAAGAAACAAGGAACAGAAGAGTTAGTCAGTTGCCCAAAGACACCAACCCTGTGGGTGGTCTAGCTGGGATTTGGACCCAGGCTGGTCTTGCTCTAAAGAGTTTTCATAAGGGGTGCCTGTGTGGCTTAGTCGGTTAGGCGTCTGCCTTTGGCTCAGGTCATGATCCTGGGGTCCCAGGACTGAGCCCCGTGTCGGGCTCCCTGCTCCTCGGGGAGCCTCTTTCTCCTCTGCCTCTGCCTGTGTGTTCTCTCCCTCTGTCGAATAAATAAATAAAATCTTTAAAAAAATTTTTAAAATAAAGAGTTTTCATAAGGCAGTGTTAACTGTTTCTACTTTCTTCTCTAATTGCCCAACTTCTATTTCTAGTTGGTTAACCTTAATACATGAATTAAAAAAAAAAGTGTCTAGAAAATGGATAATACATTTCAAACAAAAAAATCACCCATGACAAAATCCTAGTATTTCAAAGACATTTTATTATGAAACAGACATCCACAAAAGGTGAAGAATAGTGTAAAAAACCCGTCTAGTCATAGACTGTTCCTGCAGGTGAACAGGTAAATGCAAGTGAACAGCCAGGCAATAATGAAAAGCATGGGGAGAGGTACCAGCACAAGCCAGCAAAGCTTGTATCCCTTCCAGAGTCGTTCTGCAGTTCCTTTTCTAATCCTGCCACCCCTACCCCGGCTGCCCAGGCCTGAGCACAGGTTCTCACTCTATCATTCACAGGTAATGGGTAATGACAGTCACTAATCCTTACTGGGAGCTCACTGTGCAGCCCACGTGCTTTGTGCTTCACAAATCACAACAGATGTCGTTCTCCCAGCCACCCCCTGGGGAGGGCAGAGCTGCCACTGCCCCATTTTGCAGAGTGGGGGTGCTGAGTGCGGACATGTTCATTTCTCACCGCAGGCCACAGAGCTGGGGCAGGAACCCAGAGGCCCCGCTCATGTCCTGAGCTTGACTTCCTAGATTCTTTCCCCAGCTAAATTTATGTTGCACAGCATAATCTGACAACACCATATTTCCCGGGGTTCGTGGGTGGCTCAGTCGGTTAAGCGTCTGCCTTCAGCTCAGGTCATGACCTGGGGTCCTGGGATCGAGCCCCACGTCGGGCTCCCTGCTCAGTGGGGAGCCTGCTTCTCCCTCTCCCTCTGCCTGCCTCTCCCCCTGCTTGTGCTTTCTTTCTCTGTCAAATAAAGAAATAAAATCTTAAAAAAAAAACCCACCACATTTCCCATCTTTTGTCTGATCACAGCACTATGCTAATCTCTTTTTTCTTATATCAGATGCAAACCACTTAGAATTATTATTTGGAGATTCTGCAACATTCACCCTGAAAGAGGAGGGGGCCAGGACTTTGAGCTTTCAGGCCACACACCGTCCCCCCCCTCCCCAGCTACCTCTTCCAGCTGAGCTTCCCTAGACGATCTGCAGAAACGGGGCAACACAGCCACCGTCTACCCTCCACTTCACCACACATCCCAGTTTTTAAACAGAATTGAGCCTCTCCTTATTTGTGAAGTCGCCAAATCAATTCCACTTTATTAACTGAGAGCAAGCAGGCAGACAAGTAAACAGAGTCAGAGGTGCCACGCTAGAAACAGGGGTTCGCAGGCGATATTAACAGCCTGGGGAGAGGTGCTAGAACGGGCACGGCTGGCTGCTCAGCCGTCTGCTCAGCAGACGAGGGGAATCAGGACACCCGAGGACTTGAGCTCTGCTGAATCTCTTTCTAATGAAACTACAGCTCACAGCCATGTCATCCTAGTTCTGCTTACGAATGATGCTGGAGACAAAACCTGGCCCCAGGAAGTGGGGTCCTGTCCCTGTCTGACCCAGGACTGCAGCAGACAAAGGGCACCGGGACGCCTTACAGCCAAGAAGAGGGAGACAGCCAACTGGATATGGAAGTCTGCAGAGAGGCATGGGGGGAGGGGTACAGCGGTCCCCCCCCCCCCCCCCCCCCCCGCCAGGCCAGGCTCTGTACTAAGGCCTGAGAACATTATCTCCTGGCCGCCCTGCATGGTGGCCTTGCCTTTGCCACTTGTGACTGGTGATGGGGGTCCTACAACACAGCGCTCAAGAGTGTGGCCTCAGGACCAGAGCGCCCGCGCTTCCATCGGAGCCGTGGGCAGCCACGTGGCTTCAGGCGACTCATATCATTTGTCTGGGCCTCAGGTTCCTCCTTTGTATATTGGGGACAAAAACAGTTCATGTTTCATAGGGTTGTTGTGAGGCTTACCAGTTACCAGTGACCAAACTCTTCAAACGGTACGCAGAGCGTGGAAAGCCCTCTATCAGTCGTCAGCTTCCAGAGACGAAAGCCGGCTGGTGGGCATCAGGCGGCCGGAGTCCAGATCCTGGCGCTGTGACCTCTGGCTAGAAACCTAAACTCTCTCAGACTCCATTTCCTCATTTGTAGAAGGAGGATACCGATAGCCATTTCAGGGTGTTGGGGAGAGGTTTCGAAGAGTTCTACGACAAAGCGCTTAAAACCAACAGCATCGGGCACCCAGGGAGCACTCAGTAAAATTATTAATTTACTATGCCGCAGGTGAACATTGTACAAGGCCAGCACCTGTGAAGGAGGTAATGGAGTGATCTGTGACACCTGTGATTTTGTTCCATGATGAGATAATATGAAATTTTGGCCAGAAAGTGACCACTTCTATTTGTCACTTCGCCTATCAGTCAGAATTGCCAAATGATTATTTTCAAAAGCTACGGTCTCAGTCACCAGTTCCTTATCCAAGACCTCTCCCCTTTCCCCCTACCTGAATCCCACACCCGCTGATTCTGCACGTCGGTGACCCACCCATGTGCTAGTCCTTTGTCACTGGCTCATGGGTTTCTGCCACCTGCCCGAGTCTGTACATTAGCCATAATTGCTTCACAGAGTTATCTGGCTCATAAAACAGAGCAGCATATTGAATGGAAAATTAAACCACAAATAAGCTGGTTTCATCACACTCTTGCAAAAGTGCATGGAACAAAATTGTTCCATGAGCTTTGATTCTAGACTAAAAATTGTAGTCGGGCTCTAGTAAAGGCAGTTCCTATTTATATCTCCCATTGTTCTGGGAGTTTTCCAATTATCTCAGAGTCATAGGCATTCTGTAAATATGTTGTCTGTTAGCTCCTCCCCTTTGTAGTGCTATTAAAAGTACGCAAGGAACACGAGATTTGGGGGTTTGCTTAACCAGTAGCCGCACAGCATAGCACAGGTGGTTTTGGAGAGCTGGAGAAGGTAGAGGAGGAGGGGCTTGGGGGCTCCTGTTTGGTCCTCCGTGTAGCACGGGATCACGGGGCTGGGCTGGGCCAGGGCTGCAGAGCTACAGACAGAGAAGTCGATCAGTCAGGTGTCACTGGGGAAGGATCAGGTGGATTGGTGACAGCCTGGATCTAGGGCAAATGAGAAATTAAAAGAAGTCCCCTGCTTGAGTCTGGAATGAGAGGGAGACAGTTGTCATGGAAAGGCTGGGAAGAACCAAGGATTTAAAGAGAAGATAAACCATCAGTCCCTATTAATTGAGCACCGGGGAAGAAACATGTAAAACATGTTTGTGCTCTCAAAGAACTTACATTTTCCCTGGAGAAGACACAAATATACCAAAACAGGAATGATAGACAACTGTTTCAGAGATCTGTTTGGGCCATGAAGAAGGATGTTGCATGCATTAATTTTGGTATATGATTATTCTCCAAATGGTTAATGTAGGGAATAACTGTTGGAAGGTCACTTCTGGCCAGGGGGACAGAGAAGGCTGTAGACAAAAAGTGCCATCTGAGCTGCTTTTGAAGCATTGGCAGGAATTGCAAGGGCAGAGAAGGCAGGCAGGAGAAAGAATATGGAGGCTGAAAGGCCAGAGGCATGGCGAGAGTTGCCAAGGGAGTCCTAAGGGGTGAGTGGTTGGATGTAAAGCTATGGAGGGAGATCAATGTGAAGGGCTGCCACGCGGGCTGGGGAATTTACCGTAGTATAAAATTATGAACTTCATGTAAAATAGGCAAGTATATTGAGCCACCCACTGGCCATGTGACCTCTCTCCATGGCTTTTGACTCAGTCTTCCAATAGTTACTTGCAGGGCAGAGGTTTAGGCTGGCTAGGGAAGGTGTCGTCATGAATGGTTCAGGACGGCAGTGCTCTTGGCTGCGGAGAAGAATCCTTCAAATCACAGATCTCTGAAATGGATTAGTCATCATCTGCCTGCCACTTGAATATGTCACTTTATTTTTCAGAGTGAGGAAGAGATTGCTGATGGTCAGGCTTTTACCACTTAACACCTTCAGCAGACACTGAGTTACTAGGCTATGTCAAGCACCGCGGTAGGCACTGAGGGTGTACAGATGAATAAGACACAGTTTGATGGGGGAGACACATAATTAAGAGGTATTTACAGGAAAACATGTAAGTGCAGGCACTGCTGAATGCATGAGGGGGGTGTGGGAGGGACCGTACACCCTAGTACCTCAGGCACTGCAGGCACCAGCCCCGGGGTTCGGGGAGGGTGACCTGGAGCTGCTAAGGTCTAAGCCAAGTCTTTGAGGATAAGCAGAAGATGGCAGGAAAGGGCAAGGATGGGAGGGAGAGGGCATTCCAGGCAGAAGGGAGAACAGAAGGCAAGCCATGCAATGTGTGATAAAATTAAGAGAGTGAGTGCTGGAGTCCAATTACCTGGGTTGAAATTCTATCTCTGTCACTTACGAGCTAGGCAAGTTTTGGCAAATTACATATCCTCTTTCCGACTCAGTTTCCTTATATATAAATGAGAAAAAAGAATAGCATCTATCAGATAAGGTTATTGTGAGGAGTACATGATACAAAGCTCATGCAGGGTGTCTAGTACATGGTAAACACTCACTGAATAATACCAACGATGATTGTGATGATGGTAACCACCTGTGGCTCGATGTTACTGGAAATGCAGTGGAACACAAGACATGGTGAGCAATGAGGCCAGAGACATAGGTGTTGATTAAAAAAAATCTTATCGTTGGTTTTTATTCTATAGGCCAGTGGGAATTTTTTAAAGGATTTTCAGTGTGGAATAACATGACCATATTTGCAATTTAGATAGATTCTTCAGGGTTGTATGTCATGAACTGATTTGAGGAGGACAAGACTGGAGGCAGGAAGTCCTGTTAGTGATATTATAGTAGTTCAGGTGAGAGATGATAAGTGCTTACCTAACCTGGGGACCTCACAATAGGGATTAATAGGAAAAGGTATATTTGTGGTAAATGTGACAGAGTTGATGAAAGAGAAGAAAGAACTGAGGACATTCCCAGGGCTTCCAATCTGGGAGATTGGATGAATAGTGATCCATCCACTGAGATGGGGAACATAGAAAAGGAACTTGTGTAGGAACAACAAAGGTAAGATCGTCCAGAAGATTTGGGTGGGAGGAATCAGTGGGTAGTCAGCTTTGATAGGTCCAGGAGACTATTGTTTACATAACAGGGAAGATTGTGGGAAGGTCCCAGATGAAAGACAGATTCAGACGTAGCCAGCATGATGGTGGTTATAGAACCCACGAGAGTGGATGAGATTGCCCAGGGAAAGAATGTAGGGTGAGGGAGGAAGAGGATCAAGGACCAAATCCAGGGAAACACCAGTATTTAAGGAACATAAGGGGAGAAGGAGTCTATAAAGTGAAGAAGGAATGATCAGAGCAGTTGGTGGAGAAGTAAGGGAAGGCAGTGTGATGGACATCAGGAGAGCAGAGAGTGTGAGGAAGAAGGAAGACATCACCTATCTTGAGTGCCACATGGAAGCCCACCAAAGCAGGACAGAGAGGAGCTGACTGATTGGTAAACAGGAGGGCAAGAAGGGGAGGAAGGAATGAGAGATGAGGAAGTGGAGACACAGAATGTTGACTCTTTGAGATATGTTTTGAGAAAAGAAGAAAGAAAAGTAGCTAGACAGAGTTAGAGGATGCTTCATTTTTTTCCCCCTTGCTAGTGGGAGAGATTGAAGAAAGTTTGTATCTAATAGAAAAGAATTTACAGAGAAATTCTGAAGGCAAGAGAAGAAGAAGGTATTTGATGCATCACAGTCCAAAAGGAGATGGGTGGACATGATACGAAGAGCTCAAGAGGAAAGAGGTTGGTCTGGAATGGCATGGGAACAAAACAAGCAAACAAAACCACCATCTCTTCCATCTTCTATGAGACTCTAGGCAAGGTGAGTGGATGAAGTTCTTTGCGGGGGAGTGGGGCAAGCTTAAAATTTGTATGTAACAATCTCAGGTTTTTTAAAAGATGGAGAAATGGAGGCCATATGCTATAAGTGAGGGGTACAGGAGGTTATTAAACCTTTCCGGAGAGTTGCAAAGAGGTGGAATTTCTACTAAAAGGATGCTGAGCAAAGGCAAGAGAAAGATGGAGCCTCCGTCCTGAAGCTCAGTTGAGGAAGACCATGAATTTGGGGCAGCGCCCATCTTAATTGTTGGGCGGTGTTCTTCCTCCCTCGTTTAATGGGTTGGGAATAGGAAGAGAAAGGCAGGTTGTGGTATTTACTCAGGGTTGGAGTTTTGCCACTGAGGCAGAGTGAAAGTGCAGGGATGCAAGGCCACTAGTGGTTCTGGTGAGATAGTGGTAGCAAGCCACAAGCCTGAAAACAGGCTCAAGAAGCTAACAGTAGTTCTTCTGTCTTCTTGTTTATCCCGATGAAGCTCAAGGGAAAGAAATGACCTCAGAAGCAATGCTGTGTATCTTATTATTATTTGACAGATTAGATCCCATTTTCATTTTCGTTCCAATTCACAATCATGAAAAACAATATATTTAACTTCAAATGCCTCCTTGTCCTTGTCCTGGTGTTATGCATCAGCTTCAGCTTTTGGAAACTCCAGAATCATTGGATGACCTCCCACTACAATCAGAGGTTTCCCCAGTGACTTGAGGGATAGCATGGTGTTTATGTGCTTTTAGCGAGGGATGGGGGAACATTTACCCAGACCTGCTTGAGGGGAGGCTATCCAGCTCTACATAGAAATGGCAAAAGAAAGATCAGGAAGTCAC
Organism: Mirounga leonina; assembly: GCF_011800145.1. Taxonomy (NCBI): domain Eukaryota; kingdom Metazoa; phylum Chordata; class Mammalia; order Carnivora; family Phocidae; genus Mirounga; species Mirounga leonina. The sequence goes on from NW_023270316.1 coordinate 62,348,967, forward strand.
TTAAACAAGCATTTGGAACATGTAGTAGAAAATGAACCCAGCTCTCCCTGTCCCCCTCCAAAATAAGAATACAGCAAGAGAGGTAAAGAGATTATTTATTTATTTATTTATTTATTTATTTATTTATTTATTTATTTAGAGAGTGGAGTGGAGTGTGGGGGTGCGGGCAGGGGGAGAGATTCATGGAGCCCAATGCTGGACTCCATCTCATGACCCTGAGATCATGACCTGAGCCGAAACCAAGAGTCCGATGCTTAACCGACCCAGCCGCCCCTAGAAGAGGCTGGGCTGTGGTCTAATAGAAGTGAATTGGTTGGACAGAAAACTAAAGAACATAGTGAATGAGGTTGTGGTGCTACCTTAATTTAATCAAGACCATCTTGATGTGGCGAGAGAAAGAGCCCACACCGCTGTGGGTGTTATCACAGCCAATTCCTCGGGATGCCAAGAGGCTCTGAACATGTACGTTCTGACTCGTCTGGCGGATATTTGGAAAGGCCTTCCACACTCATCAGGTGCAAGATAAAAAGTTTCTTGACATGGTCTCTCCCATTCATTAGCCATGGAGATATGCTTGGGTATCATCCTAACTTTGGACAGAAGAGAATTGAATTGAAGACCATAGAAATGTATTGCTAAAAGCAGAAATGGTATTTGTATAGCACGTTATGCTTTAACAAAGGAATCGCTCTTGTTACCATGTTTGAGCCTCACAAAAACTCTTGGTAGTGGGTTGTTATTCTGAATAAAAACAATCTCTTATGTTTCTTAGCTTGAAAATATACTTTTTAATCATATTAATTAAATGGTATTTCTCGATTTCTCTTCTTGATATTTCTAAGGCATTTTTATTTCACTCTCCTCCCTCCTAAAGCCTTCATAGATTTCTAGAATTTAAATCTCTCATTCATGCTCAGACAAATCATTGTTCCAACCTTATCTCCTCACCTCACCTCCTTGGAAACGTTTATATTTCTCTCTCCTTCCTCCTCCAATCCCATCCTTCCCTTCCTCTTCTCCTGACTTTTCTGCTCTTTCCAAGACTCCATCCTAAACTTGAACCAGCTCTTAAAGGCTTCGCTTAAGTACCATCTCCTTAAAAGAACCGTTCTTGCTAATACATTCAGATGTGACCTCTTCCTTTTCAAGGTTCCCAATATACGTGCTATCTAAGTTTCAATGACTGTCTTAATGACATTTAGTGAAGTAACTTACTAGATTTTAACTTCTTGAAAGGCTGTGCCTTTCTTCTTTTTAATTCAGAACCCAGATCAAACATCATTTCCAGTGTGAATTCTTTTCCACAGTCACTTAATCCCCTTCCCTACCTACCATGTACTTTTCTACATGCTCTGCACAGGTGCGCTTATCACATGGTATTGAGATGGTTGCTTTTGATTTTTATTTTCCTTTCTAAGTTGGAAGCAACTTGAAGGAGCATAGCATAGTGGTGAAGCTGCCACACCGTCTGGGTTTACAATCCAGCTGTGCTATTTACTAGCCATGTGACCTTGGGCAAGCTACTTAACCTCTCTGTGCTTTAGTTTTCTTATCTCTAAAATGAAAATAATAATCGTCGCTACCCCATAGAGTTGCTGCAAGGATTAAATGAGTTTTAACATGTAAAATGTTTATCAGACAGTGAGCAATTATAATAATTGTGCTTTATTGTCCTTTGTATTTTTATTGACAAGTGCGGTGATTAAACAGGCGCACAGCAGGTGTTTGTTGAATGAGTGAATGAAAAAATAAGGAAAGGTGTATATGATGTTTCTTCCTAATAGATCTCAAAGTCGAAGATAGAATGTCCTCTCACCCATATGTTTCCCACAGCAATTAATAGGAGATTTATAACAGGTGATCAATAACTGTTCGGGGAGCATGTTTTGTAACTATTAATCCCTTGATGGGCAGATTGGGAACAATAAAAATAATAAATTATACAATGACTTAGGCTTATATCAAGTAAATGGTCACACAGGATTTTACATTAAGGTTGTGAGAACATTTCCCTTTTGTTTTAAAGCTCCCGGTTGGGAAGATTACTTAACCTGCATGGTTGGTTTTACCCAGACTCTAGCTCTCTTAGTGACGGGGATGTCCACAAGTTTAGGTCTCAGCCAGGATCATAGAGGGTCCAGGACCATGCAGGGGAGAATTTTGACACTGAGGGTCTGTAGCCCCCCAAAAGGTGGATGTGGACCCCAGACCTGACACTGGGGAAGGCAGACAGAGCCTTATAGCAGCTCCACACAAAATCTGGTCAATCCGGACTCTGCACCCCGAAGCAGGGCTTCCGCTCATTGAGGTTTCGGCTTGGAAGAGTGAATCAACTGAGGATTTTGAAAAAGTAGACTAAAAAAAAAAAAGCAAAAACCACCCTTTTGGGCAGATAAATCAGGCAGGCACAGGGCTACTTCACAGCCCAGCAAACAGGCACCTTCGTGTCCACACCGCAAAAAAGCAGGGCACCTGTTTGCTCAGATAGAAATGCTTACAAGGGCGCCTTCCCCTCCCTGCCCGCCTTTGTCACTCAACTTTCCTCCTTCTGTGTTGGAGAGCTTTCTTACCCCCCTCCCCTTGGCTTTTTAAAGTAACATCGGTGGAGCAGCTAATGAGGCGGTGGAAAGCAAGCTGGTCCGTTCTGGGTTGCTAATGACTCCATTCCCAGGAGCCTAATCAAAGATTTGTACATTTAATTGCTGTCAAGTCAGCTCCAACCACCTGCCATTTCTGCAGCACCTGAGCTCCTAGCTCGGTAGCCCCTGATTCTAAATGAATCCATCACCATTTCTAAAGGCCAGAAAGCCAGGCTGCCGGGCAACCCTGAATGGGGCATATCCTGGAGGGCCTAGAGCAACAGGCCTCGCGGAGGTGTGCCTGATCTAACGGGGTGGGCATGGGAGGGACACCTGTGCTTTTCTAGGGTCAGACTTCTGTTTCTAGGGGGAAAGGAGGGTGGGTGTGGTGAGGACGGGGTGCGGGAACAAAGAGAGGAGGAAGAAGGTGACATCTGATCACATTCTTCCAGAATCTATTGATGCTTTTATCCTGAAGGATGACTTAATTTCCATCCCCAGTGCATGGTTGTGCCACGGATCAATATTTGCTAGGCATCCTTTCCCATTAAAATGGTAATTGTTTTAGTGTCTTTCCCAAATTCAGGGTGTAGTTGTCCCTTGGGCTTTTTTGGAGATTTGGGGAATGAGAAAACTGTTACTCTGGACCTGAGTTCAACCTAATGGGAAAACAGACTACCTCATGGGGATATAAATTAGTTGGGAAAGAAAATTATGTTTAGCTTTTTTTCTAAAAATTCTTTAAACACAGGTACTACACTCTAACGTTCTTCTTCTCGCTTGTGACAGGTATACCAGGTGTACCTATCATATCTGATCTTTTGAGATCAGGCTCTGGAGTGGTGGTCCTCAAACTTGAGTCTGCATCAGAATTACCTGAAGGACTTCTTAAAACTGGCTTCAGTGCCCCCCCCTCCCGCTTTCTGAATCAGTCTGATGTGGGTGGGGCCTGATGATTTGCATGTCTACCAAGTTCCCAGGTGATGCTTATCCAGTTGGACTGAGAGGACTTTGGAAATACCAATCTCACTGTCTGTGGGTGGATGAGATTGTCATTTACCAAACACTTGATCAGCTGTGTCTGCGTGCTAGTAACTGAGTTGGCCATGGGAAAGAGGCACTGACCCGGACAACTCATGTGGAAAAAGAAGAGAATTCTGCGGAGGAGAGTGGGGGGATGGGTTGGCCTGGTGGTGGGTATTAAGGAGGGCACGTATTGAATGGAGCACTGGGGGTTATACGCACACAATGAATTGTGGAACACTGCATCAAAAACTAATGATGTAATATATGGTGATTAACATGACATAATAAAATTAAATTTAAAAAAAAGATAATTCTCCTTTTTCAGCTTCCCATCCCAGGCTCACGTATGATGTGTAAAGGAAGAAGACATAATGCGCCAAACTAGGGGTTGGGCAGGTATGTACGGTGCTTTGCCCTACTGACAGGTACCCCTCTCCCCACCCCCGAATTCCTTTAGTTGGAATATGGCTACTTTTATTTGGGAATTCATTCTCCCTTCCCAGTCTGTCCAGCCCTGAGGGGCTTCTCAGTGCTCAAACTTAGTGTTATGGGCAACCCTCCCTCCCCTTTGGTTTAGCAGAATCTACATCAAGAAGGACATATTGTTAATCAGATTTATAAATAAAATGAACGTAAATATTGTCAGACTATGAGCATTTTTTTCATTCCCTGCCAAAAAAAAAAAAAAAAAGAGGGAACTAAGGTTATTTAGGTTGATAAATATTCACTCATGGTCCCCAGCTTGCCATTGGCAAATACTTGCCCTAGGCAACTTTGGAACTGGACCCATTTTTCATTATTGATTAATAGTGGCGAGGTTTTCTTTTTTATTTCCTTCTGAAAGAAATTTGCCAAACTTGAGCCGATTTTTAAAAATAAGTTAGGAGAGGGGCGCCTGGGTGGCTCAGTCATTAAGCGTCTGCCTTCGGCTCAGGTCATGGTCCCGGGGTCCTGGGATCGAGCCCCGCATCAGGCTCCCTGCTCAGTGGGAAGCCTGCTTCTCCCTCTCCCACTCCCACTGCTTGTGTTCCCCCTCTCACTGTATCTCTCTCTGTCAAATAAATAAAAAAATTAAAAAAAAAAAAAGTTAGGAGAGCCAAACACCTCCATCATTTCACCACCACCTAGAACTCCTTGACCTTGACCTGAATTTCCAGCTTAGCCATTTATGACCAACCAGTTGATCTGGTGAAGATGTGGCAGTGACCAGCTGTGTCCCACAGCTTTCTGTTACTTGTTTTCTTGTATATTTATTTGTCTTCCTCCACTCCACACAGTTGTCACCATGTTCCAGACACATGCACACTTGTTTTTTGATTTCCTCCTTAGTGCTTCGTCTATTTATATCAGGGGACCCTGGAAAGTGTGCAAGATAACCTTACTAGAAAGCTAAATTAATTCTAAAAAGCAAACACCATATGATCTGCCAATCAGATGGGAAAACACTGTTAATTGTTACTCACTTACTACCCTAAATCTTTCCCTAGAGTGCCTGAAATCACAGAACTGAGGTACATTTGCTCTCTATTCACCTTTGGAATTTAGATCTAAATGCATCCATGATCTGAGAAGATAGAACAACAAAAAAATAATTGCTCTCAGTCTGACAAGACTGAGGGCAAGTGTATGTATGTGCATGTGTATATATTTTCATGGAAAAATTAAATTGGCAACAATCTTGATGGAAAATTCAGTGCTCTTAGAGTTGAGAATTCCCTAGGAGCAAACACGGCCCTAATTAGGGGTCTCCTGGTTTGGTTACTTACTTACAGCTGAGCTGAAGCACCCTCTTCTGGGAGTATCCTTCCTTAGCCAGAGCCCCTTCCGCACTTGGGGGGCTGCTTTGACCTTCCTTCCTCCATGTTGCAATTACTCCGTGTCCCTGTATTAGCCCTTGGTAGGTAGCCTTGGGGTTGTCTGGTATGTATTTGTCTTTCAATTTGACTGCAAAACTCTGAGGCCAGGTGCCGGGTATATTCATAGTGGGTGCCTTGCTGCTTCATACAGTGCTTGGCATCCAGTATGTGCTCAATAAATATTTGCTATTACACTGGAAGCCGTTTCAGGGGTTCTGAACACAACTCCTGCTGATCATTTCTACAGAATTTTTGGTATTTATTTTAATACTGTAAATAGGATTGGGGCCAAGGCAAGAGATGTTTTACGATCTGCCCTTGTGACATACAGTCCAGGCACAGACATCCTCAAAGGTTAACATGACCGAGGGACGGGATGAAAAGCATTAGGATGAAAAGGCTATTGGTTTGCTTTATTTCACTCACAGTTCATGCACTTGCTTCATTCCCACTGGTCCCATAAAACCCAGAGCCATGGAAAGTAAAACGATCAGGAAGCTCATCCCTCTTGCCACCGTATTTCTCCTTCCTCCTTTTCCATGTAAGCTGGAAAGCTCTCTTCTGCTCTGCTGTGGGACAGACAGACTGACTCTGGTCCAGAGAGGCATTTATTATCACCCTGTACACCTTGCCAGGAACAATGTTCAAAAGGGTCCCCTTGTGGCCTGGGACAGAGGTCTTTGCTCAGCTCAGCCTAAAGCTCACATTCCCTGCTTACGGATTAATCTTACCAGAGTATTAATGTAAGTGGTGAAAGAAATGGAGAATGTTCTCCTCTGGAAACTTTGACTTTATTGCAGGTGTGACTCACTTTACCCCAATAGCTGTGGTCCCAAAGAGCTACGTGAGAAATTGCATTTTTAGAAGTCTAGTCGTATTTCAAGTGCGTTACACTGTATGTTAACCAACTAGAATTTAAATAAAAATTTTGAAAAATAAATTAAGAAATAAAAACACTTCTATCTTCATGAAAGAAAAATAGAAAAGTAATAAAATAAAATCAAGAGGACTAATATAACACTGTATGTTAACTAACTGGAATGAAAATAAAAATTTGAAAAGAGTAAAAATAAATAAATAAATAAATCCATAAATCCATAAATAAATAAAGTGTATTACTAAAAGAAGCTGGCCATTTAAAGGAGGTTTTAATGAATATTGTCCAAGTGTAGACTTTACTAATGCAATATTAATTCCTGGTCTCTCTTCTCTGAAAATTCAGATTTCCACCAACTAGTTTGCTGCAGGCAAGATGCTGTTCAAGGTTGGTTGCTGGTGGCACGGGGATGTATCATCATGAATAATTATTAATATTCAGAGTCATCTAAGGCACTTGCCTTTGAGGGATTCAGCTTTTCCTCTGTCCTGCTGACTGGGGAATGCCCCTCCCTGCCCACCTCCCTTTTATCCCCTTTGGGCTCTTCCTCCAACTGGATGAACAAAGGAAAAAACAAGGGGAACAAAGGAAGAGAGGACTTTGCAATGTTCTCCACTTCATCCTGAAGGTGTGGGCCTGCTGCCAGAAGGTGGTGAGCAAAATTGAGACATGCAAAAAAAGAGAGGGGAGAAATCCAATCTCCAGAGCATCGGGTAGCAATGGGGTGGATTGAAACCTCCTCTGAACTCTTTCTTCTTTCTGACACGCACCCCGACTGAGAGGGGGATGCAGCGTGATCTGTAACAGCGCACACAGCGCACTTGTCACATCCTGTCCGTCTTTTCCTTTCGCACTAACCCCACGTTCAATGCTTCTGGGCCTCACGTTCCCACATGGGCATGGCAGAACCCCGGAAGGTCTTTAAGTAGGGGTGCGGTGTGAGGGCGCCATCCGCTTCGTGTGGCTGTTCCCGAATCACACAGGACTCTGTTTTTCAGGTAGGCGGTGTGCCAGAAAGAGAGGAGAGAGTCTAGTCAGGATATTTAGCTTATCAGCTGCCCCTGCAAGAATTTTCCCTGCTACAAACTTCCTAACATTCTGACCCTTCTGGTTTGAAAATTTCCAAGGCTGTTCCTATGCCAACGAAAAACATTACATGATCTGTGTTTCTTGTGCAATGTAGCAGTGGGGTCTATGTTACCAGGAAGACGTGTGAAAGGTGTGATTTATTTCCCATTCTTTTACACGGAGTCGAGTGATTTCAGATATCACAACAGAACTCTGTGAGACACTGAAATGCTCCTCCAGAAACCCAGCTGCCCTGTGCCTCCCCTGGGTTCCTTAGAAGGTGTGTGAGCCAAACACTCCCAGAGACCTACGCCACATGGAAAATGGCAGACAGCTCACCTCAAAACTCCAAATATCTGGGTGTTTTCAATTGTGTAGTCACAATTCCTGAGCGCTGCCCTGAATTACACAATTATAAATCGGATGCTTGTTTTCATGCAGCTGTAGTCTGACTATTCTGGATAAAACTTTGATATTTACTTTATGTCTCTTTTCCAGAAACTTACCCTAATTTTTATCTTGGCAGTGAAAGAAAAGTATCTATCTGTCTCTACCAGGCTGTCTTTTTTTTTTTAAGATTTTATTTATTTATTTGTCAGAAAGAGAGAGAGGGAGAGAACTGCAGGCAGAGGGAGAAGCAGACTCCATGCTGAGCAAGGAGCCCGACATGGGGCTCGATCCCAGGATCCTGGAATCATGACCTGAGCCAAAGGAGGGTGCTTAACCAACTGAGCCACCCAGGCGCCCCATCTACCAGTCTGTCTTCTTATTTTGATGATGGGCTCTCTTCGGGATGAAGAGCTTAACTACCATTTAAAGCATCACCACCACTACCACCACCAACCAACCAACAAAGAAAGCAGGAAATCAGAAGCCCCAGGGCCCAGCGCTACAGTCCACTACCTTGCTGTGATCTGGCTAAGCCATATGCTCCAGCTTCTGCTTATTCACTTACATAACAGGGATGATAACCCTCATTCTGGAAACTTCTTAGAAGGATTCAATGAAATGCTGTTCAGAGGTACTTGGAAACTATAGGTACACTGCATCATATTTTTGCTAATAGATCATTCAGGCTTTCAGCCTTTGCTCTAGAGGAAGACCACTGACAGCCATGTACCTTCAGCCACTACGCTTGGCTTTTATTCTAGCCATCCCTTTGCCATCCCAACCTCCATTATCAATAAGTTCTAGAAAGCGACAAGTTTGAAATGCTGTTCCCACAAGGGCCTTCTGTGGTCTTTCAGAACAGCAATCAGCTTACCCTGCTGGATGAATATTGCTCACTCCTGACCTCAGCTCTCATTTTAACCATTCTCAATTAAAAAACATCTACCTGAACATGTATCAGGGTTATGAGTAGTAAAATCTCACTTAGCCATTTGTTTGTTTGTTCTCTTTACAAGATATTTTATATTAAAATTCGTTTTGGTCAAGTTTACTGAGGGATACTTTACATATTGTAAAATTCAATCTTTTTATTGTACAATTCTATGAGTTTTGAAAACACATACTCTGTGTGCCCACCACTATGATCAATAATATAGAGATCAGTTCCATCATCTCTCAAAATGCCCCCCCCCTTTTTTTTAAAGATTTTATTTATTTATCTGAGACAGAGAGAATGAGAGAGACAGAGAGCACATGAGAGGGGGGAGGGTCAGAGGGAGAAGCAGACTCCCTGTCGAGCAGGGAGCCCGATGCGAGACTCGATCCCGGGACTCCAGGATCATGACCTGAGCCGAAGGCAGTCGCTTAACCGACTGAGCCACCCAGGCGCCCTCAAAATGCCCCTTTTTGAGGTCAACCTCTTCTTACTCCAGCCCCTGGCAACCACTGATTGGTTTTCTGCCTCTCTAGTTTTGCCTTTTCCAGAATGTCATAGCAATGCAGTCGTATAGTATATGGCCTTTTGGGTCTGGCTTCTTTCACTTATCATCATGCATTTGAGATCCATCCGGGTTGTTGCATGTATTAATAGTTTGTACCTTTTTATTGCTTAGTAGTAAGCAGTGAAGTAGTATAGTACTACTACACTGTATGGTAGGACTACACTGTAGGAAGTAGTACAATGCATGGACTATATTCATTCGACAGTCGGAGGGCATGGAGATTATTTCCATTTCTTGGTGGTTGTAAGTAAGGCTCTAAGCACTTGTGTAAGATGTTTTATATGTACATATATTTTCATTAAACATTTGGCTTTAAGAGATGTATGTAAGTTTAGTTCCAGATGAACAATCAGAGATTCAAGATTTGGGGGACTCCTAGGGAGACGAGAGAGTATATTTCCTTCATGAGTCAGTCAGGCCCAGACCTGTCAGTTAAACGGGGGCTAGCTTGTAGCAAGAAGCTATTATTATTACCACCGAGGGTGCTTGTAGGCTAGAAATGAAAACTCACATTATTTTTCTGAGCCGCAGGGGAAGAACATAAGTACACGATGGCAACCATCAATTTAGTGGGTCTAAGGTTGTCTAGGTGATTAAAGTAATATTTCCACGGATTTTGGCAATTCCCAGCATAGGTCACCTGCTGAAGAATATAGAGCCTGTTGGTAGACTGTTGACCAACAAACTCTCCGGGGTCATTCAGGTTGAATAAACTCTCTTTTTGGCTAATTTAGGGGGAAAACCATGGTTCTTAGTTGAAGTAGTTATATAGGAATCTCTACTGTGCACAGGATACCAGGGTGATTATCAACCCCCACTGAGGATTTCAGGCTTAGCACCTGCTTTCTCTTCTGTACCCATCAAAAATAGGAGTTAGGGAGGAGTTACACCCATACCATTGAGAAAGCTCAGCTAACCCTGGAGTCTCACCAATTCTCCCCCACCATTCCACCTTATCACCCTCGGGCTCCTGTGTCCTCTAACCCCTCGCCATTAAATATTTATCTCCACTCAGGAGACAGGTTTACTGTGTGCTTGCCTCTGTGAAGCCCTTGGGTGAGGGTGGGAGCTCCCAGAGATGACTGCCCTAGAGAACAATCTGGCCTCTGTCACCTAGACTTCAGTGGGGATGAATTTCAATGCTGATAGTGCTATAATCATCTCAGGACAGTTGTTTTCAGGGAAGAGCTGGATAAAATAGCTAAAATAAAATTTAAATAATACATAATTTTTTATTTAAATAAATTTTTGTTTGTCTGTTTAGCTAAAGTATAGTGTATAACAGTCTTGTGTTACCCCTTCTACACTTGTGGAGTATTTCAGCTTATCCGTGTGGGCTGACCCTATCTGAAATGTTATTTCCATGAGGAAATGTGTTTGGAGTTCTGAACAACTAACTTACGAACAGAACTTCAAATACAACCTATAAACAATCTGAAGAGTTAGATCTATCACTGGCCGATTTACCTAACTGCTGGTGTGGGGTTGATTAGTATCCATGTTGGGAGGTATCCCATCATCTGAGCTCTGAGTTTCATCAGTACCGCTAATTAGCGTTGAGACTTTAACAATACTAAGGATAGTAATAACAATAGTAATAATAGTGACAAGATCTAACTTTTTATGAGTACAATGGCTAAGGGATAATAGGAACGAATTTAGCACCGTAAGGGGTTCCAAAGGTCTGGAACTTGCAATGGGTAGGGTGTTCGGTGGAACACGAAGACATACACACATACATACATACATATATACATACAACTGGGAAGCAGAACCAGAGACTAATCAACTCTAGTGTTGCTATAGGGCTTTACTGTAGGGTTTTATGGAGGGAAGGCTTAATTCCATTTTGGGAATGACCATAAAGGTGAGACTAGAGGGTAATCCATTATTGGCTATGGCAATAATCCAGGAATGATTGACAAAAGCCTCAGGACAGACAGAAGGCAGTAGACCCAAGAGGCTATTTTACAAAGACACACTCACCTGGGTTGGTTGGGTAACCAATTGAATGGGAAGACGAGGGATATGTGGGGCCTGGTTTCTAGCAGTTGGTCAGTGGTTCTATTAATTAGAATAAGACACATAAAAGAAAGAGCTAGTTTGAAGAGGAAGAAAGCCAAATTTGGTTTTAGATCTGCCATGGAAATTCCCTGGAACCAATTCTGGCTTGATATAAGGAAGATCTTCCTAATTATTTTAATCTATACAGAAGTGAGCTCCCCATCACTAGGAGTATTCAAGCAGAGGCTTGTATGACCATCTGTCAAGGTTGCAAAAGAGGCGTTTCCTGTATTACACTGGAGGCCAGAGTAAACAGCCTTTAAAATCCTTTCCAACTTTCGGATCCTATGATGCTCTAAGAGTAGAAAAAAAAAGCGCTATTTATTCCATACGTTGTTGTCGTCTCCTGACAGATTTCAAATACCACTGTGACATTTACCATGAAATAAAAACAAGTAGTGAAAGGAAGTGGTAAGTTAAGCGCACACTTTTTGTGTGCATATTGATAGCTATACATTTACTTTATATACATTTTTTCTATGAGGCTGTTCATATCCAGAAGTTTGGTTGTTGCATAACAAATCAACGTTCAGTATTTGGCATACATACCCGTGTCGGGGGCTCTGACATAGCCCGCTCTCCGTGCGTGTGTGTAAATGCGTGGTTATGTATGTGTAAATAAAAAGAAACCATGACTTACACCTAAATGATTACTATTTTCCATTTAGTGCAGTATCTATTCTATTACTGCAAATCAGTCATTTATAAATCTTTCACAAGGCAGCGATTTGGAGGAGAGTTAAATATCAATCTAAGTATAACATCAGTATGTAAACAGATTGATGAATTGCTCGACTGCTATAGGATATAAACCATATGGAAGTGCGAATAATGCTCTGAGGAGCTGCAGACAATTTTAGCATTTTGTGAAAACCGAGGACAAGATGGAGCTACCCTCCCAATTCTGTGAACTTCTCAACACTCTTCTGTTTTCACTCTCCAGGCTATATGGGACAATTAGCATTGTGAACCTTAAAAATATAACCTGCTAGATCGTTTCCCTCCTGAGGCAGGATTAATGGCCTCTGTGGGTGTGAGTGCCGGGAAAGCCTACAGAAATAGGCTGAGGAGGATGTCTTACCCTGAGGGGCAAGCTCTGTTATCTGTTCCCTCAAATGCTGTACGTACAAGATTAAGGTTCCAAAGCACTGAGCAGGTCTTCAAAGGGATCCACAAAGAAAAAAAAAAAAAAAAAAAAGGCTAAGAATCCTTTACTTTTCAAGTGGTAGGAACAACACTAGAATCCAGGCTTCCTGTCTCTCAGCTCTGAGCTCTTTTTAGAAAATGACACTAGCTTCGCATACTAAATCCCGCGATGGCATAATACGGTTTCTACTTTGCCGCAGTCATGAAAGGTTCTCTCTCTCTCCCCCCAGTTATATAAGTGGGTCCTTCTCTGTGTCTCATTGCAGATATTGCCCTGCACTCACGCTGAGGGTGGATGGAGTTAAGTGGAGGGGTCCTGGGGATTCTTTCATGATTTAAGGAATTTTAGGCTACAATCTATGTAGTCCGAGTCCAGCAGATGAATTAAGCCATTTGGGGCTGACTTGAGGCACAAAAGGCAGCCAGTGTGGAAAACTACTTAATCCTTCGCTGAATCTGGGTTCTGCAAATCGGACCCGAATTACCACGGAAGAGAGAATTTTCTGTGGAGCCCTCAGAGGTGAGCCATGGAGATTAGCAAAGAAGGCTCTAAGGATTTCAGTGGTTTAGCCAAGGAGGCAGAGGGTGGATACGGTGATGGCTGCCAAGTTTACACAACACTGTCATGCGGGGAATTATGGCCTGCAGTGTCTGAGCATGGAGGAGATGCGCTAGGCCGACAGCCCCGGGCCTTCGCCTCAGCTTCTGGGACCCTGTGGACATCATGTGAGCACTTGAACAGTGAGGTGGCCTTCCTCTTCCGAGGAGCAGAATAGCAAGGGGAGCCCAGCACGGGGGGCAGGCTGGCCCCGACTTCCTGAGGGCAGGAGAAGGGTCTCCTGCGTGCCCGGCTGGGCTTGGAGCAGACCCTGTGCATCTGACTCCAAACTGGCCTCCTTTCCCTCAGGAGGACCTCTGGGAGGAGAATGGGGACTTGACTGGAGCGGACACCATCATTTTCCTGCATTTCCTAGTTCATGCTGCTGGGGGGTAGGCTCTTCATGATTTTTTTTTTTTTTTTTTAAAGATTTTATTTATTTAACAGAGAGAGACATAGCGAGAGCAGGAACACAAGCAGGGGGAGTGGGAGAGGGAGAAGCAGGCTTCCCGCAGAGCAGGGAGCCCGATGTGGGACTCGATCCCAGGACCCTGGGATCATGACCTGAGCCGAAGGCAGACGCTTAACGACTGAGCCACCCAGGCACCCCTCAGCTGGTTTTATTTTATTTATTTTTTATTTTTTATTTTTAAGATTTTATTTATTTATTTGACAGAGAGAGACAGCGCGAGAGGGAACGCAAGCAGGGGGAGTGGGAGAGGGAGAAGCAGGCTTCCCGCCGAGCAGGGAGCCCGATGCGGGGCTCCATCCCAGGACCCTGGGATCATGACCCGAGCCGAAGGCAGACGCTTAACGACTGAGCCACCCAGGCGCCCCTCTTCATGATTTTTTAAATAAAACACACGGCAGTGCTCTGCTTTAAATTGTTTTCCTAATTTTCTTGATCGTCAATGTCTCTTGCCATCAGATGTGATCATTTATTGTAACCTCATTAAGTAATGACCCCAGATTCGTCTCTTGAAGCTTCCCTACCTGGAGCCTGGAGAGTGGTGCTCTTCGGCAGCCCCCTGCAGGGACAGGCACAAGGACTAGGAACCCAAAGGAAATACCCCTTCTAAGAGTGAGTGTATCAAAAGGGGGAGAAAAGGGGCGCCTGGGTGGCTCAGTTGGTTAAGCGTCTGCCTTTGGCTCAGGTCATGATCCCGGGGTCCTGGGATCGAACCCCGCATCGGGCTCCCTGCTCGGTGGGAAGCCTGCTTCTCCCTCTCCCACTCCCCCTGCTTGTGTTCCCTCTCTCGCTGTCTCTCTCTCTGTCAAATAAATAAATAAAATCTTAATAAAAAGGGGGGGAGAAAAATGTACACACATCACCTTGAGTGGGACCTGGTAGGGCTTGGTGCCAAGGCCGACCTTGCAAGGTTTTAGTGAAATAAAAGAATATAAACATATTGGACCAAAGGGGCTTTGAGTCCAATGGATTGAGTTAAAAGGACTGACTCCTGTCCTGTAAGAGGATGGGTAACGGAGGAGGAGGAGGAAGAGGGGAAGGAGAAGGAGAAGATATTGTAGCAACAGAAGACGCTATCGTAAACTTTAAGGCACTACAACGCACTGCGCTTCCCCCTAAGGGAGTTTCTCAGTTTCACTCACTACCTGGACATCGGTGTCCTTTCTTCACTGCAAGTGCCATAGTCAGAGGCTATCCCAGCGAGGTCAGCTGCTCCTTTAGGCGCATAACCTTTGGCAGAAATAGTGAGTATTTGCTTATGCCCGACTCTGGGTGGCAAGCCCACATAGATCAAGGCCTCCCCTCAAGGCCATCTCCCCACTGATGACCTTTGGGGCCCTCCTGCTCCGCTTTTCTGCTTTGAGAACTTCCTAGTGAAGTCCCCCTTATCGCTGGGAAAACTTGACCTCTAACACACAAAGCCTGCCACAGAGCAGGAGGAACGGAATTCTCTGCCGTTAAAGTCAACTTGGCTTTGCTTACCTTTGAAATGGAGCATTTGTATTTTGAAACTGTTTATGAGAAGTTCTCTGAGTACTGACCTGCAAACACAGATACCAAGAAACTCTGGGGCCAGAGTGTCCAAATAACTGGGATAAGGACGATTGAGTTGAATAGAAATAAAATCTGACACCAATAGTCTAGGCTTTTGAATTCTCCAGTGGCGATCCTTCTTTGGCTTGGTCCTTTGTCCCAGGGAAAAGAGCACAGCATTTTGAAGGAAAGAAAGTGGATTTGAGTCTTCACATTGCTGTTCAGGAACTGTGAGAACTTAGGTATACTGCTTTGTTCGGGAAGCTAAACTTCGGTTTTATCAGATGTAACCGAGGACGGCAGCAACTACTTCACGCGATTTTTGAGGGGATTAAATGAAGTAATAAATGCTTTCCAAGTGCTTCATGAGTAGTCACCCCCCCCCCTTTTATGGATAAATATACTGAGGTCCAGAAAGGTTAAGTAACTTGCTCAAGGTAAAACAGCTGGTAAATATTATATCCTGGAACTTGGGTCAGAGTAGGTGGTAAAAGAAATTTCAGTTAAAGTGAGATTAACATTATGTTATTATGATTCTATCTTCCCCAGAAATTTGCCTTTTGGGCGAAAATAACCATAGTTGCTCTTTAACATTTTCACAAATTGCATTAGGCTCATTTTTCTTCCATGAGACATTCTTGGAGATAAAAAGGAGAAGGAGCCCCCTGTTGCGTGTGTTCTCTGATCCTTGCAATGTAAAAATTATAACAGAATTAGTCTGGAACTATAGACATAAATTGAGGAAAACATCAACAAACACAGTCCTTAGTATCGCGCTTTGCAAATAGTACCTGTTCAATAAATGCATGTTGATTGGGTATTTAGAAAGATTAGTTCTCCACTATTCTGATAGAGGGCCAACCAGTCCTGGAAAAGAAAAGAGACAATTCATATGCCTTCAAGTGTCCTCCTCTGTCGGGAAATAAACACGCATAGAGTTAGGACAACAGGGCTGGAGTCAACGAGACACTCTAGGCATGACAAAATCACATCAGTTATTTTGGAAAATGGAGTTCTAGACACTCGCCACAGCACCAGATGATGTTTATTCCAACAAGAAGATTATTATAATGCATCTCTTGAATTAAGTTTCTCCTCTTACAAGGACACTGTCAGATTCAGCTAGAATAAACTAAAGCTAACTGCGCCTTCCAATGGTAGTTGCTTTTCTCTTTGAAAAGCACACCTAGAGCTTTACACAATGCCTTTCTGACCTGGTCCTCAGGACGATGGTGGGGAATGAATAGAGCAGGTGTTATTATTTGTGATCTTTATGGGGTAGGGTTGGGGAGCTTGCATGTCGCACGTGCATCTAGCAAAGTGGTTGCTGTACAAACAATACCTAATAAATAAACAATAAACAATAGCTATCACCGAGTCTTTTACTGAGTGGCAGATTCTCCTTTAGGACACATTTCTTTAAGGGGAGTTCGGCACACCTGATGAGTGGGTGAGCCTGCCACTCACCAGCTGAGTGACCGTGGGCAAGTTACTCAAGCCCCTTGGCCCCGATTTCATCATCTGGAATATAAGGAATAATAACAGGGTAACCTGGTAGGGTTGTTGCGAAGATCACCTGAGTTGATATACATGCATAAAACATTTGGAATAGTGCTAACATGACTGAATGCTCAATAAATACTGGCTAGTATTTGTATTTATCTCAGAGTAACCTCTTTTTTTAAAAAAGATTTTTAATTAATTAATTAATTTTTTAAGATTTTATTTATTTATATGACACACAGAGAGAGAGATAGTGAGAGAGTGAGCACAAGCAGGGAGAGTGGCAGGCAGGCAGAGGGAGAGGGAGAAGCAGGCTCTCTGCTGAGCAAGGAGCCCGACGCGGGGCTCAATCCCAGGACCCTGGGATCATGACCTGAGCCGAAGGCAGCTGCTTAACTGACTGAGCCACCCAGGCGCCCCTCAGAGTAACCTCTCAAGTCATTGGGGGAACCAAGATTTGAACCTGGGCAGCCTGGCTCAAGAGCCTGTGTCTTTAATCACTATTTATTTTGAATGAGTAACCAAACAAGTGAATAAGTAACCTAGAGTCACTCTGCAAGGTAGTAGCCAAATCCAGGTCCCTGCCACACCCCCCGACACCGTTGTAGCCCTAGATCAAGGCTGGACCCCGGCAAGGGCACAGATCCCCTTTTGGGAGGAAGCTGGGTTTCATGCTTCCCTTTCCTTCTCAGCTCTCACCTCCTTCCAGGCTGCAGAGACTGCTCATGCCTGTGCACACAGAGGTACATCCTTGCTCTGCAGATGTCCGTTCGTTTGGGTTTGAGTGGTAGAGGACTGGATTCTTTGGCTCACTGAAGGAGAAACGGACTGAGTGAGCACAACTCTATTAAGTGGTGTTTAAATAACACTCCCTGGTTTACAAAGCACTTTCCTATCCATTTTCTCACCCGATCATTGGACGTAGATTAGAATCTCCGCTTTTGAAGTATCCCAAGCGCAGAGGCATCACGTGACTTGTCCAAGTGGCAGGGCTGGCAAACTCCAGAACCCAGACTTTCACCAGGGTCTGCCAGCTCCAGATCCTGTGTTCCTTCCTTGACAAAAAACTTGACCCTTTACACGGAGGGAACTTTGTCAGTGGCCTTGTCCTTTGTCCTGGGCCTCAGAAAAATTACTTCGTGATATTTCCAGTGTCGATTTTGATCTTGGGAAAGTTTTGGTTTGAACCTTCGTGAAGACGGAGGAATGGGACAAGCTGAACTCCCAGGTCACGTTTATGGCCGTGAAGTCTGTGATTCTTTTCCAGGATTTTGTGAAATTAAAATTAGTCACTTGGAATGCTTGGTACAGGAAATATCACAGGGGCTGTAAAGAGCTATTTATTTGGGACCATCTAACCACGCACTGTGACTGAAAAATATGGGAGAGGGAAAGGGGGCATCGAGAAAATTATCTCATTTATTTCACACATGCTATCATCTTATTCTGATGTTTTATTTCAAAACTTTTGCTCACAGCACTCTTCCACATAAAACAGTGCTCTCTGGGCCCTCCCCACTTCATCATGCTTCTTTCCCTCATGCTCATAGAGATTATTTTTCATTTTGAACCCAACTGCTTCTTTGTTTCTGTAGCAAATCGTCCTTCTGAGTGTTCGCATAATTACTCCCGTGGCAATGGGCTCAAGTTAGAGACAGGCCATTATGTGAGCCCACAGCCTGAGCGGAGAGACCAGAGCTAAGAGTTCCTTTTAAAACTGCTATCCTTAATAATAGCAGGACAGAGGTAGAAAATTACTGGCATTATAAATTGCTTTTTCCATAAGGGTTTTGTCCCTATCTCTTAAAAAGCTGTGCCACACTGAGAAAATTTCTCTATGTTTTTAATTGTAGATAATTTTGTGTAAAAAAACCTCCCAGTGAAAATGGTCTAATCAAATGTGCTTAGTTTGGCGTTGGCGAGGCTCCATGTCATCCTAAATGAGTGCATAAAACACACACACAAACAATATTTGCTATTACCTAAAAGTGCAACCGATCGTTTGCATCAAAAGCAATGGAGGAAATTGAGAAGTGGGGGTGGGCTCCTAAGTGGAGCTCCACTTACGTAGACGAGTGGCCATAAAGGAAGTGTGGTATGCTGCCACCCAGCGGTGAGCCACGTGAGACTCCTGCCCACCGGCATCCCTCACTTATCCGGAACCCAACCGTGTCCGTCTGGAAGATGGACGAGAAGCCGGAGGAAAGTGAAGAAGACTCCAGGGCTGCCAGTGTCACTGCCAGGAGCAGATACGTTCTAAAGCTTATGGGCTTTATGCAGAGAATGGCACAAATCAGGACCTTGTTTATGCTTTTTTAAGGCACGATTCTCCCATCCAAGTACTAACCAGGTCCGACCCTGCTAAGCTTCCGAGATCAGACGAGATCGGGCACGTTCAGGGTGGTATGGCCGTAGATTTTTAAGGCGCAATTCTAACAAGCTTGGTTTTCAAAACCTATAGCACGTTAGAATCAAATAATTAGCATGGAGAGAAAACGCCAGTGAATATACTTGGTTCTTCATACATATTTATTTTATTCTTACAAACACCAGGATCAACCAATGTTACCCTGGTTATGGGCTCATTTTAAGGATGATAAAACAGATCCAGAGAAGGTCAGTGAGCCAGTGAATGATAAAGTCTGTCTTCTCATTTTGTGAGGATTCTGTGACCCCAAAGCTCATGTTTCTTCCTCTTCTTCCTTTCCAAAGACAGGCACACTGAGAAGTAAGCCCCAGTGGCAGGACAATGGCCCGAGACAACATGGAATCAGTACTTAAAATTTGCCACACTCTGGGAGGATCCCTTACCAGTTCCCAAATGCATCTGTTTTAGAAGCTAGTCATCACGACTTTGCATCATCAAGCTGTCCAATTGCATACAACTTCCTCTGTACAGGAAGGAGGGAGCATCCTGAGAGGGATACAGGGCGTTGGATTTGGGGATCCAAGTGTAGCTTTGCCTTTCTCTAGCTGTGGGAACTTAGGCATGTTACATCACCTCATTGTGCCTCTGTTTCCTCATCTGAAAAATTAACATAATTATTCCACCTACCTCATGGAGCTGGTTTTGGAGGATTAAATGAGGCAATTCGTTAAAGCGGTACCAGAGGCTCGGTAGCCATGGCATATCAAGCATAGACATCTTACAAATGTAAAGCTCAAATTCTTCAAGGACTAAATCCAGGTTCTCATTTAAATGGCTTATCTGTTCATTCCTTCATTCAACATGCATTTTCTAAGTACATATTATGAGCCAGCAGCGGGTAGCCGCTAGGTAAACAGATATAAATAAACTACCACTCTTCCCAACTAGGAACTCACACATGTAAACAAAAAACTGCCACGAGGAGGGGGATGCTGGGAAAGCATTTCCGTGGGAACACAGATATGGGAACATACATCCTACCTCGCCCTGGAGAGGTCAGGACGGCTGCCCAGAAGGAAGGTTCCACGGAAGGTGAGGAGGGAAAGGGCCTTCCGCTGGAGGACACAGCATGTACAAGCAAAGATTGAAATGAAGGAAGAGTGGGTGATTTTGCGCGTCGGGTGTAGGGTGTGTGGGAGGGGAGCAGAAGGGTATGAGGCTGAGGAGGCAATATACATGTATATTTGTTCTAATTACATAATACTGAGAACACTGATTCACTCAGGGAACTCGTTGCAAAAGGTAGCTTTTTTTTTTTTTTTTTAAAGAACTCAATTCTCAATCTTGGTGTACTCCACTGATTTGGAAGCTTAAGAGAGAAGAAATAAGACATGTTTAGTTCAAGTTTAAACTATTATCTGCCAACATCTTACATTTCTTATCATAAAAGTCAGATGAGAAGCACCACGACCCTAGGAGCAGTGCTAAAATGATGTGTAACACATTACTGAGATGTGACCTGGTCCATGTCCACTTGTCACTGCCTGGCTGTCAGGCTGGATGAGAATGGGCACCGGAGACTCGCCTGGCCCGTGAGTGAGCACTCTGGTGAGCCAGAAAATGCCTTGTGTCGAGCAGCTGACACGAAGTAGATAGGTAGGTTCTCAACAAATATTAGCAGATTTGAAAAAAATCATTCTGGCTATTATTATTACTCTAAACTTGAGTAAAAAAAATTCAGCAAGTATCCAGGTATAAAAGTATATGTGGACCTCGACAGCCAACGCCATGTTTTATTTATTTCCCTAGGCCCAGCGCCTGGCCCATGGTAGGTTCTTCATTGACGTTTATCAAGTGTTCACTAAACATCTGGATTTGGACGTTGCCAGAGTGTGCATATGGTAAACGAAACCCTCCACACCGGGAAGTGTGTATGGAGTAGGAAGACAAGGCCTGAGACAGCACCTACAGGACATCAGCATGAACAAGGACCGTGCAGGCATGGAAGCAGGTGAAGAAGACAGAGAAAGTGCCAAGATGGTGCTGAATTTCACGGTAAGCCCCGGAGATTTGATTATGCCGTGCCAGTTTGTACCGTGAGAATTCCTTTACCACATTCTATACCCACTTGACAGAGGTCCCGTTGAACTGACTTTCCACTTACTTTAACAGCCTATAAAAAGGAACAAGCCAGCAGTGTTCATGTGTTAGAGACAGCCCTTTTCAGGTCTGAGGACTCAAGTATAAAGTCTCTCCTAGTGTCATAAAACTATATATGGAGGATAGGTAGGCCCGGGTGCCTGTGGTATGCTCTTCTATTCCTCATCCTCCTTTAGGCCTTAACCTGAAACTCTCAGCTGGCTCCATGTAGTACAGCAAGACTTACTCCCTTTACTGTATCAGTACTGTAATGGTGATTCATCCCACATTTTGGGAGGACCTCTCGCTTGGAAGGAGTTGGTTGGACTCTAGAGGATTAGTGGGTTGAGAACCAACTTGGTTCAAATTGAAGGCATTGGGCTCTCTTATGAGGCTGAATCATACAACCCAATGGAAACTTTCCCCATCCTGGGAGTCATTAATGTGTCATAACCCATAATTTAAAAATTATTGGGTGTTTAGGACTTCCTTTCTCACTTGGCCCACAGATCCTTATCCTCACACACAAACTGAACCTTCAGAATATCAGTGAAGGAGGAGATCCTCCCATCACCTCCTGTTGGAGCAATAACCTGAGAACAGACACAGTCAAGAACCATCTACTCTGGGCTTCTAAGGAGGGCAATAATTTTTGCCCTCCTAAGTCCTTATGCCTGACTCCTACTTATTGTTCTCAAAATCTCAGCACTTTTTCCTCCTGGCAGGCCCTGGGTGACTAGTCAAAATGAAGTCCTCCTCCCAGCTTGGCAGTTTGGTTCATCAAAGGCCAACCCCAAGGGACACCTGCACAGTGAAGTGGCAGAGGCCGTGTCTCTGAGGATGGACATCAACTTTGTCAGTGTTTTACAAGCAGAGCTGAATTTCTGGGTGCCCTCCACATGTGAGCAACTTTCTGTTTCTAGGTTTGCTGCCAGGGGTCAGGAAATGGCGGGGCGAGAGAGACAGGGTCTGGTGTTTGCCACAGTCGCTCAGTTTCATGTCTGAAGGGTGAGCAGTGATGCCAGGACCAAGGGACCAGTGAGGACAAGGGGAAGGATGACAGAGAAAGATATTTTTAAAGGTATCAACCCCCATGTCCCCCTCCTGCTTTCCTTTTGTGCATCCTGCTGGCAAATCTTGATGTTATGTCGATATTTAATTTTATCTGCAGAAAGAAGGGAAAATAGAGCCCCCTAGACATTTAAAGGCAGTCATCTGTGTTTCTTATTTACTTTTAGATAAGCAACATACACACATAATTTACTCTTGATAAAGACTACTGGAACTGCTTGTTTGCCAAAGACATGTGACTTTTAAACCGTGAACAGTTTGAAATGTTACCAGAGTAAAACTCTTAGTTCCTACTTGCCAGTCCCCACCACACATGTGCGCACGCATGCGCGCGCGCACACACACGTATTTATAGATGTCACCAATAGCCTGTGCTTGCATCCGTTCTTGTTTAACCATCTGCATGTGCATATGTTGTGACATTCAGTCAAACTTCGTTCCCTGCCAGCTCTACTGTGGTCCCCCCACGCCCCGGGGCTCCCCGATTTGCTCCTCCACCCACTGAACCACATCACCCTCCAGAGGGTTCTATACGAAGGAGGAGGGTCTTGGGGGCATGCATCGCAAGAACGCGACGGCCAGGCCCATGGGACCAGGACATCTGTCTGACTGTTCTACTCATTTCTGCCCCTGACCTCCCAGAGGCCTCAATCGGATCAGGCAATTAGTATGGTCAGGATCAAATGCTGCCCAAATTAATGCAGTTACTCTTCACTGCAACAGAAAATACAGTTATTATAGTGAAGGGACCTGTGTGAGGAATACGGGCTCCTGGTCAGCGACCTGCCAACATGCTGCCGAGCTGTGAGGAGCAGCGAGGGTGCGGATGGGGATGAGCAGAGGGGATGGGGCAGAGCCGTACCTGCTCCAGAACCTCAGAGGCAGGCTTGATGTCTGGCCGCAAATGCCTAGAGGCCCCTGTCCGACGGAGACCTGCAGGTAATGGGGGCATCTCTGTTCCCCAGGCTTGGAATCGAGATGTGGGGGAGCCAGGTTTAGCTGTTCCATGAGAACAATGAATTATTTACCAGATCCTGGGGAGAAAGGGATGAAGTATGAGTGACAGCAACCAGAAGAGAGGGAGCTATTTTCCGAAATTACCGTTTTAAGGGAAATTTCTTATTTATCCTTCTTAAGTCTCTATGACAAAATTGACAACCAAGAAGACAATGTAGACACTAAATCCTTTTTAAAAAGACTTTATCTTCCCTTAACTGCTATTCATCTCACCACATTTAATAACCAGCTCTTTGGCTCCGCATTCATTCTGCATTCACTGTTGGCCAGCCGCTGTGCAGTGCTGTTTATGGGGGCCAGGTCCTTTTAACCTCCCAAGAACCCTGGGAGCTAGAGGCCTTCATTACTCCCATTTTATGGGTGAGAAAAATGAGGTTCCCAGAGGCTGAGTAACCACCCAAGGTCACATAGCTGTGACAGTAGACCCCAGTGGGATCTGTTGCTCTCAAAGCCCTTGTTCTTGACCATTATGCTGAACTTCCCCTTGGCCTTATTTCCCCAAATCTTTGTTGCCTTTCCATGCACCTTTTCATGTCACCAAAGAGAGAGGTATTCCCAAACACTCAGAAGTACACCAGACACACAAGAACCCGTCTCCACATGGAATCATATCGTTCTTTCTTAAAAAGCACAGGAGTTAAACGCCCTGAACTCTGGGTTCAAATCCCAGCCCTGCCACTTCTTGGCTGTGTGATTGGGAAATCTCTGTATATCAGTTTCCTCCTGTGTAAATGAGGGAAATATTTCCTCATAGACTTGTGGGAAGAGCTTTCAGATTCAACGCACTTAAGATGGTACCTGGCAAAAGCATGCGCAAATTGTCAGCTATTGTTACAATTTCCCTTCTGGAAGCAAATAATGCAAGGATTGGAGGCAAAGTTATTTCCTTCCGTATGCACGTATGCATGCTTTCAGAGGTAGACTGCACCTAGACTGGCAGTGTAGACAAGGGTCAGGCTGTCGCTGGGCACGGTGGTCGCGAATAGCTATCCTGGCTGACAGCCCGGACTTGGTGGGGGTGGGGAGGCTGCAGGAGACCTGAGTGACTCCTGAGCACGTTCCTTTTGGGGTCGAGTAAGGTATTCCTTTAACTTAGGCTCCACCTCTTCCTACTGAGGAGCACAGTGAATGGGAGAGGCACGGGTGACTCACACAGGGAAGGGGCAGTCGTCCCCCTGCCCCCAGATTACACTGAGTGACAGGCACGGCCTCTGCCCCTTCACATTCCCTCTGGCCCACTGCCCCCCACTTCGGAGGACCAGGAGTGCACAGTACTGGGAGTCCATCGTGGTAAGTGGCCTTCACACAAAATCTCTGAGTTTGCCAACATGCTTCCTTTAAATGAAGTACTGTCTAGTAGCTTTGCAGGGAGTTTTGGAAAATTCTAGAAACTCATAGGAATTTCCCAGGGCCTTATCCTTACCCTTGGGTCAGCATGGCAACACCTCCGTGAAGCCAGGTTGGGGGCAACTCTAGCCTCAAGAAATGGAATGTGATGCTTTGAGTCATACTTACATTGTTCATGATCATTCTTAACCACTTTAATTTCTTCTACAGCCAGAGTCACTTTTGCAGGCACCAACAATCTAAGCTAATACACATCTCAGTGTATACCAAGTAATGTGAGCTCTGGTCTGGAGTCAGGCTTTCCCATGATAATTTCCTCTCTGCCGGAGCCCATCATGGCTCCACATTGCTCTGACGTCTGGTACAATGCACCATCATATCCAGTGCCTGTTGTGATCACTTATGATGTCCTGGCCCCATGCCCTCTGCTTTCAGATCCCCTGTGGAGGATGGAGGGCATGTGAACAGAAGCCAGATCTCTTTGGTTAGTTTTGGTTGAGCTTTATGGAGTTATAACACTGAGAGTGGTGCTTTCATTAAGGGGAAAATGGTTTACTGTCCTAACTAGAAATGGTGCCTTCGCCTATGGAATTGTAGTTGGAATGAACAGAGTAAACATGAACAGAAAAGCAGGCACCAGGCTCTTCTTCTTTGTTTTATGCTTCTGAGTAAGTGCTGTTGCCCCCCAGCCTCAGTTTCCCCGTTACCATGGGAACTGTAGTCAATCTGCCCACCCTGTCTCCTGCAAATGAGTTGGATTAGTCTTCAACGCCCTGAGCCCTCCAATGGCCAGCACTGTAAATTTAAGTTATAATTGCTGGTATTACTCAGACAAGGAGAAGAAATGTTTCCAGTTCTGGGAAGAGCAGGGCTCACAGCTGTAGCTGAATATGAGACGAGGGAGGATGACAAACCACAGACGGGCCTGGCGCTTGGGTGCTCCAGAGGGAACCTGGGCAGAAAATGGCGGCCCTAGTCAGTTAACTGTTTCAGTGTAACATGAAGAGATGTTACCTGGATTTCCACACCAGCTGAGCTCCTGAATAATAATATTTTAAGCAACACAGAACATAACACAAACAGATTCACTTAGCATCTGGGGAGCCAATTGCACCCAGGCTTGCCCAAACTGGCCTTTCTCATTGCAGGGTGTGGGAGAACACAGGGCTTTGTGGGTCCCTGGGGGCCTGCCAGGCCTGGAGCTGTTGCTCAGCTGTGGGAGGCACGCCAGTTCTCAGGTCTGCTAATGAGTGGTGTGGTGTCTGGCAAGGGCCTGGCCTGTGAGTGAGTGTGACTAATCATGAATCTTTTCAATAACGCTGACGGTTCATTCTCTGCTCTCTCCTTCGCCTGCTCTCTGTGCCGGAGCTGGCTGAAATAGGAGCAAATTAGCCTCATTCTGGAAAAGGCAGGGCATGATAAAGGACCCCCTAAAAGGTTTCCAGTGCTCCGTGCCTGGATGTTTTGCAGCCAGGGTAATTATCTGACTTGGGTGGCTTGACAGGATATTTTTGTTGTTGTTGTTTCTTCTCCTCAATAGCGGGCAGTGTCTAAAGACAGTGCCCTGTGTCTGTTCTGTGAGCTAGTTAACAAATAGAGGTGTGACACCAGCAAAGACAGGGTCATTATTATCCTGCATATGCTCCAGCCCCAATGGACGACCCTCCCATTTCCTGTCCAAAGGGTACGTTTTATCAAATTCTGTTTCTGTCCCCACATGGAAATGTGGTAGACCTTAAAAGCCCGGACTCCTTAATTGGGGGTGGGAGCCAAAGAGGAGATGAAGCTTTCCTCAGGTTCCTCTGTTTCCCTGCCACCCACTTGGCTGCTTGATAAGTTCACTGTGCTCGTAACACTGGAGCCGAGCTGTGTGTTCTGTCACGGGGAAGGTGTGTAAGTGTGTGTGCGTGCGTGTGTGTGTGTGTGTGTATCTCAGGAAAGTTAGGAATGTTATCTGTTGATTAGTGGACTGGAAGAATTTCACGCTGGAAGGCAGGCTTTGCTGATGTTGGACTAAAACGTTTAGAAAGGAGTAGTCATTGTCCAATGGATGTGGTACTGTCATCATGAACTGGACCTCTGAGAATGACTCAAAGATAATTTCTTCATAACAGAGCCAAAGCATTTGAATTTCGAGAGACATGAGCTAGTCAAATGGGAGGAGATGTGCATCAAGAGCTGGAAAACGAAGGCAGAGTGTAACATCTCTTATTCCCTAAAATAAACATATCGTCTGGCACTTTTCACCCTTTAGTATGTAGGCCTGTTTCTTCTCTCCTTCTCAGCCTGGTGGGACTACTACTAACTTTTAAGGAGCTCCAAAATGCTAACTAGAGAGATTCAAGCTGTATTTTCCAAATTAAAAATGGAGACATGTGTTCCAACATGTGTCAGAGTATTTTCAGGAATGTTAAGTGAAAGTATTTAAAATTAGAGCTTTCTTTGAACATTCTGACCACAGAACTCTCTTTCCATTTCTGAGTGCCTGGTATGCATAAGGTGTCGTGGATTGCAGTCTCAGGTGGGAGTTGGAACTGGTGACCGCAGGTCCGGTCTGCCTTCCACCATGTTGTGTAGGATACACGCAGTGTCTCAAGAGCCAGGGCATTTCTCACAAACATCCAAATCTCCAACTTCTCTTTAAAAACCCTAAAATCTGGCAACATTGACTTCATAGACCAGCGTGGAACTGAACGTCTGCTGCCTTTTATAAATTGTTTTATTTTTATTTTTTTCAAATTTATTTATTTGACAGAGAGAGACATAGCGAGAGAGGGAACACAAGCAGGGGGAGTGGAGAAGGAGAAGCAGGCTTCAGGCTGAGCAGTGAGCCCGATGCGGGGCTCGATCCCAGGACCCTGGGATCACGACCTGAGCTGAAGGCAGACGCCCAACCGACTGAGCCACCCAGGCGACCCGTCTGCTGCCTTTTTACAGAATACTTTGTCACACTCCTCACTCTTCTTCATTGCTTCACATTTAGCTTCCTTTTCCTACTTATATGATTTTCCTGCCTCCCCAGACATTTGGATTTGTGCTTGCTGATTCGGTCACCCAACATGCTGGTGGTCAAGGCTCTTGTCTGCTCACCATCAGACAAGGGACAGAGCTTCTTGACTCCTGACAAGTCATGTCCTGCCTCAGAGGGCTGGTCCTCAGCATGATGTTGGTCAAAATGTGACATTATTTACCTGAGGGGTTGGGAACCCCAATGCCTGTGGTATGTTCCAGTTTTGCTTCTTTGATCAGAGAAGATCCCCAAAGAGGGAATCATCAACGGATGATCTGGGTCATTCCTTGATGATATAAAATACGAGACACAAACATCTCATATGTGTTGTTTGTTCTATGGTCACATTTGGAGTCAGTTGTGTAACCACAATAATCATTTTTAGAATAGATGGTTGGGTCTGGGAGTAGGACTGGGGGATAGGAAAATTATTTGGCCTCCAGATAATATACTGATTAGTTACGGGACTTCTTATAGTGTTTTGAGCTGGTTCAGTAGGGAATGAACAGTGATGGGTATGTACAAGTTTAGAATTCAGAATGGTGTAAGTTCATTCCAAAGTGTGTATGGGAGTATATATGTGAATGTGTGTGTGTGCTCATCTTCGATAATTCTTAAATCTTCTGTTCTCCTGAGAACAATATTATGAACTGTCTCTATCATTTTATGAAAAAACATAACTCACAGATATGTATTTTTAACAAAATTCTACTGGAAGATGAAAAAGCTATTAACATGTATCCAGGAAGATAAATTAGTATTTGTGAAAATCATGGTGTCATTTATGACACCTGTCGACTAGTAGTAGGCCAGTAGGGGAAAAATAATCTTTCATTCATTCCCTCATCAGCAGATATTACTAAACACCCACTCTGGGTTGAACCACATAAAAGTGCCAACATTTGAGTTTTTAATCTATGAAAGTAGAAATCTCATGGGGTTCAACATGCCATGTGCTAGGTGTTATGTTGAATACTGGGGATACAAGAAAAAGAAACAGGAAGAACGGACATGCAAACAGCAGTACAATCAAGGGTCCTAAGTGCAGTGATGGGAAAGTGTAGATAGGCTTGTGAGGACCTAGGGAAGGCGGAAGTCGGTGGGGGGGGGGGCAGGGGAGGTCTTTTGTGGTGAACATGGTATTCTCAGTAGACGATGCAATCTTCTTTTTAAAATTATTATTAGTAGTAGCTAATATAAACTGGGGATTACTGTTACAGTTCCCTGTTAAGGATTTTACATTTATCTCATGTTATCCTCACAGAACCATATGAAGTAGGTATCATTACAATTCCCATATTTCAGAAGAGGAAACTGAAGAACAGAGAGGTTAAGGACTATATCCAAATTGCACAGCTGGTAAATGTTGGAGCTGGGATCCACGCCGTGACCGTATAAACACAACATTGCTCTGATTGTGAATAAATAGCAGGAACAAGAGCAAAGACTTTTGACTTTTCATGTCAAATTCTTCTGGAGATCCATAGCCTACTCGGGTTCAATCCCCAAGAGGCAGTTTTCAGGCCCCAGTGTAGACCGCTTGGCGTTGAAGTGAATAGGAGCACACTCACATTCATGCACACATGCACACGTGTGCTCACAGGCACACTTTGGAGTGGACTTAGCCCATTCTGAGTCCTGAACTTGTTACATACTCAAGAACACAACACAGAGGCAGTAAAATGTGTTGGTTTCTCAAGTGAGTTTCCTATTAATGACATGGAATGAGAATGTTGCCATGATGCACATTCCAGGGATATTATGTGAAGGAACAGCTACCGTTTGTACAGTGATTGATTCTCCTTGGAGGAATTTGAAATGGTCATTATTCATTGGCATAGCCTCGGGGAACATCAGGGGAATTAAAAAAAAAAAGAAAATTGTAAGTTAGAGCCCTTGAGCACCATCTTATCATGAGCACGATGAGATTTGGTTTCCTGGGTGTCCTCAGGGCTCTTTATGCAACAAGCCCCTGGCCCTGTCCTTTCCAGAAAGAGTCCAGGAGCCACTCTTGCAATGTGGCCTCCCTCCTGACCTCCGCAGGGCACTGACAGCCGGGGCTTGGGTGGAAAAGAGGCATCGATGCTGAAGGGAAAACAGTGAGGGAGAGCACACCCTCAGGAGACTGTGTCCATTGCCTCTTTCTCCTTCCACTTCCTGCATTCCCGAACTCAGCCCTTGGCAGCAGTAGCCTCTGTAAGAAGAAAAGACTCAAACTCTAACGGATTGGCAGGTGATTCAGAAGAGAGATGTTCTACTCCTTCTACCATGTGAGGATAGAAGGCTTCAATCAGAAGACGGTCCTCACCCAAACATACTGGCAACCTGATCTTGGACTTCCAGCCTCCTGAGCTCCAAAACTGTGAGAAATAAATTTCTCTTGTTTACAAGCAAAAAAAAAAAAAAAAAAAGTTATAGGGAAAATGTCAAAGAAAATGTGAAGAACCAAAAAATGGGGAAGGAGTCATGAAAAGAGGCTTCTCGTCAATTACTGTTAGTGAAAGGAAAAGAAGAGCCCTGAGCGGGGAAGGGTCCCCCGTGGCTGATATACCACGACCTGCCACGTCAATTACGCCAGCGCTAACTGTGATAACAGCAAGACCCCAGATCGCCCTGGTTTACCACAAAGTTTATTTTTTACTTAGACATCCGTCTAAGGTGAGTCCTTTGCCAACAACCTTCTGCACAGTGGTTCAGGGAACCCGGCTCTTTCTATATTGTGGTGTCATCCCCCGGTGCCTCAGATCCTGCAGCTCCAACCAGAGGATGGAGGGCAACAGAGAGCTTGGAAGATCACAGGCAGGTTTCCGAGGGCCTGAGTATCACACAGCACTCCTGCCTACATTCCTGATCTGGAGCTGAGCCAGCGTGGGCCCGCATAGAAACCAGGGCAGCCACGTCCCGGCCAGGACTCTGCACTTTGGAAGGGAAGCCTGACTTGGTAGGTCGCTGGTGTCTCTACAACACCTGCACACATATCACAATATAACGAACGAGCTTCAGAAGGTTGTTTCAGAGGGTCCCACTCTCCAATCACTCACCCATTTCAAGGAACTACTAATGAGCCGGGCAATTTACAGCAGGACTCTACTTTATCCCGAGGGTCGAACCACCGAGAAGATAACCTGTGAGTTCACTGTTATTTGTGATATAAATTATATTTATTATGAATACCACTCTTTTTATGCTGCTCTAATTTTGAAACATTTTCTGTTAGGTTCCAGGTCCCTAGAAATATTACTGTATTAACCGCTTTCAGAATGAGCATTTTTAAATGGTAAATGGAAGTTTGTCAGGATACTTTATTATGGTATCATAGACACTTCCTTTGGTTTATGTATATTGTAGAAATGGTACAAAGATAGTTAGACCCGTGTCTGTCTATGTGGTGTCTGTATTTTGAAGACACTTGAAGTTAAAAAGGATTTGCATTTAATGAATCTTTAAATGATTTCCTTTGTCACTTAGGTTATCATTGTGATAACTTGCCCAGTAGTTCTTGTTAAGCAGGAGACGAAGTCCTCAGACATAGCATAGAGGGAGCAATCTTCTGTCTGCCTGGCATGGGTTCATATGTGGTCAGGAGGGGTCCTCTCTAAGCAGATAGTGGGAGCAGGGGATTACCAATTCTTTACAGTTCCAAAGGGTGAGGGGCCTTTCCCCATCTTATCCTTTCTGAGAATTTCAGTTCTGAACACAGGAACAGCTGAAACTGAGTGTATAAGGGAGGAAAGTGATAATTTACAGTCCAGTGTAAGATACTTATTTGAAACTGGATTAAAATATGTCTATATCATATCTACATACTTCTATGTATCAGTGTATCTGTATCTACCTTGTGTATGTTCTGTTATTATTCCCACCAAGTATGTCTTATCCTTGTGATACACTTCTTCATGTAAGGGATTGTTTCTTTTTTCATTTTCATAACCAAGTGCATGTGCACGCACACACACGTACACACACACACACACGACCCAGCTTGAAAAAGCAGTCCATGACTTTAAGTTGCTTTTGATGTTTTCTTATTGCAGAAACAAGATAGAGTGGCAAAATAAAAACATTACAATTCAAAATAATGTATCAGAATCAAGTAATACTGTAAGTGATATGAGAGGGCAAACATTTTAGGCAGCCATTTGGAGTAAGGTGGGGGAGGGTAAAGGGTATGCTCCAAGTTCCAAGTTAAGTTATCCTACATTAAACGGCTATTCTGGAAGCCACACTCAGTACTTCTTTTTACACCAGACTTGTCAGAACCTAGTTACAGGTCCATACCTACATGCAAGGGAAGCTGGGAAGCATAAATTTCGGTTGGGTGTTTTGTGACTGGGACAAAATTGGATTATTTTTAGTAGGGAAGAAGGGGAGAATGGGCTTTAATTAGGCAATTCACAGTCTCTAGTAGAACAAAGTTATGCTCTGGGGCCATCTTTGGGAATGGAGTCCTAGAACAAAATGAAATCCGTTATAGAAAAAAATGCTAAACTATGTTTTCCCCAATCTGAGTTGTATTACGGAAATTTCAACTGTGCTATGAGTTTTTGCTACAACTGAAGATCCATACTCTTGTGGTGATGGTGGTTAGTTGGAAATATCACATCAGCAAGCGGAGGGAGAAAAAGCATAGTGTCAAGGGAAGATAAAACCTAAGGACGATCTTCTTTTTACTGAAACACACGAGAGCTTTGCCACAGCATAAATGATGATGATGGAAATGTCTACAACAGCAACCAGGGCTCACAAGTACCACCAGACATCCCAATGCTTGGAAGGGCTTTGGGAAATTACATACATGGATTAGGAATTGCCAACTTGAGGGGGTAAAAAAAATGCACCCTTCTTGACCCCTCTCTACCAGAAGAGGTCCCTCCGCATACCTGGGGAAGAGGATGAATGGGTCAAGTTAAGCTCAATCACAGCGCAGTGTGAACTAAGGAAGCTCTTCAAACTGTCCAGGGAATGTTATCAAAGTATTTCAATTAGGCCAATGACCTAGAACAGCCTGACATGAGAAAGATTTGGTATCTCTCCTCTCTCCCATGTCTTTCTCCTTTTGCCCAGCCATGGGGAGTGAGTGAGTTCACTGCCTGAGCAGAATTAGGTCAGACCAGAGCTGAATATCAAGCTGACAGAAAGGAGTTTGGTGCCAACATTGAATAAATGAGAAGTGAAAAGAAAGTCTCACTCTGAATCCAAATATGGGAATTTCGAAGGGAAAAGACTAATATTAGGCTACTTAAGAATGAATACGAAAAGACACATTTATTATCAGAGAATCAAAGAGTTTCCATCCATGTCAGTATTTTATTGTAAAGAAGCCACATTTTTATGTTGATAAGTGTTTAAAATACTCGAGCTTTAGCTGTTAGGATAAAAACTCTTCACTTGTTTTTTGGAAAGTCTTGAAAAAATGTACACATTACAGCTCTTCAAATACATAGCGTGACATACATTATTATTGCAGGACTATTTCTTAAGAATTTTCTAACTACCATCTTCCACTCTAGAACCAAAAGAGCAACTCTCCGCCATAAAGGGGACAGCTTCTGACAGTCTTGCCTCCACATAGAAATGACAATCTTATTAATGATGCTAAGTTTATGTTGTAAATATATTATCACCACTCTCACACCAACTGCTTATGTTAAAAAATAATTACTAATTAGTTCCAGCAAGTGCATTATAAAAAGGTAGCTAATTTTAACTATTTTTCTTCTCCCTATTTTAGAAAAAAAAAAAAATGAGTGATTCGGAGAAAGCAATCTGTTACCTGGAGGAATTTAGAATTTTTTAATGATCTTTGATCAGCGTTTTTAAGGATCTCATGAGAATGGTGGGTCAGGTAAGAAGTGAGTAGCAGCCTCTAGCTTCTCCCCCAGATTTAAGGATAAAAGGAAGCCTATTAAACTGACTTCATCTTTGTTTCTAATTTATCTCTCGGATGCCTTATAAGATGTGGTCTGGATACCCAACCTACTCTCTGTGACACAGGCTAATACTCTTCTAGGTCTCTTCCTCTCTTCCCGCCAGGATTCCTGCAGTTCAGCCTCATAGAGTTGTCTCGTACCTGTTACCCCTCTCCTTGCTCTCTTTAGATACACCCTCCCCCCGCCGATTCTGCCACCTCCCTATTCAGCCTAGACTTCAAGA
The DNA here is from genome assembly GCF_011800145.1 of Mirounga leonina. NCBI lineage: Eukaryota > Metazoa > Chordata > Mammalia > Carnivora > Phocidae > Mirounga > Mirounga leonina. Next base: position 62,382,683 of record NW_023270316.1, read on the forward strand.
AGGAATTTTATAAACCAGTCTCTCCCCAGACCTTGTCTTCCTTGTCCATCTTGTCCTTGGCCCCTTTCCAGCAAAACTCAAATCCAGACTCAATCAACCATCCATTTTCTCTACTTTTAACCAGGGACGCCAGGTACTGCTGGAAGAAAAGTATACATTTCTGGGTTTTGGTTCTACTACAGATCTGTGTTCTCTAATAGCTGTTTCCTTAATCCTAGCCCAGAAATCCTGTCCATTCCCCAAGAGCTTGTATTTCTCATTGTGGTGGGGCTGAACCTGACCGTTCGCCATTCCCAGCTGTAGTCTGGCTCGGCCCAAAGTGCTGCCTGGACACGGTTCTTGCCCAGCTCGACAGCACCTTCTCTTTGCGGAGTCTGTATTAAATGGCCACGAGTGAGGATCCTGGCCTGGACAACTGGGGCTCATATCTTGACTCTGCTGTGTATGGGCTGAGTCATTTTGGCAAGTTTCTTCACTCCGTGAAGCCTCCATCTTTCCTCTACAAAATGGATACAGAAAGGGAAGAATTAAAAGAATTGAGTGTTATGGATATAACTTTTTAAAAAAGATTTTATTTATTTATTTGAGAGAGAGGGATAGAGATAGTGAGAGAGAACATGAGCAGGGAGGAGAGGGAGAAACAGGCTCCCTCCTGAGCAGGGAGCCCCATGCAGGGCTTGATCCCAGGACCCCGGGATCAAGACCTGAGCCAAAGGCAGACGCCCAAGCGACTGAGCCACCCAGGCGCCCCTGAATATAACTTTAAACTGCACTTCCATCATCTTTATTTTTTATTTGGAGTAGTCCACTTACTAAATACTAAATTTAATTCCTGGTATACTGAGTTTAAATTTTCCATCTTAGTATTTGTTTTCTATTTGTCCCACCTGTTCTCTTTTCCCCTTTCCCCCCTACTTGTTTCTTGCCCTCTTTTGGATTAATCAAGTATTTTTTTATTATTATAATTTTGCCTATCATCGTGATGAATATTACTTTTGTTTGGGTTAGGATACTATTGAGTTGTGGGATTAAGGATTTGTTCAGGGAAATTGGCAAGGATGAAATTCTTGATCTGAGCAGCATGCTATTATTCTTTTATTTATTGATCACTGACTCTATAACACATCCTGTTCAAGGCTCTGGGAATCGAGTAGGGAATAAAAACAGACAAATGCTCTGCCCTCATGCAGTTTACTTATTTATTTTTTAATTTAATTTTATTATGTTATGTTAGTCACCATACAATACATCATTAGTTTTTGATGTGGTGATCCATGATCCATTGTTTCTGTATAACACCCAGTGCTCCATGCAGTACGTGCCCTCCTTAATACCCATCACCAGGCTAACCCATCCCCCCACCCCCTCCCCTCTAAAATCCTCAGTTTGTTTCTCAGAGTCCATAGTCTCTCATGGCTCATCTCTCCCTCCGATTTCCCCCCCTTCATTTTTCCCTTCCTTCTCTTAATGTCCTCCATGTTATTCCTTATGTTCCACAAATAAGTGAAACCATATGATAATTGACTTTCTCTGCTTGACTTATTTCACTTAGCATAATCTCCTCCAGTCCCATCCATGTTGATGTAAAAGTTGGGTATTCATCCTTTCTGATGGCTGAGTAATTTTCCATTGAATATATGGACCACATCTTCTTTATCCATTCATCTGTTGAAGGGCATCTCGGCTCTTTCCACAGTTTGGCTATGCAGACATTGCTGCTATGGGGTACTACTGGGGTGCATATGGCCCTTTTCACTACATCTGTGTCTTGGGATAAATACCCAGGAGTACAATTGCTGGGTCATAGGGTAGCTCTATTTTTAAATTTTTGAGGCACTTCCACACTGTTTTCCAAAGTGGCTGTACCAACTTGCATTCCCACCAACAGTGTAAGAGGGTTCCCCTTTCTCCACAACCTCTCCAACATTTGTTATTTCTTGCCTTGTCAGTTTTTGCCATTCTAACTGGTGTAGTGGTATCTCAATGTGGTTTTGATTTGAATTTTCCTGATGGCTGATGATGATGAACATTTTTTCATGTGTCTGTTAGCCATTTGTATGTCTTCTTTGGAGAAGCGTCTGTTCATGTCTTCTGCCCATTTCTTGACTGGATTACTTGTTTTTTGTGTGTTGAGTTTGAGAAGTTCTTTATAGATCTTGGATATCAGCCCTTTATCTGTAGTGTCATTTGCAAATATCTTCTCCCATGCTGTGGGTTGGCTCTTTGTTTTGTTGACTATTTCCTTTGCTGTGCAGAAGCTTTTTATTTTGATGAAGTCCCAAAAGTTCATTTTTGCTTTTGCTTCACTAGTCTTTGGAGATGTATCTTGAAAGAAGTTGCTGTGGCTGATGTCAAAGAGGTTACTGCCTATGTTCTCCTCTAGGATTTGGATGGATTCCTGTCTAGTCTCAACAAGAAAGAGCACGGACCCGGAGGTCAGACAGACCTGGGTTCAGAAGCTAGTGTTGTCACTAACTAGTTGTGTGGCCTTAGATAATTACCTACACAGTTTATTCAGCCAAAAAGGTTGGAATGACACCTTCTTTGGGTGGTTATTATAAAGACCAGAGATAATGTATAGAAAGCTCTGGCACAGTTGGGGCACACAGGTGGTCACAAATGCTGTGATAATTGTCATTATTGTATTCGCCAAACTCTAACCATCTGTACGTTTTGCCACAAACTAATATTATTAAATATATGCCAAATGGAGACCATTTTAATGTTACTTTCACTCTCGCCGCCCACGCAATAAAACTGTTATATATGTGTCTTAAATGTTTGTATTTTTCTGCACTCTGATTTTCAATTTTGCAAACATGATTTAATTCATGGTACATGAATTTGCAATAATAATAGGATTTGGGATAATAATAACCATGTGCAACATATGGTGACATTTGCCATATGGTGAAGGCAGATGTTTAAAGTTAGTGTTATATTACTTCTGGCGATTATTATTAACTACTAAGTTTAACGTTCATGCAAAAAGGATGTGTTAGGAAATCAGGATCATGACTTTAAAGTAGTACTATCTACAAATATATCTACCCAGAACTGCATAATTAATTAGCATGAAATCTCTTTTCAAATTCTCTGGCTCATAACTACAGTTTTTCACATGGAAATTGACTAGAAGTTCAAGCTCTTTATAAGTATCCTCATGTTGAAGTTATTACTGACACTTTTATATATTTATCACATTTGATTTCATCCAGGCACCCTGGACTGAATTTCTCACGTTATTAAAAAATATGTACTTTTGGTTATACTTCCCAGGAAAGTGCAATTGAACTGGGAAAATGTGACTGATTATTTTGCCAGGGAAGGTTATTGGCAGTCGTTCTGGAACCTGAGGTGCATAAGCATTGCCTGGGAGAAAGCAGGAATTGAGGGAGTGTGTATTCTCAAGTTAAGGTTGAGGACTGTTGTAAATGCAGATTCCTGGGCCCCACCCCCTGAGACTCCAATTGGCAGAATGGCCATGAATAATCTCTTAATCTACAGAGGGCACTCTGGGGGGCCTTTCACTTCTTGTGCCAGCGCCCAGGCACCAAAGCTGCAGGTGGGATATCTGCTAAATTATTATACTTCAAAGCTTTTCTTACAGTTTTTCCTGCAGTTCTACTCTAGGAAAGCTTACACGTTTACCTTGATCCCACTTTAATTGAACCTTTTTATAAATATTTATTTGTAAAGAAATTATACGAGCCATATTTCTTGAACTGAACATTGAGCCACACGTACTGACAAGTTTAGCTGTAATTGAAGGGGAAAGCGTGAAACTAGAAATATCAAACCAATTTTGGCAAAACTAGAGGACACATCAATTCAATGACAAAAGAATTTGTGGAAGGCCCATTGAGGGCCAGCCAGTTCACTAGGCTAAGGGTAAAGGAGTGTATGAGATGTCAAGGGGCTCAACGTCCATCAGACGAGAGAAGCTCATAAACACAAACTAGTAATAGTTGAAGCATTAAGGCATGAAGAAAGATATCATGGAAATGATGGTGAAGAAACATTCAATTTCATCTGGAGGCCCAAGGAAGAAGTGACATTTAAGTGGACTTTGTAAAAGAGGTGGAAATTCATTGAGTCAACAAGGGAGAAGGGCAGAGAGGAGAGCACGAGCAAGGCTGTGGCTGGTGCCGCTGGGTTATTCAGGTTGGTGGAGTAGTAGAAATAGACCAGACAAATAAGCTGGGCCCATTGTGAGGGGCCTGACACGTCTGCTAAGGACTTGGGACATTTCTCTGTAGGGAGCTTTGCAAAAGAATGACATGATCAGATCTGGGTTTTAGAAATGCAACTCTTGCTATGATACATAACCAAAATGGGGCTGATCCAGGACCTTTGCCCCTGCAGTCCCTTACTTGCATGCCTTTCTTCCACCATTGGCCTTGGGTTGTGCCTCCCAACTGTTTCACACCACATCTCCAGGGCGCTCTGGTCTACTTAACTCCTGCTCATCTCCAGGTCTCAGCTTTAGATACTGGTTCTTCCAGGAAATCTTTCCTGGCAACCTGACCCTACCCCAGAAATGGGTCCAGGGTACTCCCCAAATGCCTTGTGACCACCCCTATCAGAGCCCTTGTCAGGTGGTAACAAAATGCTTTGTCTTTCTCAGTAGACTGAAAACTTCTTCAAGTCAAGGAATGTATTTTATTTTGTTCATTTTTATATAGATCGTGTCTGCCTCCTCCCTCATCTGACGTATAGTGGACACTCTTTATTTTCTTTGAGTTGATTAATTTGAAAATGAGAAAATAGTGAGTTCTTTTCAGTGTGTGTTGGGTGGAGATGCATAGGGCACAAGGTCTGACTTGAGTCAGACTCTGAGCTCTGATCCTGTTCTGCTATTCACCACTGGGCGATTTGGGGGGAATTTGCCTGCTCTGTGCCTCTTGTTTTCTTGTTTCTCATATGGGGTTCATAATAGTACCTAATTCATGGGGTGGTTGTGAGCAGTCAATGGAATAGTGCAAGGAATGGATCCCTTTCGATGTCTGGTACTTATTAAATGCTCCAGAAATGTCTGCAGGACACACAGAAAAGAGAGGGTTGGCAAGCTGACGAGAAAGGAGTCTGGGCTGCAGACCCACTGACACACGGTATCTAAGGATCAGGTCTGGGAATCTGGTTTTGTTCTTTTTCAATGCATTTAACTTTGTTTTTCTTCTTTCAAAAGTAATTCTTGCTTACTTTATAACACCTAAATGATACCAACACATATAAAATAAAAAATGAAAATTCTGTACCTCTTAACTCCATAATTCAACCCTACCCAGAGATAAAAAGGTTTTACAGTATGCACACCCTGTTCAGGTATAGAAGGTACAGACAGAAGTGTGGATTAGTGGATGAATAGATGGACCACATGATAAAGTAGTCTTTATAAAATGTAAGCAATAGATATACAAATGTTCACAACAGACTTATTTTAATTCTGCTATTTGGTAGAAATTGTCCTAACCATTTATTGAAAAAATAACATAGGCATCCATAGGGAGAGACCTCTGTGATACATTTTAAGTAGAAAAGACCAGGCTACAGAATATCGTGTATGTTGTCATACAAGTTTGTTAAATATATTTATATTTATAAATTATTATACTATTAAAAGAATAGTGGCATAAATGTAGACATGGAAGGGGTTGTAGATATAGATCTATCTTTATGTCTGTATCATACCCATATTTTTATGGATATCTCTATCTGGAACACAAGATACAGCTTTTATGTATGGGCTTAGAAATGTTTAAAGTAAAAAGCTGAAAAAATATACATCCATGTCATACAAATGCTATACAAATGTTATAATTATACAAACAAAGTAGACTTTGAGGAGAAAAGTGTTACCAGCAATAAAGAAAAACATTTCATAATGATCAAATAGTCAATTCATCAAGAATATAATAGTTTTAGATTTGTATGTTTCTAATAATGTAGCTTCAAAATATATAAGAATTAAAAGGGGAAATAGACAAAAGCCATAATCAGAGGTGAATATTTTTTTTTCTTTTTTATAAATCAAGAAATCTTTTTTTATTTTTTTAAATTTTATTTTATTATGTTATGTTAGTCACCATACAATACATCATTAGTTTTTGATGTAGTATCCACAATTCATTGTTTTCGTATAACACCCAGTGCTCCATGCAGTACGTGCCCTCTTTAATACCCATCACCAGGCTAACCCATCCCCCAACCTCCCTCCCTTCTAGAACCCTCAATTTGTTTCTCAGAGTCCATAGTCACTCATGGTTCATCTCTCCCTCCGATTCCCACCCCCCTTCATTTTTCCCTTCCTTCTCCTCATGTTCTCCATGCTATTCCTTATGTTCCACAAATAAGTGAAACCATATGATAATTGACTTTCTCTGCTTGACTTATTTCACTTAGTATAATCTCCTCCAGTCCCATCCATGTTGATGTAAAAGTTGGGTATTCATCCTTTCTGATGGCTGAGTAATTTTCCATTGAATATATGGACCACATCTTCTTTATCCATTCATCTGTTGAAGGGCATCTCGGCTCTTTCCACAGTTTGGCTATGCAGACATTGCTGCTATGGGGTACTACTGGGGTGCATATGGCCCTTCTTTTCACTACATCTGTGTCTTTGGGATAAATACCCAGGAGTACAATTGCTGGGTCATAGGGTAGCTCTATTTTTAAATTTTTGAGGCACCTCCACACTGTTTTCCAAAGTGGCTGTACCAACTTGCATTCCCACCAACAGTGTAAGAGGGTTCCCCTTTCTCCACAACCTCTCCAACATTTGTTGTTTCTTGCCTTGTCAGTTTTTGCCATTCTAACTGGTGTAAGGTGGTATCTCAATGTGGTTTTGATTTGAATTTCCCTGATGGCAAATGACGATGAACATTTTTTCATGTGTCTGTTAGCCATTTGTATGTCTTCTTCCTAGAAGTGTCTGTTCATGTCTTCTGCCCATTTTTTGACTTGATTATTTATTTTTTGTGTGTTGAGTTTGAGAAGTTCTTTATAGATCTTGGATACCAGCCCTTTATCTGTAGTGTCATTTGCAAATATCTTCTCCCATTCTGTGGGTTGCCTCTTTGTTTTGTTGACTGTTTCCTTTGCTGTGCAGAAGCTTTTTATCTTGATGAAGTCCCAAAAGTTCATTTTTGCTTTTGTTTCCCTTGCCTTTGGAGAGGTACCTTGAAAGAAGTTGCTGTGGCCGATGTCCAAGAGGTTACTGCCTATGTTCTCCTCTAGGATTTTGATGGATTCCTGTCTCACATTGAGGTTTTTCATCCATTTTGAGTTTATCTTTGTGTATGGTGTTAGAGAATGGTCGTTTCATTCTTCTGCATGTGGTTGTTCAATTTTCTCAGCACCATTTATTGAAGAGACTGTCTTTTTTCCATTGCATATCAGGTCTCAACCGATACCAAAAGATTGAGGTTATTCCCTGCATATTCTCAGATCATAATGCTTTAAAACTGGAACTCAATCACAAGAAAAATTTGGACGAAATTCAAACACTTGGAATCTAAAGATCACTCTGCTCAAGAATGTTTCGGTCTACCAGGAAATCAAATAACTTAAACAATTCATGGAAACCAATGAGAACGAAAACACATTGATCTAAAACCTATGGGATACTGCAAAGGTGGTCCTAAGGGGGAAATACATAACCATCCAAGCCTCACTCAAAAAAATAGAAAAATCCTGAATTCACCAATTAACTCTAGACCTTAAAGAACTAGAGGAAAAGCAACAAATGATGCCTAAGCCATGCATTAGAAGAGAAATAATTAAGATTAGAGCAGAGATCAATGAATTAGAAACCAGAAACACAGTAGATCAGATCAACAAAACTAGAAGTTGGTTCTTTGAAAGAATTAATAAGATTGATAAACCACTGGCCAGACTTATCCAAAAGAAAAGAGAAAGGACCCAAATTAATACATTATGCATGAAAGGGGAGAGATCACGACTAACACCAAAGAAATAGAAACAATTATTAGAAATTATTATCAACAACTATATGCCAATAAGCTGAGCAACCTGGATGAAATGAATACCTTCCTGGAAACCTATAAACTCCCAAGACTGAAACAGGAAGAAATTGACAAGCTGAATAGGCCAATAACCAGTAACGAGATTGAAGCAGTGATCAAAAACCTCCCAAAAAACAAGAGTCCAGGACCTGATGGATTCCCTGGGGAATTCTACCAAACATTCAAAGAAATAATACCTGTTCTCCTGAAGCTGTTTCAAAAAATAGAAACAGAAGGAAAGCTTCCAGACTCATTCTATGAGGCCAGTATTACCTTAATCCCCAAACCAGGCAAAGACCCCATCAAAAAAGAGAATTTTAGACTGATATCCCTGATGAATATGGCTTCCAAAATCCTCAACAAAATCTTAGCTAATAGGATCCAACAACACATTAAAAGGATCATCCACCACGACCAAGTGGGATTTATCCCTGGGATGTAAGAGTGGTTCAACATTCACAAATCAATCAATGTGATAGAACACATTAATAAGAGGAGGGAGAAGAACCATATGGTCCTCTCAATTGATGCAGAAAAAGCATTTGACAAAATACAGCAGCCTTTCCTGATTAAAACTCTTCAGAGTATAGGGATAGAGGGAACATTCCTCAAGTTCATAAAATCCACCTATGAAAAACCCACAGCGACTATCATCCTCAATGGGGAAAAGCTGAGAGCCTTTCCCTTAAGATCAGGAACACGTCAAGGATGCCCACTCTCTCCACTATTGTTCAACATAGTACTAGTAGTCCTAGCAACAGCAATCAGAAAACAAAAAGAAATAAAAGGTATTCAAATTGGCAAAGAAGAAGTCAAACTCTCTCTTTTCTCAGATGACATGATACTTTATGTGGAAAACCCAAAAGACTCCACCCCCAAATTACTAGGACTCATCCAGCAATTCAGTAATGTGGCAGGATACAAAATCAATGCACAGAAATAAGTTGCTTTCTTATACACTAACAATGCAACTGTAGAAAGAGAAATTAGAGAAATGATTCCATTTACAATAGCACCAAAAACCTTGGAATAAACCTAACCAAAGAGGTATAAAGGATCTATACTCTAGGAACTACAGAACACTCATGAAAGAAATTGAAGAAGACACAGAAAGATGGAAAAACATCCCATGCTCATGGATCGGAAGAATAAACATAGTTAAAATGTCTGTGCTACCCAGAGCAATCTATACCTTCAGTGCCATCCTGATCAAAATTCCAATGACATTTTTCAAAGTGCTGGAACAAGCAATCCTAAAATTTATATGGAATCAGAAAAGGACTGAATCGCCAAGGACATGTTGAAAAAGAAAAACAAAGCTGGGGGCATCACGTTGCCTGATTTCAAGCTATATTACAAAGCTGTGATCACCAAGACAGGATGGTACTGGCACAAAAACAGACATATAGACCAATGGAACAGACAGAGAGCCCAGATATGGACTCTCAACTCTGTGGTCAAATAATGTTTGACAAAGCAGGAAAGAAGTGAATATTTTAACAAACAGACAAAAGTCAATGAAATACAGCAGACCAGGCATCAAGATTAGCAAATGGATGCAATGTCCAAAGAAAACATTTTCCAAAATAGCCATTCATTGGGCCATAAAGCTTTCTTGAAAAACTTCAAATGATGGAAATCACTCAGAGGTTTCATGTTCTCTGACTACACTGAAATTAGGGTAGAAATATATAAAAGAAAGTGAGAAAAATGGAACTAGGAAATGGAAATTAGAAAATATTTTGAACTGAAGGATAATGAGAGGACTCCAGTCAAAACTTGTATATGGAAACTGAAGCCATTCTTAGGGCGACATTTATACTTTTAAATGCATACAGTAAAAAAAAGAATGGCTGAAAAACAAAATCAATGACCTAAGTATCCACCTCAGCAGTAAACAAGGAAGCTTTGTTGAGACATTTAAGAAATTACAGACATTTAAAAAATAGTAAGAGGATACATAAACATCTTTATGCCAACCAACTTGAAACTATATGTGAAACTGATGAATTCCTAGAGGAACACAACTTGCCAAAGCTGATAGAAATAGAATAAATGTTCTGGTTTTTTAAAAAAACAAATCTCTAAATAGTCCAAAATCTATGTAAGAAATTGAATCCTAATAATATGATAATGATGATGGTGAAGATATTTGGAGGGCTATGTAGACCCTAGTTTCCATTTTTCATATTGTGCGGGTTGTTATTAGCCTAACGTCTTATCCTTATGCCTTATGTGTTGATGAGAGAGGCCATTACCTGCCAGATGGGTTGAGGGAAGGCTCTAGGCATGCTCAGTTCAGTCTCTCCTTCCCTCTATTCAGATCTGACTTCCTGCGGAGAGGAAGCCTTCTGGCCTGCTCTCTTCTCAGTAGGTAGTAATCTGCTTCTCTTCCCGAGGAGACCTGTGATTGTCCAGTGACGTCTGTAAGTGTGAGGGCAGATTGTCTTCTGGGGAAAAAAGATTAGCAAGGCTGCACGTCTGAAGACATCTTCTCTGCCTCTATCAATAATACAAGTAATATTTAGAGCCTCATCTGCCTTAATCCTATGCTTATCTCTCAGTTCTTTTCCAACCTGGGAAAGGAAGGAAGCAACATTATTTATCTTTTCGATTGCCAACAAACAGGTGGTTCTACTTCCTCATCTGTAAAATGAGGTAATAATAGTATTAACTGAGTTGATGATCTGTAAAATGAGGTAATAATAGTATTAACTGGGTTGAGGGGTATGAAGTGATAAGGACCTTGCGTTGTAAATAATAAGCACTTAATAAATGTTAGTTATTAGTTTCTTTTAAAAAACGAAGCCCTAATTTCATGCCAGAACTGGGCTAAGTGCATTATTACCGCATTATGTTGTGTAATATTTACAAGAAACCCATGAGGTAGGCGCTGTAATTAATTACTCTTACATCACACATGAGGAAGCTGAAATTTGGGACAGTTAAGTAACTTTGTCAGAGGTCACACACTTTGTAAGGTCTGCCTTCCAAGTGCCCAGCTCCCTCTCACAATTACAAGCTGTTGGTCATTGTAAGTGGGTGAAACAAGAGAGAGCAAAGGATTTATGGTAACTTGTCACTGTTTCGGGAAAAGGCATGTGGAGTGCAGGTCCTACTGATGGTCAGCCAATAACAGCATCGAGTCCTGAAAAAGTGACCATAAGCTCGTTAGGGTATTTAAAAGGACGCTGTTTAACAGGAGTGAGATTCAGAGTGACATTACATATTCATGGAACTCCAAGCATGTCCAAGAGTATTCATGAGCAATTTAAATATCACATCATTGAGTGAAAAGATTTGGGTCTTTTCAGATACGCTGTCTAAACTTTGGACCCCCAACTCCATTCTCTTTGGGGTTTTACCTCCATGAGAAAGTCTGAAGGAATCCTATCCCCCATCACTCCTGTGCAGGTTAAGTTTGATCACTCCGCTCTTGCAAAAGATTCCAAAGATTTCCTTTCTCTCCTCTCCCACAAAGCGGGGAGCCAGTACTTTCTTTCTTTACAGCATTAACAGTCTCACAATCAGCCTTAGCACACAAGCTTTTCCTAATCACCTCTGAGAAGAAGGAAAGCCCTTTTTGGAAAGAATATGTGATATCTGAAGCAGATCTTGGATCAGCATTTGGTGGAGAAAACATGACTTTTTTTTTTTTTTTTAGACAAAAACATCCAGGCCCCTTAAGCAGATTTGGATCTTGCTGATTTGGATCTTGCTAATATTCATGCAGGTGTTTGGAAAATCTTTACAACCTGAATCTGGGCCAGGAATTAGAAAAAAAGATGTTTCTTATACTTCAGTGAGAGAGTACATGTGAGGGGACTTTCAAGATTACACTCATTTCTGGAGCCAAAATTGTAGAATACTGGGAAGGGAGCTATGCATTAGATTTCACATTGCTATTCACATAAAGTCAAGTTGTCCAAATATCTGGAGTTAATGAATTAATCAACTTCAGAACATGTGAACAATACCAGAAACACTTCAAAGTTTTTTTTTAAATGTATTTGTGTGAAGTCTTGCTTTTTTTATTGAATAAATTTGACATGTAACAATGTGTAAATTTAAGGCATACAGCTGTTACTTTGATACATTTCTATATTGTGATATGATTGCCGATACAGCAATATTTATCATATTACCTAATTACAGTACAATATTACCATCTATATTTGTTATGTTGTGCATTAGATCTCTGTGGCTTATTTACTACTAGTTACAAGCTTATATCCTTAAACACCATTAATTTTATCCTCTCCCGCATCCCCCCAGGTAACTGCCATTTTACTTTGTTTTTTTACATGTTTAAGCTTGTTTAGATTATACATATAAGTTATATCATACAGTCCTTGCCTTTCTTTTTCTGACTTCGAAGTCCTGTTTTTAATTGCTGATTTGTTAGGTCTTTGGGCAAGTACGAATCTATTCTCAGGGAGCTCAGTTTCCACATCTGCAATGAGGACTCTGAAGCATATTGACATATAAAGAGAATTCTTCTGTACTGCCTGTATTTCCTTTTGACTTTCCTAGATATGGCAGCTATAAAACCACAAATACCTGAGCCAGATTGTCCTTATGTCTGAGCTCCCTGCCCCAGGAGGATGTAAAACACTTTTCAAAAGTACCATTAGCTCTGCTGAATTGCGACTTCCTTGTATTATATGGTACCCAGGTGGCTTTTAAGTGTTAACACAACTTCCTCAAAACTGCCTCCCTGGGTCCCAAGAATTTAAATAAGGTACTTGGAAGGTAAGATCTGCTCATTATTTTAAGATTTTCTGTATTTTCTTTATAGGGCATATTCAGTTAGGCCACCCCAGAGTTTCCATTTTATAGGAATGCCCCTTCCAACAGGGAAGAGTATTTATGAAGCTTGTTGTGACATGTCCAAAATTAAAACAATAAAAAATCTGTTTAAATCGTCAATCTGAAACTAATGTTACCTTTCCAATAAGAAAGAATGTTTTTGTGAAGCTTGTTCTAACATTTTTAAGCCTGCCTTTCTCTAATGAAGAGAGCACAGTTAAAATCTCTGTGCATGCCTGTGTAAGACGCCTCGCTGTGAGGTCTTAGAAGAGCATGGTCTCCTGTCCTTTGGTTGCCTTTGCCATTCCTTTGCCTTGTTTTCTTCCTTATGTAGAAATATTACCCAAAGTTCAAGGCTTGTGCCCTTTTCTTCTCTCCAAACTCTCTTCACTTCATACTTCTTTTGTTTATTTGTTTTTTTAGAGAGGGAGAAAGAGGGGGGAGGGGAAGAAGGAGAGGGAGAGAATCTCAAGCAGGCTCCACACCCAGCACGGAGGCTGACTCGGGGCTCAATTTCACGACCCTGAGATCATGACCTGAGCTGAAACCAAGAGTCAGAGGCTTAACTGACTGAGCCACCCAGGCGCCCTAAGCTTCATACACTTTTACAGAGATTTTCATAGAGTGAGCATCTATGAAAATCATAGCAATTTGCAGTCTTGAATTACCCCCAATTACTAAGTAAAAACCCGTGTGTTTCACTGGCAAATACTACAAGCCCAGGGGAAAAAGAAAATGTAACTAGGAGGTGTGGAAGAAGATGACAAATAAAAGGGGGTATATAAAAAAGTAGGTGAGAGCACCAGAGGTATATTCCCCCATTTCCAGAGAAACCACTCAGTCACCAAGAACAATTAAGCCTACTTGGGAATCTCTCATTGGAGAAGCAAGTAAGACTCTGATTAAGAACCACAGGAGAAGCATTCATTGCAAACCTGAGAAAAACATTATTTTGCTCAAGCTTATCAGAGCAAATAAATAGAAATTGTATAAAGGCCCTTTCCAATTGCATTTGTATAAAATATATTCCATGTTGTTGATCCACACAACTTTTTTTAAAAGATTTATTTATTTATTTTAGAGAGAGAGAGAGAGAGAGAGAGCATGCCCACAAGTGGGGGGAGGGACAGAGGGAGAGAATCTTCAAGCAGACTCCCTGCTGGGTGGGGAGCCTGATGTAGGGCTCAATCCCATGACCCTGAGATCATGACCTGGGTCAAAACCAAGAGTTGGAGGCTTAACTGACTGAGTCAACCAAGTACCCCAATCCACACAACTTCTAAATCAAATTTATTTTCAGAATGGTAACCTGAACAAGATGGCTACGTGTGTGTGTGTGTGTGTGTGTGTGTGTGTGTGTTGGGAGAGGGGGATTGGTGGGATCAGGGACTATAAATGATAAACAATAAGTACTAATTGTGTGGGAAGTAAAACATTTCTACTTTTTGTGCTGTTAATTTGTAATTATTAAATCCCAGACTTGAGAGAGAAAGAAAACAATTTGTTAAACTACAGGCTCAGTAATAAAAACTATGGTATCTGCCCAAACTTTACAAGAATAAAATCTCTGTGTGCTGGGAAGTTTTGATGGATGATGAAACATCTTAAATTTTGCTCTAGCGGCTTTACCAGGTCTCCAGGACCACCGCTGAATTATAGTTTTGAAATGCTCAGAGATGTACACTTGATTCCTTAGGTAAATTATACATGAAGCTATGCTTTAAGCATTTCCTAAATTTATAGTTGCTTTAAATGGTATTGAATCCCAAAGTGTTTGGCCTCAAAATAGAGAAAAAAAAAATACCGCTGATTTTAAAAATAGCATTCCCTTTTTATTAAAACATTTATATGCAGTATGGAAAATTTGGGAGGTACATATAAGAAAAAGAAGAAGAAATCATGCATAATTTAGCACTGAGAAATCAAGACCACTGTATCATCTCATTACATCTTTTCTCCACCATTTATAATGGCCACATGGTATAGCATTGTATGGATGTACCATAGTTTACTTAACTAAATCCTTGTTGTTGGAAATTTAGGGTTGTTCGGGGGGGTTTTGCCCCAGTACATAACATGACAGCAACTACTTCTGTAACATAAATCTTTGTACAGATCCATTTGATATTCTGCAATTAACTTTGGGCAGAAACAGAATGTACACGAAAAGAAAATGTAAAAAAGAGGGAGGTAGCAAGGAAGCTTTGCTTTCTAGGAGGTCTGCTCTGGCTTCCACAGGCCATCTGGGCCAGAGCCAGACTCCTGCTGCCTTGGGGGCTGGGAGGCAGGCTTCTCATTCAGAGATGGTGTGCTTTGCACAGCTTCATGGGGAGAGGTCAGTAAGACTCCCAGGGAGGTTCTAGGAACACCTCCCTTTCTAGTTCCAGTGAGGATGGACAGCTCTGGGGATGAGTCGTGTCTAAGCTGGAGACTGGGATCTGTAGGAGTGAGGGGAGGGAGCAGGGAGCAAGATGGAAAGACTTCTCTTGGCGTAGATCCTATCAACGTATCCCATTGCTTTGAGAAACATGGTGGCGCTCCCGCCAGGGCGTATCCTAGGGTGCTGTGTGCCCTCAGGTGGGTGCAGAGGATAGTAATAGGCTGCTTTTATGATTTTTGCCTTGGCAAGAACAGCACCCACTCTGTGTTCTCTTATTGCAAAATCTTCAGTGAGTCCTTAGAGCCCACACAGCATCATTCTTTAGCCTGGCATTAAATGAACTCCCTCCCCTCCCCCTGTCTGGCCCAGCCTCACCTGGCCACTCATTCTCAAAGCGCTGTCAGGCCTCCGGACCCTCAGCTCCGTCAGCTTGCAGGTCCCTCCTCACCTTCAAAGTCTCCTTCTTTCTACAAAACACAGGATACCCATCATGTCCTCTGTGGAAACTTCTGCAAGATTCCGGGCAGTTACTTCCTCCTCTTGTTCTGATAGCAGTCTTAACTTCAGGTTGGATATCCCCACATTACCTCCCTGAGCAGGCCGTGAACCTCTTCGTGGTTAGCATGTTGGCTCTGCGTGTCTGTCTCCTTGGTGCCGAGAACAGAGTCCGACACACAAAAAGCACAGCTTTTTAGTTTCAATTTATTTTCAAATGAACAAGTTCAAATGTTTAAAACAACTAAACTCAGGGATTTGCAAATGAATATTTTTAAACAGCATTAATTAGCCAATATCCCCCCTTATAATGAAATCGTTCATGCAATCCACTGATCTGGTTATTAAAATGGGGGGGGGGAATCACAAGACCAATTTGTCACAAAACAATTTTTGAAAAATCTTTGCTTTTCATTATATCTTGCTTTTAAAAGGAACACCAAAAGAAGTAAAACAACAGAAAAGTTACAGCAACATACTGGCCTGTTGAGAAGCATGTATCTCTTATCTGCCTTGGTCTACTTAAGTATCCATGGGAATAGCAGAGAATCTCAGAATTTATGTGAAACCCAGAATGGGTCCCCACACATCCCCTTACTAGAAGGCTTAGTTAGTACAGTGGAGATTCAAAGAACTTCAATATATAAAAATGAAAGTTGTTATCAGATGGTTATAAATCAGTAATAAAAACATGCACTAAATGTTTCAAAAGGAAATATAAACTAATCTAGTCCTCTAAGTGGCTTTTAATTTTTTTCTCATTTCATTCTTGGGAAGGGCCACCAAAATTCAATGGTGCGTGAAAAGCCAGAAAACCTCATGTTGTGGCCATTTTAAAGAAGAAATGTAACAGTTTTAAAAGTACCATCCAAACATTTGAATTTTATTTTGATGATCAGAATCTGGTCTAAGGAGAGTTTATGTTGGATGTCACACTAAGAAATGAGGTTAACAATACTACCCGATCTTCGTATAAGGTAAGTTTATCTGCAAAGGGTGTCAGGGCAGAGATTCCAAAGGGACTCTATGTAGGGTTTTCCTCTCCATTTGGGGATAGCTATATCTCCCTGTGAGTGTCAGTATTCTGGGGACAAGGAATGCATGCATTGTGTATAAAGAACAGTGAGGCCCCTGGAGAGAGGTGACAAGGGGAACACCACCAGTTCTAAGGGTTTTCCAAGGAAATGTCATCCTTGAGGATTACAAAAAATGAGTTCCTAAAGGAAAAGCAGCCTGTACTTACAATATTTCAATGCTTACACTTACTTTTTATTTAAATGCAGAAATTGGTAATATTTTCGAGTTTTCTTACACTTGAAAGTCATTTAAAGAATAGCCTGGTTAATATAAAGATCTGGGAGCATGCATGAGAAGCACCCAGGATGGGTTGCTTCTGGGGAAGATCCTAGGAAATTGAAGGTTAACGTAATAGAAGGGCATATACTAAGTCAATCAATCAATCAATCAATCAATCAATCAATCATAGCTCTTGAAAAGTATAGAGGCATTGCATACAAAATATAAGACCAATCCTAGAGGAAATAAATTCTGAAATTGTTAACGGTCTGTACCTCTGGGTAATGAAGACGCAGGGAGACTTTAACTTTTATTTTGAGCTCTACTGTCTGGATCTTTTAAAAATTACTATTACATGCACACCTTGCTTTTAGTGAAGGAAAAAAACCTTAAAATAACTATAATGGGTAGACCCTTTAAAAGTAGGTAGCTTCGATTTCGGGTCCTCAGGCTATGACTCAAGGTGTTGAATCTTTTAAGAAGCTGCCTTGGTAGACTGTGTCTTAGTAAATTGTTACCGTTGTTTCAATTAAACATCTATTAACTGTAACAAAATGCTCTATAAAATAAAAATGAGGTATTTATAGCAAGTTCCTTAAAATCTAAAAACCAGTGGAAGACAGAGAAAACAATGTGGGCTTAAAACAGGGCCTTCTATCTTCATCCCCACGAATCACTTTGTTTTGACTGATCCTCGAGTTAATGCATGCACATTTCCAACTTAAATTTAATCTAAGAATAACACAGAATAGTAATTCCAAATAAGAGTACTCCTAAAGAAGTGCCCCATTAGAACCATGGTGTTTGTATTCTAGCTCATGAAAATGTAATTTTCTCCTTCCTTCTTCAGCCTAGGTGAAATGAGATTGGGTCTTAACAAAGCATTTTGTTTATTGTCCCCTGTTTATTAATAGGGGACCAATAATGTCTTTTAAATGAAATGTAATTCAATAGAATTAGTTTGAAAATATAGAGCACATGTGGTTAACTTTGCTTTTGAAATTACCCTATCAGGTGCCGATCTCTGTAATTAAAGAATCCTAATTCACAATTCTCTGAATCACTGCATTTGGCAGGCAAATGCCAGTAATTTTCATTTCACAACACAGTGCCTCAGACAGTAATAAGCCAGAACGAAACACATGCAGGTTTAATCAGGTAACAAAGCATGTCAAATACTTATCCTGAAACAAGGGAGTCTGGCACATGAAGTGTGAACCTCTGAGAAGTCCCTTAGGGGATGTTATATTCTCTGATCTGTACCTTTTCACAGCTTCTGCTGACACCTTTAAGAGCAAAAAAAAAAAAAAAAAAAAAATCTCACCCAGAATAGGAGTCAGAATTCAAAACAAATCACTCTCAATGGGACTTCTGGGAGCCAAGGATACAAACCCAGGCACACATGTGCACACACACACGTGTACAGATGTATACCAGCACATACACATGCACACATGCACACTCACTCCCAGCTAGATATCAGTGCAAGTGTATATACTGAATGAAAGGTACTTAAAGAATAGTCTTTGTTGATCATCAAATACCCGTGGTCTAAATGCCATAAGAAGAAAAAAATGCTACATTTAACTCTTAGGAAAGTGTGTAAAAGTTTGACTTTGGTCCATAGGCTTCCCAAACAGCTGTCTTAGAGCCCAGAAATAACCTATCAAGGTATTGCTCTTTCATGGAGAATCACAAGACAGGAAGACTTTCCATGGCTCTCTTAGAGCAGCCCAGGAATCCTGAGTAAGGGACCTATGGAGCGACCAAGGAGCCAGCAACCAAGGAAGATTCTGCAAAATACATCTGTTAGCCCACGTTTCAAAGTTAAGTGTCACCCATCAGTGGACACGGTTGACAACAATAGTGCCTCCCTTAGACCTGGACAGCCAACCCGGCCTGGCACCCTCTTTTGGCTGTGCCCCTCCCTGTGGGGTGAAGAGTCTACAGGGCCAAGGAGAAAAGCCCATCAGAAGCCCTCTCATCAAGGTCTGCATATGTGGTCCCCAGAACACACCCCCTCACCTCGAACAGCCTCAAGTCATTTCCAAGGTCCTTGTTGGCTTTTTCTGAGGTCCATCCTCCTGAGGGCAGAGTTTCTTGCTGGGGTACATACTCTAGGCCTGAGGTGGTGGCCAAAGGCTGATGGTTGGAGAGTTGATAGCTCAGACCTCAGGTTGAGGTGTCTGTAGGCATATGCTCTATGCCTTTGGTGAGGCAGATAGAGCCTAAGCAGGAGACAACTGGGAGTGAGCCCTGAGTGGAGGCAGGGGGACCTATTTATTCACTTTCCCCAGCCCCGCATCATTAGGAAAGGACCTGGCTACATTTCTGCTGAGAGAACTTACATAGGTTAATCTGAGACATCAGGATCTCAACAGACAATGTGCTTAGCTTCCTTCCAATTTCCTTTCTAGCCATGACCAAGAACATCTCCTTAGTGGCTTTCCATGGTTATTTGATATCCAATGACAAACTTATTTTCAACTATAATAATGAAATGAAATATAAAAATGTCAAGTAAGGAAACACAGTGAACATTTTCTTGGTCATTGAATATATAATCAAACCAGTCAAAAGTTAACATAAAATTTTACAGTATGAGAAAGTATGCAAGGAATGGATCAAAACTTTATAAATAGATTAAAGTTTTTGTAAAAGGGGGGGAACATAGCTACCTATTTGTTGCAATAATGAACATAGGTTTCGGTTTAATAACAAGTACATCAAAATCACATGAGTAATAATTTATTAAAAAATTTTATTGTTAAAAAGTCAGATATTTCTGGCATAAACTAAGATTGGTATTTACCAACCAAAAATAGTATACTTTGTAAATTGCACCCTAATTTTCTGTTTTCAATTTTAAACCCAGATAAAAGTGTGGCACAGTCACAGTGAATGACAGAATTGGAGTGACTGAAGTCTGTTTCTTGTTCTTTACATTCACTATCTGTTATGGACTGCATCGTGTTCCCCAACCAAAAATTCATGTGTTGAATCTCTGATCCTCAGTGCGACTGTATTTGGAGATGGGGTCTTTACAGAGGTAAATAAGGATAAATGAGGTCCTAAAAGTGGGCCCTGACCTAGTAGGATTGCTGACCTTATAAGAAGAGGAAGACACCAGAAATCTCTCTGTGTGTGCACAGAGGAAGGGCCACACGAGGATACAGGGAGAAGGGAGCCACCTACAAGTGGAAGAGAGACGCCTCAGGAGAAATCAGCCCTGCTAGCACTTTGATCTTGTACTTCCAGCTTTCCAGAATTGTGAGAAAATTTCTGTGTCTAAGCCACCTAGTCTGCACTATTTTGTTATGCAGCCTGAGCTGACTAATACACTATCACTATTTTTTCACTGTTTATTTTTTATTTACTGTTTAGTCACAAGAATGGGTAACACCATAGAAAATGAAGGTATGCACTGTCCCTGAAGCAAGCTTGAACAATTTCAAATCACTAGCCATAAACTCTTGCAAGAAAATGTGCTGCTCAGTTGGCATGAGTGGGGGCCACTGGGGAAAGTGGGATTCTTTGCATGAACTTCTCTGTAAAACACCATGTTTAATAAAGAATCCATAATCAAAGCATGCTCATTTGAAGGTCGCATAGATACTTTTATATGTAAAATTAACAAAAACTTCAGCAATTATTCTATGCATTAGAGTATAGATGAAAAACAGTTTTTTTCAAGAAGGCATGTGTTATCACTGACGTTGTTTAGAATTGCCAGCACGTAGAGATAATAAAAAGCAGACAGACTTGTTGCTGTTTTTATCATTGCTTTTAAATTCTCTACAAATCATGTACCCTTTTTGACCTGTGCTCGGAGGGATCGCTCCCACAGGCCTGCCTTTGATACTCCTCTGCCCCTCCTTCTTCTGGGCCTTCTGAGAAGCAGCCCATTGGCCTCATGGGATAGTAGCTACAGCCATCACAGTAGGTCTCACATCGCATGATAGCTCAAGCATCGTGATCCCTGAAGGAAGGAAACTGACCATCTGCCTTTGTCACTTCAGGGTTGAAGTAGTATTTCCTTCATGGTACAGCAGCCCTGCTTCATGTAGGAGGAGAAAAAAAGGAGTGGTGGAAAATATGTTGAACCTCTGTCCAGACTTCTTTGTTAGCAAATGATAAAGGAGTCTTTTTTGGAGTCCGTATTCAGGTTGATCCTTTGGATTATGTTATTATAGCAGTTAGTACTGATAGTTCGAAGGCCTGTTGGCTCTGATACTAATATTTCATGTGATTTACTAACTTTCTGAGATTTGGCATCTCCAATGTTACAGCTGGAAAGGTATATTGAGACTATGCTTAGTCACTGACAAGCCTTGGAACAGAAAAGAGCTTTGGTTGGTTCTAAGAGCTATGAGGGGAAGTCTGGTTGCTAAAATGAAGGGAAGATAAGAAATTCTAGGTCTTCTTTCTGAAGAAGCTGCAAGCAGTTCTCTTACAGAAAGCCCTACCACTCATCTCTGATTTAATAATTATATTTTCCGATAGCTCCCTTGGTCTACCATATCATTTATTAGTTGAGTGCCAGCTATCTCTTTGGTGTAGAACAGAACTCCACCCCTCCATCTCTTGGAGCAGAAAATGCAAGAAAGATTGTTCTTGGGGGGAGCTGAAGAGCCATCTGAACAAACCATTAAAATGATGTTTAAAGAGAAAAAAAAGATCTGTTAATTTCAGAGTTAATTTTAAATATGGATTTCAAAGCTATGGAGGGATTTGCAAAAAACACATCATCTGGACTCCTAAGGGGTAACAAATGCTTGGCACGTAGCGGGAGCTCAGTAAATAGCTATTGAATAAAAAGTTTCGGCTCCTCAGAAGCAAGGAACGACTTACTTAATTTTCAACTAATTGTTTAAAAATAAAGAATACATGAATGTGCCCATGTTTTACTGTCACCCTGGCAAACTCTATGACTTAAAATAAAGGAAAGGAAGAGGAAGGAATGGAGCTTGGGTGGGTGTAGTTCCATGAGTTGCAACGACAAAATTGGTATCAAGAAGGGAAATCTGGGAGTCTGAATCTGTGACCCAAACCAGACTGTTGAGATGTTGGATGGGACAAACAATCCCTCAGGAGAGGTCAGGCCACAAATCAGAGCACAGAGCAGCCTGCCCTTTGATGGCTAGATAAGGTAACATAGGGCAGAAGGAAAGAGACCCTTCTAGGCCCTTTAAATAGGGCCAGCTGAAGTGGTGGACACAGACGTTTTGACAGCCAAGGGCTTGCAGAACATTTGGCTTTTTTTCCACCTCACCTTGAGTTCCCCTTCTTGCAAAATGAACTAGCAAATAAATAAGTCTTCTTGGAATCATGAGACCTAAAGATGGAAGATGTGACAGCGTTCTGACCAGTGATCTAACCAGATTATCAACACAGAATGCCTAAGGCCAGAAAGTCATCACCTGTTGCCAAAATAACTAGGTCTCCAAGAGGTGGTAAGGTCCTCCTGAGTAAATTGTGTCCTTCTGAGGACATTAGCCACACTCAGGGTGTGTTGTCTTATTCACTTTTATTATAACTAGACACCAGGTAACAGCTTGGCAGAGACATTATAGAGTAATTTCAAGTGCAGCTAACTGGGTAGAATAGAAATACTTTAAAGTCCTTTCCGAGGCTGAGATTCTATCGTGTGATTGCCTTACATGCTCATTTTACATTCCCTTATTTCACACCATTAAGTGATGCTGGAATCAAGTAGATACATATGGATGATGTTTAAGTCACACATGGTAGGAAAAATCACCCATCCACCCCTCCTTCCTAAATCTATTCCCCTCCCCTGGTAAAAAAGTCACATCGGTAAAAAAAGTTCAAGGTAAGTGTCCAATAGTGTTGCTTACTAGTGCTTTATTTTTGGTGAGATAGGCTTCAGTGAAGTATAATCCAGAGCTAAATCCAGAATATAGTGTTCCCTGAAGCTCTTTCCTAGATAAGGGATATTATCAAATTGCCATTTTCCATCCAGCTGTACAGGTCACCAGATATCTCCCAGTCCAGAGACCTTGGAGCAGAGGACAAAAATGGGGTAATTTTGATCATGTGACCTTAGGGGAGGCACAGTGCCTGCTTTGCCCCACTAAGAGTGAACAAACTATAGAGTCCATTACGCAGACAGCTCCCAATATGGAGCTCCCCAAAGATATGGTTCCCCAAACAACATTTTTTAAATTTTGAGCTGAAGACTTGGTACTTATTTCCTCTGACCTTGACCATGGCCAACATGCTCCATCAAAATAAACCTTGGGTTATCGAGAATGGATACATGGACTTGGAGAGAAATAACAGCAAGGACTTGGTAAAAGCAACACTAAGAACAAGATGGAAAAGAAGCAATGAACTGCACCAAAATGTAATGTTCCATTCAGGGAAAAATTTTTCATGGAATTTTTTTTTTTTTAGCTCCACTATTTTGGACTTTCAAAAGTAGTGAAGGCAACACATTCTAAAATGCTTGGACTTAGCTCAAACAGACTGTGTCATTTCATCTTGACAGAGATCTCTTCTAGAAAAGACTCCCTGAACTACTCTGGATATGAATTAAGTTCCTTCTGTTGAATCTCAATGTATAAATATTTGAGAGAAAGCTCAAGTTGACGAAGAATGCATTTTTTGCTTGGATGATGTTCCTTCTGTATGATGCATTGTTATTAATAAGGATTTAACATTTACCTTTAACTTACCAATTGCTTATTGGAGAAAAAATAGACATCAGATAAATAGGAAAGAGCTACAGATTAAGGGGCTTTTTTTGTTTTGTTTTTTGCCCATTAAACATTAGACTTCATTGTTTCTTTTTTTTTTTTTTTAAGATTTTATTTATTTATTTGACAGAGAGATAGAGCCAGAGAGCACAAGTGGAGAGAATGGCAGAGGGAGAGGGAGAAGCAGGCTCCCCACTTGAGCAGGGAGCCCGATGCGGGGCTCGATCCCAGGACCCTGGGATCATGACCTGAGCCGAAGGCAGACGCTTAACCATCTGAGCCACCCAGGAGCCCCTAGACTTCATTGTTTCAAACTTCTTTTTTTTTTTTTTGCATTCTGTAACATGGTTCTGCATTGGCAAGTTTTCTTATTTACATGACAAAAATTCTTTATTATGCGTCTAATATATACCAGTTGCTAAGTACCAGTAATTCAAGCATAAAGGAAGCATACTCCTTTATTTCAAGGGATCCCTGACCTGTTGAGTGAGATGCACTTACAAGCCAGGGATGACAATGCAGGCTAACAACTGCCTCTGTAAAAGGCATACACGGGAGAGGGAGACAAGTGAGTCTGCACTCTGTGGGGAATAGAGATATCAGGGACTGCCATGAAAATGTGATTTTTCCATACTAATCACCGTGATGATGATTATAAAAGAAATGATCCAAAGGCACATGTTAAAATTCCTTATGAAGTTATACTATTACATAAATTTTCAATGGGTAAGGCTATGAATAGTTTTTAAAAAATCAATAACATTCATTCATTTGCTGTTAATATATTTATTTTCTTCCTTCTTAATAAAACTGAAGAAAAAAAGGAACTATACATGTGTATGTAAAGTCACTTCAGTTCAAAATAATACTCATCAATTAACAGAAGGAGCAAGCCGCTGAGCAGTCTGCAGAAAGCACTAGAGTTCATGTTACACTTGGCCATTTTATACACTCATTTTCCAGAGAACTGTCTTATTAGCTTTCAAAGAGTGAGTTTCTTATCTTGAAAGTTCACTGATCCTCCAAGATGGATACATTTTTGGTTAAATGTTTCTGCATCAAGCAAGAAGTCCTATTCACGATGCACTGTTGATAATGGCTGGAAAGGTTATCAAGGGGCTCTGGCAACACTGGAGTAAACAAACACCGTACGGCACCTTATAGTCAAATGCCTGGACATTCAGTGAATGCTTCGTTGTTTCACAAGGGGGCTTGGTGACATTTCTAGAGGAGGCACAGTTCTTGGCACTTTTCTCACAAGACTGCCCTCCGCTAGCTGGATGAGTAGGCACCTCCTGTGTGACTAACAAGGCAGGAGTCAGCAGGAGAACAGACCCGGAGACCAGGGAAATGAACTGCCCTCTCTGTGGCTGCTTGGCTGGTGAGTACGCCCTGATGTCCCAATATTCTCAGCTAGAGCCATTGGGAAAATGGGCAGTGTGAATCTCCTAGGTTTACCCATAAGTTCCACTGAAGAAGAAGGAGTCAAAATACACTTTTATTTTCCTAGTAACCCCACTTCTTCTGTGGGTAAATATGAGTAGTTGTCAGCATCTTCTGAACAACGGAGCTTGTAGATACCAATTTGGGATTCTCATCTCTCTTGAGAAGTTGCAGAATGGAACATCATTTTTGATAACAATCTCTCATTGTGACAGAGTCATTTGGGGGAAAGGGGACCTTTGTTGCTGGGCCGATTTGTGGTTTAAGTCAAGTTTGTGACACCTAAGTGTATGCATTTTAGAGAAAGTTTGATTGACTCTTCAATTTTCACAGGGCGTTCACTCATGTCTAGGAAAGTTGGTCACTGTGGAGGGGATGATGGAAGTTGAAAATATGGTCCCTGCTCCAAAGAGTTTCTACTATAAGGAAAAGGGCCATTCATTTTTAGACGTTAAAGGAACCTTGAAGGTGATGTAGTCTAACACCCACGTTTTAAATATAAGGAAATTGAGGCTCAGAGAAGCCAATAATTTGCTCAAGGACACATAGCAGGTGTTAGAACTAATATTTCAGCTCTTTCTCTAGTGATCTTTTAAAAACAGTGCATTGGCCTTTCTATGAAAGGGGGTTGGGGTCGGGCGAGACGTACTCTTTGATGATGTGATGAGCCAGGTATCAGAAAGGAAAGCTCTCCACCTACAGGTCTGGGACTACTTATGAGTAAATACTGTGCTTTGCTTCCCACCATCACCAGTCTCCAGTTGAGCAAATCTTGATGGTTGAGTAGGGTTTCACTTTCAACCTCAAGCTGACAGAAATGGTCATGATTCACCCAAATTCCCTGTGAACAGAAACAACTTGGCTTCTCACACCTCCGGTGAAGGCTGGACGGAGATGGTGGACGGCTCCTGGTCTCAGTTCCCGATCTTTCTGGCCCATTTGATATTCTTGAGAGCATATTTTGGATTGACCATCTGTGCTGTGAACGACACCCACATCTCACCCGTTGACACGGGGCAACCACGACTGGTTGGTCAAGCCAGAGTTCCACCTGAGTAGGAACAAACCCACTATGCGTTGTCAAGGAGTCAAAACTCAGCTTAGCTGTGGAGTGGTTTAAGATTGGTCATCTTCAGTGCGCTAATAAAAATAAAAACTCTACCAAGGCTGAGTTCTGGACTCTGTTTAGAGTTGTACTCAGTTGCATGTTGAGGTTGAAGACTTGGACTCAACCTTAACAGACAAGAATGCCCAGGAACAAACAGGGAGCTAGTATTTTCTTCTGAAGGGATTTTTAAGAAATCTGTCCTATAAAAAGTCCTGTTGAAGATCCTCATATGTCAATGACATTGCTAGCTTTTCTAAGACACACAACTCAAATTATAGAGTATCAGGCTTAGGAATCGTTTGGTTCCAAGTAACAGACTCACTTCAATTGGCATATGCTAAAATGAGAAATTTGTTGGAAGGATATGAGATTATTACTTGGAGAACAAGGGCAGAAAGAGGAGCCAGGGTGCATGAAGCCCTGGAATGAGGAACTGGAGAAGAATCAGAAACAAGCATCCTCTCTGGGGATCCACTGTTGTTCAAAGGCTTCTCTCTGTGAATTGATTATCATCCCTCTCTCTCTTTGTAGACTGGCTCTTCCTGCTCTTCTGGAAACTTGGCTGTACATCATTTCCCAGTCTCAGGGCTCTCAACTGATTGACCCAGGTTCTAGGTCCCCCTTCCAAATTTCTGAGAAAGAGACACTAATAGTTTCTGCTTAACTAAAGATTGGTTCCCCCTTTCCACCCTTGGTTCAACTAACCTCGTCCAGGAGCTCAATGGCACATCAAATGATCAGGCTGCTGGGGCCCAGTTCCTTCCTGGGGGTGGGAGAGGTGATTCTCAGAGGAGGTTGATCTGGGCCAGGCAACTACCTGAAAGCAGCTCCCAAGAGTTGTCATTCTAGGAAGGAGCTCAGAGTGACTCAGAGATGCTGTAGCTGTAGCATTTATTCTCTCAACATCTTCAGTTTAGCAGGGTGAGCAAAATTGTTTTACAGATAGGAAAATGAGGACAAAGAGTTGTCAGTAAATGGCTCAAGTCAATTTGAAACCTGAGTCCCTGGCTTTGCAATGCTCAATATTTGTCTCTTGAACCGTAAGGGCTGGCTAGCTGCGGATGCTCTGTGACTTACCTATCTCGAAGTTTGTCCAGATAATCTGCAGTGAAGCCATGTAGACCCGTGGTTTATGCTATACCATTTCACTCTCACACACACACAAACACACACACAAACACACACACACACACCCCTCTTCTCCAAAGTGCACCCTGGCTCGCCAGGGAGTGTCCTGCTACCTTGAGAAAGTGTGGCCCCAGGTCAAATGGTGGTGGCTCAGTTCAGTCTGGTTGAGCCTGGCACTTTTCATCAATAAAACAAACTTGTTAAAATTAATGTTGAAATATTCTTCCATCATTCTGAAAGTATGCACTTTGCTCATCTGAAAAATAGAACCAACTTGCCAGTTTCTAAGTTGAAATTTGTGTGTACTGCCCAGAATAACATTGACTCAGTATTCCTTTTAACATCAAGCCTCAGTAATGTTTCACCTTTCAGTGTTCCTCTTCCATACCCTTCTTATGGTCTCTGTACACATAGGTGCGCATGCACGCGCACACGCACACGCATGTACACGTGCAGATGTGCACATACTTTTCCACTCCTGTGCATCACAGGTTACAAAGGATTGACGAATACAGAGTTTTTGGACTGATAAAGGCCTGGAGCTTCACTTCTTCATGTCAGAGGTTGACAAGTCAAGGTTTAGATGAGACAGTCCCTTCCTCCACTGGGTACCTCGCTCCTCACTACCATGGATAGATTGCTACGTGATGGTTTGCTGTAGAAAAGGTTTGGCAGAACACTTTAGAGAGATTTCAGCCAGAAAAGGTACATGCACTTTGCTAAGAAAAGAAAGATTAAGTTCTAATGGAATTAGCGCAATGATCCCTTATTTCAGAATACAGTTGATGAAAGACCCCTGGAGGGGCTGAAGGGCATTCTGAGGCCAGAACGTGGGTCCTGTTCTTCATTATTTTCTCATTCAGAACACCTGTGGATTGATTAATCTTTATCTCTCCCAAGCACACGCAACAAGACTAAAAACGCAGAAAAGACCCCTCCAGGACCTCCGGATGAGACATTCCCTTAGTCAGAACCTTCTCTATCAGTAGATCTACCACTCACGGCCATTATTTTTTGCTTTGCCCCACACCCAACCCCATTACCACCCTACCTAACACCATTGAGGGCAAACGTGTTTCTTTCTGGCATACCTACCTGGCGTACAAATAGCAAATGTAATTGCAATAGTGACGATGAAGATTCCTAAACCCTTTCTATGGGGCAGTCACGGTGCTGGAGTCCCAGAAGATGGCATCCCCTCCTCGCTCAGCCCTGGGGCATGGGTTTAATTCCCTGACCAGACATGAGATCTGCCCGACATGAAGCCCCATGCTTGCAACCATCAAACCGAAATTTTCACTCGCAACAATATTCTTAATAGTTATTTCGTGTATTTAATTCTTCAGTGCTCTATTCCAAAGATGTTGGGGGAAGCAGACCATGGATGGGAACTCCAAAAGGGGAACTCCCAGACTTCGGCTCCAGCTCTGATCTCCATCCCACCCAGACCTACAGAGCAGCTGACATCTCTGGGCTCAGTTAAAATGTCTGGAATGGACAGTGAGAGGGAATGCCAGCCTCGAGTGTACAAATAACCATAAAACCTAAGACTGGCACAACTTCTCCCTCATGGTGGATTACAGTCTGTTTTTATTTTTGCATCCCCAGCAACAACAGGTGTGCCTTCCTGAAGAGAGAAAGTGAAGCCCAGAAAATGTGAGTTACAGAGAATTACTTTGGGGTGAATATTAATGTTCTTTAGATTCACAGGAGAAAAATAGGAGATCAGTACCATAGAATGACAGAGTCTTTAAGTTGAAATGACTTTAAACCTCATTTTGCCTAATTGCTTTTATTTTATAGGCAAGGAAACCTAACAGAGAAGAAAAATACCTTAACTTGCCAACTCTGCTCTATTCCATGAGGTTGATCAAAACACTTTTGGAAATGCAGCATGGCTTGATAATCAGCCTTTGAGGAAAAACTATAGTTTTTGATAGAGCTATAGTAAAATGCAAAATTTTATTGGTATGCAAAATATTACTAACACCTGTATATAATACTAAGGCGTAATAATTCTCAAATGAAATTATTAAAAGAGACTTCAATAAAAAGTCATGCTATAGGGGCATGTTTCATTCAACTTTGGCTCCACAGGTATTTATTGAACACCTACTATGTGTCAGGCACAGAACAAGGAGCTATGACTTCAGAAATGAAGGCATAGTTCTTTCCTGTTAAGAATCTATAATCTAGGGGCCCCTGGGTGGCTCAGTCATTAAGCGTCTGCCTTCGGCTCAGGTCATGATCCCAGGGTCCTGGGATCGAGCCCCACATCGGGCTCCCTGCTCAGGGGGAAGCCTCTCCCACTCCCCCTGCTTGTGTCTCTGTCAAATAAATAAATAAAATCTTTTTTAAAAAAAGAATCTATAATCTAGTGGATAATCACCAGCTTTAAAATGTAAGTGATGGAGACAGCCCTTTAGAAATTTTTAGTAACTTTGCTAGTTTATCAAAAGTTCCAAACCACCCGACCTCATTTACCTACAAGGTCACACACACACAGACCTGCACAAACACACACACACACACACACACACACACTACCCTTCTAATACATATCAGTGTCAGAACTGTGAAAGGTCTGAGGTTTCACCCTACTTGCCAACTAAGAAGTCAGCCTGCCAGTCTCCTGGATACTGGTAAAAGATATGAGAATCTTTTCTGAATCATAGACAGAGGACTTTATTACTCACAGCAGTACTAAGAGGCTGGTCTGCTTATTTTATCAGTAGTGGGGCTGTGCTAGATTCTTATAGATCTACGATGTCCCTATTGCAAATCTACCAAGATTTTGCCTCACTTTTAAGGACATGAGGAAGAACAGGGCTTCTTTAAATTATGGCTATTTTGAAATCTTTAAAATTACACAGGTTCAGAAAAGCACCTTTGGAAAACATTGACTGGAAACTTTGAAACTTCTAAGATGAATACACGGCTGTGGGGGGCTTGACTTCTGTAACTCAGAAAAAGTGTACTGAGGGCCTACTACATGGGAGAACTCTGGTAGAAACCCTTTCACTTCCTTATATTAGTCCTTTAAGGCAGAGATTTTAATATCCATTTTAGAGGCCAGGGAGCCGAGACTTACATGGGATCCATAGCATGCCCCAAGACAAACAGCTAGCAAGTCTCTGATCTTTTTTTCTTTGCCACAACTGCTTCTCTTTCTACTGACAGATAACTGCACCACAAAGATGCATCAGATCTCATCTACAGAACCGTGGAACTACCAGTTCAACTCCAGAGGTGTATGTGCGACTCAGTGTATAAAATAGCCATAACATGTATATTTATACACAGATACACGGCACAGATAATTTTTAGCAACTATTGTAAGGAACATTTCCTTCCAGGTGTTCCACGGTTTGCTCTCTCATTTTCTTGGTCTTTATTCAGATGCTATCTTTCAGGTGCTTTGCACCCTTGGTACTTAGCACCAACTAACTTACTCAATATTTTCCTTATTTATTTTGTTTCTTATCTGTTCTGCCTTCACTAAAATGCAAGCTACACGAGGACAGGAATTTTTGCCTGTTTATTGTTGAGTTTAAAATAGATTCTGGCATGTGGTAGGAGATCAAAAATATTAAGTGAATGAATCATGAGCATAAGCTCTACACTGCCATCTAAATGTACTATGTATGGGAGGCTCAGCGTGCCTTCTGGAAAGGGGTGGAGACTCTGGCCTATAATCACAAGAGTTAAGAACTGCTTCCACCAATACCCCCAAAGGAAGCAACCAGGATAGCTTCTGTCTTTGAGAGATTGCAAACTAACTGGGGAGACTAAACATATAATGCATGAACAAAAAATAGACTAGATCCACAAAATAATATATCAACATGAACAGTTAAATCCAGCAAGGACTGATTTCAAAAATGGTGAGTCAAGGAGCTTTATCAGAAAGTATCTGTTATATAGAAGCAAATCAATACATACCTGAATACCAGAAAGCATTTTTTTAAAACATTTTATTTATTTACTTGAGAGAGAGAGGGAGTGAGAGAGAGAGCATGAGGGGGGGAGGGTCAGAGGGAGAAGCCAGACTCCTCACTGAGCAGGGAACCCGATACGGGACTCGATTCTGGGACTCCAAGATCATGACCTGAGCCTAAGGCAGATGCTTAACTGACTGAGCCACCCAGGCGCCCCATCCAGAAAGCATTTTGAAGGATATGCTCATATACACCTTATAGAATAAGTACATTTGGAGAATATTTCTGAGAAGGTCTCAAGCACAGGTAGTGGGAATGTTTAGTCTGTAACGTGAACACACAAAATATATTTCTCAGCAAATCCTTTGTCCCTTGTATAAACACAGTTTCACCAAGTGGCAACAACAGCAACTTGAAAAACATGGAGAAACCTGAAATTCCTAGTTGCACTCTGGACGGGCAGAAGGTAATCACCAAATGGAATCTGGACACCACCTGATGAAAACCACTTGTATTTCGTAGAGGTGGTGAGTGACAGAGGAAATAAAGTTAACTGGAAAAAACCCATGACATTTGCTTCTAATCTTTCTGCTGCTCTATCTATTTCTCTCCTTTTTATTTTTTTCCTCTTGCCATTAAAGCTTTCCCTCTCATTTCTTAGATGAGTAATTAAACCCTGATCTCAGGTATAAGTCCCAGAGGCAGTTATCAAGAGAAACTAACCGGCTCACTAACTGGAGGTAACTTCTGTTTCAATGCTGATTCACCATGTGATCTTAAGTTCCCAATAGAATAGTCTCAATTCTATGGAAAAAAATGCACTACACAAAGCAGAGGTTATAATGGTAGCAGAGAGTGCTATTATTTGTCTAAAAATAATCCCGGTTTCACTTCTGATATCTAGAAGCCTCTATTTTTCTTTCTCTATTTTCTCTTTTTTCCCTCTTCCCACTCATTAAACCTTCTAGTAGGGCAATAAACAAGCTCACGGGGGTAGAATAAATTCAAGATTCAAAATAGAAAAATATTTATGGGAATCTACACAGTTGTGGACATTAAAGAAACTTTTATTAAGTGTCTAACACATTGAGATAGTAAGGAAATGTGCAAATTTCTGGAAGAATATTCCAGAAAGGTGTTTTTCATTACATTGTATTGGATATTCACTTAAAGGCAATATACATTACATCTCATCAAGTTCCAGAAGCGTGGTGACAAGGCAAGGCAGCTTCTTGAGACCAAACCCCACCATGTCATTACGATGTACTAAACTTGATCCCCGGGTGGAAATGTCTCCTTAAGTTCATTGTTCTTCACTTTGCAATTCAGAAATAAAAAGTACTTCTTGGTAGAAAGTACACCTTAATGTTTCATTACACTAGATTGTTCACCCCTGTGGTAAAATGTTTGAGCACCTCCAATAGATATACAGAATAAGTACATTTGGAGAATATTTATGAGAAGGTCTCAAGCACATGTACTGGGAATGTTCTGTCTATAATATGAGCACACAAAATATAATTCTCACCAAATACGTTGTCCCTTGAATCACTTATAAATTACTTGACACGTGAAATAATATGTAAATCAAAACATACAAAAATAGAACAAAAATTTCTAGAATACTTTAAAGGATGGGTTAAGGATAAAATAGGCAATATTTTTAAATGTCTTGCTAGTTATGATGGCTTCATTTTATCATTAATAATATCTCAAGGTTCCACATAAGCTTCGGCCACAGTTCATCTTTAATGATAATGAAGTAAGTCCCTATTTCAAATAGTCTTGTGGATAATGCCAAATGTTTTCTTCCCAAATCTTCTCAGGTGTGACCAGACTATCAGTGTCTTATGCTCATGGTGGGACTGGCCAAGAGCCTTTACTAAGAGAAAAAGAAGGGTCAGCTGTGCCACTTCCCGTCCTTGCACTTACTTCACATCATGTTATCTTTCATCGGGGCTCTTTGCAGGGTTATTTGTTTTTTTAAGATTTATCTATTTATTTGAGAGAGAGTGGGGGGAGAGGCAGAGGGAGAGAGAGTCTTAAGTAGACTCCACATTGAGCGTGGAGCCCACGCGGGGCTCAATCTTACAACCCCAAGATCACCACTTGAGCAGAAAACAAGAATCAGACACTTAACCGACTGCACCACCCAGACGCAGGGTTACTTTTAAGCCAGTGTTTTGTGATGGCTGATTCAATTAAAACTAGATCATATAATCTATAAATCTTTTCGATAAGGACGCATGTAAATGCCATATGCTGTAAGATGTTAAAAGTAACAGAAGCATGGGACCAGCTATGTTTCTGGGTGTGGACCTCCTCTCTCACCTGACTTCTGATTACAGACTCAAAGGGCCATGCCAATCCATATCATAAATGATAGTAAAGCTCAGGATCTTTCTTATTTTTTAGATAACTATGAAAGATAGATAGTTTTCCAATCATTTGTGTGGGGCAGGCACCCTGGTCACCACTGCTCTAGGAATTTTTAAAAAAGGACTTCTTCCTGGGGCGCCTGGGTGGCTCAGTTGGTTAAGCGACTGCCTTCGGCTCAGGTCATGATCCTGGAGTCCCTGGACTGAGTCCCGCATCGGGCTCCCTGCTCAGCAGGGAGTCTGCTTCTCCCTCTGACCCTCCCCCCTCTCATGTGCTTTCTCTCATTCTCTCTCTCTCTCAAATAAATAAATAAAATCTTTAAAAAAAAAAAAAAAGGACTTCTTCCTAATTTTGAAAACATGCTTAAGGCATTTCGTAACCCTGGTAGTACCAAATTTTAATTTTCAGATGTCTGCATGAAAATATCAGACTAGGATAAAGCTACCAAGCCAAGACCAGTCTACCTTTTCCCCATTGAGGTGACAAAATAGCCAAATGCTAGATTTTACTGTCCTCATGTTGTTCTTATATAAATATATATATATATGATAATAATTTATTCTTCTATTCTTATGTTAATAGTTCTTCATCAGCAATGCTGGGTCTATAATCTCTATTATTTCTTTTTAAAAGTTGATAGTGTAAGTTATTTCTTTGGTATATGACTTATGGAACAAGTGCAGGCCATGAAGCAATCTTTCCACTAAACAATTAAAAATGTATTAAGAAATGAACTACCAATAGATGCAACAACATGGATGTTTCATTTCAAAGACGTTATGCTGAGTGAGAGAAAACATCTGCGGAAGAGCACACACTCTGTGATTCCACTTACCTGAAATTCCAGAAAAGGCAGACTAATCCATCATGATGGAAATCAGGATGGTTGTTGTCCCTTCAGTCATGGAAACATGGGATTAACAGGGAAAGGACATGTGGGAACTTTCTGGAGTGATGGAAGTGTTCCATATCCTGGCAGAGAATTGGATTAAATGAGTGTATGCATGTTTCAGAACAATTTATCTGTACAGTTAATGTCAATGCATTCGATTGTATGTAAATTATGTCAATAAAAAATTCAGGTACATAGTAGCAGTTTCTAATGATACCAGCTTTTTTTTTTTTTTTAAGATTTTATTTACTTGTCAGAGAGAGAGAGCACAAGCAGGGGGAGTGGGAGGGAGAAGCAGGCTTCCCGTGGAGCAGGGAGCCTGATACGGGGCTCGATCCCAGGACCCTGAGACCATGACCTGAGCCGAAGGCAGATGCTTAACGACTGAGCCACCCAGGCGTCCCATAGTGATGGCGTCTTAGGATGTCTTATATAGCACCTGAATAGCTAGTTTCATTTTGTGAAATTAATTGCAAAGTGAAGAGGCCTTAACTGGTAAAATCTGCATATTAGGTATCAGAATCAAATAGCAATAATATTAATAATAATAATGATAGGTATTATTTTATTGCATATTGACGATATGCCAAATACTGTGTTTTTGCTATCCCACGGGGAAGAAAACACTCAGACATAAAAAAAAAAATTCAGTAATTTTCCCAAAGACATATAAGCAATAAATGGCAGAGTTGAACTTGGAACTCAGGATTCTTTCCTTATGGAGCCCCTGCCTTCAACTACTAGGACAAATGCTTCTTGGAGAAGAAGATGAGAATTTTCAAACTTCTCAAGGATGCGATATAAAATAAAACATTTATTTAATGTTCTTTTTGTGCCAGGAAGTGCTTTCTGTAATTATTATTATCATTTCCTTTTTTTTTTTTTTTTACAGATGAGGAGTTTGAAGCTCAGAGAGGTTAAGCAACTGGCCTAAGATCACACAGTACATGGAGGATCTCTGATTCTGTTCCAGAGCCTTTGAAATCAAAGTCCAGTTTCTTTTTTTTTCTACTTTCAGTGGTTCTTAACTAGAAGGTACATCAGAATCGATGGTAGCGATTTTTAAGAATTATACATTTCTGGGCCTACCTTGGCTATTTTTATTCTGTAGATTAAAGGGGCACTTGGGGATTAGTTTCTTTACAGGGCCCACCAGTGATGCTAAAGAAAAACCACTGTGCCAAGTTGTCATTGGTTTCTCAGCAAGACCCCCTCAGCTCCTCTTAAAATGTCTATGCATTTATTTTATTTAAAAAATTAATAGAAAAGGGGCTTCTTGTCATGATAAACAGATAGAAGTAAACATGAATAGATCTTGGCTTCAGCCTCGCTTCTGCCACTGTTAGGGTTTTAGACAAAGCCACTGAGATCCTTTGGGCCAGTTTTCTCCTTTAATATTAAAGAGTTGAACATGCTTATCCTTAAAATTCCATCTTGTTCTAACATTCAAGTTCAAATTAAAACTAATCCTATTTGTTAAATGCTGTGACCTCCTTGGAAGTACTGGAAAGGACCCTGGGGTGTCTATTGTACAGATAGGTCGGAATTTGTTGAAATAGTAATTATCAACATATAAAATCGCTTAGGTGTAGTGATAATCTCTAGGGAAACCTAGAATTACCATTGGTTTCTAGACAAACTGACTTGACGGAGAATTACAAATCTTTGTCACTTCAAGAAAAATTAAAGAAAAGCCCCAATTCCGTATTTCACACCTGTGATGTCAAGTTTACAAGACCGTTTGGGTATAAAGATGTAATAGGGGACCTTGACCTGCCAGCAGAGTTCAGGAGATGCACAGGATAGACGTCCTCTGTTGACAAGTGAGATGCATTCACGGTAAGTGCTTCTAGTGATGTGCCGGGAGCAGCAAAGTTGCAGGAAGCTGCCACTGGGCCACTAGTCAGCTCGCGGGCACAGAAAACAAAGGTCAGGACTTCTAACTTGCTGTGTTTGGCCTAGGAGGCCAACCACAGACAGGGAGGCTTGAACTTGAGAATAAAGACAAAATCTGGAAGAACAAATGCAGGTGGGAAAGAACCAGAGGGTTGCCCACCATGGTGGTTGGATGTGGGGAATGGAGAGGGGTACCGGAAGAAGCTGAGCCCCTGTTGCCCACTCATGGGCCGACCGGAAGCCCGCTGCTGTGGAGGAGAAAGAAAACTCCAGGCCCACAGTGCTCCCCCCCAGACCTATTTCAGTCTCAGCTTCTGCTGCTTCTCTGTACCAGACTCTGACCCCATTGCTCTCTCATAGATCCCGGGTCTATGAGTGACAGCAAATAGCAGAGACCTCTGCCAACTGTGTTCACCATGAAGCATGAGCAAGAAATAACAAACCTTCGCCACCGAGCAATTTTAGGGGTAACTCACTGAAACATGGTAACACACTAGTGGATCCTGACTGAAAAAGGAAGCAAATGACCTGGCTGTCTGAATGACATACACAATCCCTGACTGTCCTCGTTCCACCAGAGGATTCTTCTTCTTCTCTTTCTGGCTCACTCAGCAGCTCCAAAATAAACTTCTTCCTTGATGACCAAGTGCACTGGAATATTAAAAGTGTGTGTGAAATGTGCAAGGCAGTTTGTTCAACTTGGTCTCTGACAGAGATTGTCATTGCTCAAAGAGATCATGTCCTTTCTACGTGGCATTCGATTTTATTTTTATTTATTTATTTATTTATTTATTTATTTATTTATTTAAGATTTTATTCACCTATCTGAGGGAGAGAGTGTGAGAGACAGAGAGCACGAGAGGGAAGAGGGCAGAGGGGGAAGCAGACCCGCCGCCGAGCAGGGAGCCCGATGCGGGACCCGATCCCGGGACTCCAGGACCATGACCCGAGCCGAAGGCAGTCGCTCAACCAACTGAGCCACCCAGGCGCCCCGGCATTCGATTTTAAACCGAGTGTAACAGGCATAAAATAATTCCTCCATGGATGAATTTGGTAATTGGCAATGTCAGGCTCTGCAGCAGAGACTTCTAGAGCCCCCCAACACCTATGATGTCCTCTTCTTCAGGAACACAGCTAAACCACTTCTTCCAACCAGGTGAGCCATTTTTGAGGCCTGAAAGCTAAGGGCGGATGTGTTTGTCCATACTCTCTTTCTTTGTTTGAACGGCTGGATTCAGAGGAAGACAAGGCTAGAAGAAGGTAAATCAGCAGGAGGGAAGAAGCCCGGGCCTCTAAGTGACAGCATGGAACAAAGGTTACTCACTCGCTTCCCTTTCCATCAACCTCCATTGGGCAATGTTGTGAGCAAGCAATGGACCTTTACTTTCTTAAGCCCCTGAGGTCTGAGATTTGTCTGTTACATCAGCAAATGTGCGCTATCCTAATAGAGGATGCTACAACACTACAGTTTGAGAGCATAAATTCCTCTATTCACATACACACAAAGCCCTGCAAGCCCCACTACATTTGTGAAGAAAAGGAATTACTTATGTGGCCTGTCAAAGCCATATACGTGTTGAATGGCAAGTATCTAAACTCATTCTCTGTCCTGAATCTAGCGCTCCCACCCCACCATGTAACAGCAATAGAAGGTTGCAGTGTCTTGGCAATTTACGGTCTCAGCTTTAGCAAAAATATATAGTGATTAATATATATGCATACAGGTATGTCAAGGAAATGGCTTACCCAGTGGCGGGTTTGGGTTAGCCATCTCTTAAAGGCATGTGACGTGGTGGAGTCAAGAGATCATAAGCAAGAGAAATTGGGACGCCCCACAAGAACAGACTGACACTCGTGACTGTTGTTGCCTCTGACTTTGGTGATGAGGACATTCTGCAGAAGTCCGTCCTTTATCACAGAACTGAACACGCATGCACCTGGTACAGGAGTCAGGGAGGCTGAAGGAAGACCCCAGGCAGGTTCAGCGGCTCCCCACGATCAGCAGGTCTCTGACCATGCATGCGAGCTTCAGAACAGCCCCTGGTTCCTTTTTGGCTTTCTTGTCTTGTAAGACTCTTTCTCATGACCCACTCTAACCAGAAATTTGCAAGAAAGGGAATTTGGGGAAATGTAGGTCAGCCTCATCACATCGCTACATGGAAAGCCACCGCAGCAGCCTTGACTTCTTCACTCTTAATATTGAACAGTCTGCGAGTACTAACTGATCAGCAGCGGAATGAAAGCTTCCTTGCTTTGAGCATGCTGCCTGGAGGCAAAAATCGCTAAACAGGTATTGTTTATCTGAGTTGTTTCCCACCTCCCGTTTTAGGCGACCTTTCCATCCTGCTGGTGTCCAAGCCCTTCCTGGTGGTTATTTCATTTTTCAAAAACCTTCTCTCAGGGAAGTTGCTGATACTGTTCCTAAACACCTTTCAGTAGCTTTAAGTCAAAGCCACTGGCAGGGGGCACTTGTATTTGAAGTCTCTTCTCCATGTGGAGACCACGGGCCTCTGCTGCAGGGGACTTCGGGGGTGTGGTCTTTGGCTACCACACCTGGTGACAGTGTTAGCAGGACAGGGGGCCCTGGTGGATGTGAAGTGATTGTAGATGATACAGGGACATGTACATTTTAATAGAGGTGTCCTTTTAAGGTGCAATAGAAAATTGATCAAGAGATACAATAAAATAAGGGTAGTGATTTAAAGTTTCCTTCTGAAATAAGTAGTTTCACGTTGTAAAAGTGAGCATTTTTTTAAATTACTGAGTAAGTGGTAGTGAGTTGATATTTAAGATATTAAGCAAGTATCATTGCAAATGATTCACCGGGATGTCAAAAAATTATGGAAGATAAAATTCAAAAAGCTTTGAAAAATACTCCCATGTGAGAAAGTTTGAAGTCCTGATCTTTATTTTTTTTTCTTAAAGGTTATTTATTTATTTATTTGAGAGAAAGAGAATGAGGAGAGAGAGAGCAAGCACGGGAGTGGGGAGGGTCAGAGGGGGAAGCAGACTCCCCGCTGAGCAGGGAGCCGAATGTGGAACTCGATCCTGGGACTCCAGGATCATGACCTGGGCCATAAGCAGTCGCTTAACCAATTGAGCCACCCAGGCACCCCAAAAGTCCTGATCTTTATGACAGTCTGATGAGAGTCCTCAATTCTATGAACTAGCTAAGAAAACCCTCTCCTCTGAAGTCCCAACCCAATTTCTGCAGCTCCCTCCTGAGTGGAGTTCAAGTTCTCATGATCCTGTGTGGTAACCTCCTGAAGGCACTGATGGTGTCATGTGCTTCGTTCGGTTTGTACTGAGCTAAACAGAGGGTTGCTCAGACGCCAACTCCGGGACGGCCCATTCATTGCAACAGCCACACCTGTATGTTTCAGAAGGCCTTGGAACCACGGACTACATGGTGTCTTCCAAGAAATCAGGGGATAAAAGCAGAAATGCCCACACACTTGAACCCCACCCTTCTCCCAAACCCTTGTACGTGCAAAGTACATGATGAATTCTCCATCTCTAAAATTCCTAGCCAGCTCTTGAAAAAATAAAATGTCTTTGTTCCAAGACTGTGGGTGCCAGAGTCTGAAATGCCAAAAGAGGAGGCCCTGCAAAAAGGGAGTGTGCTTTTTAAGATCAGCCTTTCTGCTGAGGTACCCAAAGGGCAACCTTTGTTGGTTGGCTTTAGGGGAGCAGACAACAGGCTCCCGCTGACATTCATTCTTATGATTCAGTCATTTTGGGTCCCTGTTTGTAGATTTCTATTCCTTTGTCTCTGTGGCCCTGCCTTTATGGGGAGTTTTGGGGTACAGGATATCTAGGTGCACCAGGGGCTCTTGGTAGCCCATTGCCCCAGCCTGGTCAGTCACATCTTAGAAGCAGCCAGCTTAGCCTCCCTCCCAACCTGGTAAAGAGCTTTCCTGATGCATCAACCACATCCCAACACAGTTCTTGCTATTCTCAATGCCGACACTGCATCAATCAAGGAGGTTGGCTTCCTTGATTAATGGCAGGAAAAGATGGCAGATACATATTAACAGGCCTATACATATAAAATGGATCAAATGTTTCTAAGATTGTTGCAGAAAGTAGACCAAAAGCAATTAATCAAGATGGCCCAGATTGGGTTTCTTGAATATGTTCTGGTGTGTGTGTGTGAGAGAGAGAGAGAGAAAGCAAACAGGGAAGACAGGGACTGGGGCTCGGGGGGTAATCATTGGTACCCAGAACTGGTGAGGGATCTGGAAAGGGAAGGACTGAAGAAGAGAAAATTAGTTTCCCCCAATTTATTATAGACTCCAAACTTGTTGAATATTCAGATCTTATCCAAGATTTAGAGATGTCAGTGGCCTAATAAAAAATGTTCTGTTCTCAGTGTGCAACTTGCTATGACCCAGTCCCATGTTTTTCCAGCCCCAGGCTCATCCAGAAATCTGCTGCCATTTCACTTCCTACTCAATCCCCTCCGAACAAAGGCAGAAGGCAGACGGTCAACTGTGCCTAAATACGCTTGGTCCAAGTCCATCCCTCTGCCCTGTTTACAAGTTCTTCTTGCCAATGGGACATTTGGCACCCACAAATCATGAGAATTATTAAGCGAAGTGATGGGAGATTTTGATGACAGGTTCCTTCATTTTAGTCTTCAACATTTATTTTATTTATTTATTTGTCAGAGAGTGAGAGGAAGAGTATAAGCAGGGAGAGTGGCAGGCAGAGGGAGAAGCAGGCTCCCCGCTGAGCAGGGAGCCCGATGCGGGACTCGATCCCAGGACCCTGGGATCATGACCCGAGCCAAAGGCAGACGCTTAACCAACTGAGCCACCCAGGCACCCCTCAGTCTTCAACATTTGAAGAGGATTTACCTTTCAGTTCAAATTTTACTAGAATGACTGAGTGATGATCAGAAACCAGGGGTAAACACACCCCAGCATATAAAATATAGAATTAGACATCAATTTCACAACATCTAATTCAACTTTTTATTAAATTCACATTTAGATCATTTGAAATAATGTGTATATGCTTCAGAAGGAGTCTTCACCTGTTTGATAAAAATTCCTGATTTGTACCACTAACAAGTCCCTCCACACCTGGTCAAACCATATCTAGAAGAATTGGTCGTGGGGAAAGATCTACAAGACCCTATACCAAAGCAGCATCACGAATCTTATAAAGTTATTAGCAATGGATTTATAATCCAAGCATTCATTTCCACCATGCATTGCTGAGAGAGGTGCTTTCCTTTCATTTAAATCTAGTACCAAATATTTGCATGCATTTTATAATTTGAAGCATTTAGGCTTTATGTGATTTTGCTAATGATATTTAGGACCAAATTAACTTATTAATACATTTCATTCTTGTGGGCTATTTTAAAAGAAGCCACAAGGTCAAACATGATTTGGGGCTAGCAGAGCATTTAAAAAGCAGTGCTGTAAAGGGAGTTACTTGATTCCTACAATCTTGACTTGGCAAGCCCAACAGCACACCACTCCACCCAGCCCCAGGAGTTACTTAGTGGCAGGGGAAAATATCTATATCTGTATGAGATTCTGATCCCAAACTCAGCAAAGATCATCTCATTGGTTAGATATTTCCATTTCATATGAACCATTGTTGTAGTGACATCATGTTTGGTGAAACTTACACAGGAATTAGAAGCTAGTTTTGATCAATCACCTGTGATGGAGGTGGTATCATCCTCTCTTGCTTAAGGTTATGAAACTACTTTACAAAGTGTTTTCCACCTCATATTTTGGTTTTAGCTTTCACCAATGTTCCAGATCAGTTCTATTATGAAAGCTATTCACTATAGCTATTGTTCATTTCAGGAGGTGTAGATTCTATTTCACGTATAATGCATTTTTTTCAAAATGTTACATGGCAACAGATTTTTTAAATGTCTTTTTGAGACTCTCCCATTAGAAAAAGCATCTCCTCTTGCTATTCACTCTGCATGTCATGAAGCCACTCCTTTCCAAAGTGAAAGAGCCCAGGATATGTGCTATTGGTCCTTCCTAATAAGTCACTTGCCAATAAATTCTCCTTGAGCCCAGATAAGGTGTCTCAGCTTTGGATTTTCCTCATTACTCGACCAGCGTTTAGCACATCGCAGAATAAAGGCAGAGTAAGGACAAAATGAAGGGCTGGAGAATGTTTGAGTGTTTGAGTCTATTTCTAAGTTTTTTGTTCTGTGTTATAATTATCCATTTACATATATCTCTGTCAGAAACTGGGGTCATATCCCTTTCACCTTCTTATCTCCACATACAAGCACAAAGCCTGATCAAGTTCATGGCTCAAATGTGTATCAGGGCAATTTAAAAAAAAATACTTCCCCTTTTGCACTTCCAAAACTTTCTTTAGAGTCAGCCCTAGATAATATCTGCAGGGCTGGTAAGGTGGGAATGCAAAGAGAGAGAAAAAGTCAATGCTTACTTTTTTCCCCATTACCAAGATAAGATTTTGCATCAAGTCTTGGGAGGTAGGATTTTCTAGGAAGTGTCCCTCTGCCTCGGGTAGGGATCCTGAAGGTAGCTAATGGTGCTGGCCTGCAAGATTGCCATTGGGTTCACTAAGGTGGCCACAGAGGATCCCATTAGCCCCCCAGCTGGAAGGCAGATCACCTGAGCCAGGAATGGGCTGCAGCCACGCTTTGGGAGATTGTCATCAGCAAAGTTGAGATGGGGTCCTTAGGCGGTGTCATGTGGGAGAAGAAATATCTCTATACATACCTCTGTAGCTATTGATAACTATATAAATATCGATAGCTAACAAATTGCTTCATTTCTCTTTGTCATTTACTGATTAAATGTGACAATAAGGGGCGCCTGGGTGGCTCAGTCGGTTAAGCGTCTGCCTTCAGCTCAGGTCATGATCCCAGGGTCTTGGGATTGAGCCCTGCATCAGGCTCCCTGCTCAGCAGAAAGCCTGCTTCTCCCTGTCCCTCTGCCACTCCCCCTGCTTGTGATCTCTCTCTCTTTGTCAAATAAATAAATAAAATCTTTAAAAAAAAAATAAAGAAATAAATGTGACTAAGTTCTACAAGCTCTCAAAGTAATGAAAGCTATAAACTAAAACATCTCTCCCTATCTTTTCATTGATGATGAAAGGTACAGTGTGGAAAAGGATCTGGATTTAGCTATAGATACAGACACGGATACAAATATAAACAATATATTGGGGAATGCTGGGTGGAGCCAGGAAGAACAAGGGATGGTCAATTCATGATCTACTTAATATTCTCAAAATGTGCTTGTGACAATAGCAAAGTGCCTGCCTTCTCTATGTCTTTATTTTTTTGTAGTTCAAGAACATGTGATCAAGAGTAGGCTTGCTTTTTGCTTCTTCTTCTTCTTCTTTTTGTAATATGGATGTGCTCATTCACTTATTTTTTAAGAAAACATTTATGCTTATTATGTGCCAAGAGTTATGTTTGGAAGCCACCGAGGGATTTTAAACAGAGGAGTGACATGATATTTTTGACTTTGGAATATGAGACATGACTTTGTTTTTCTCCCAGGACTGCTTTCCAGTGTGTTCTGCCAGATCCTTTCTTTCTCAACCTTTGACAACATCTCTGGAAGATCCTGAAGGTTTCTAGTCACGTTCGGCTCTAAGAACGATCTTACTTTGACAATGGACTACTCATTTACTGATATTAAAAAGTCTAGTAGAATCTAAATTAAAACACCAATCTCACAATCAATCCATAGCTTCTTCTGCTC
Organism: Mirounga leonina; assembly: GCF_011800145.1. Lineage (NCBI taxonomy): Eukaryota > Metazoa > Chordata > Mammalia > Carnivora > Phocidae > Mirounga > Mirounga leonina. Next base: position 62,426,917 of record NW_023270316.1, read on the forward strand.
CCTCAGTTCGGTCCTGATCTTGGGCTTGGAGCCTGGAGTTGGGGTCTACTCTATCATTTCTGTTTCTGGGTCCTCCAGGACAAGATTTGAAGGAAAGAAGGATTAATGGAAAGGGGGAAAGTTTCTTTGGTGGGTGCATTTTCAGACTTCTTCAGAAGACTGTAAAATTTCTGTACTGTGTACTTTTCCAACATGGGTGATGTATTCTAGAGATCACCTCTTCTGATACATCTCCAGCCCCTGCCTGTAAAAGTATACCCCTCATTTCCTTACCCCTGGTAGGTCAGATTACCTTAAAGATAGCTTCAGTCCAGCTTCTTTCCATGGCATGCATTTTCCCATGAAAATTTGTATATCCTTGCTGGGAGCTCAGGCCTAGCCACTATTTTGTCTTTTCCCCCATTTGAGCTGTCACCTGCCTCTATCTCACATGTGTTGGCAAACTCCAGGGGATGCAAGTCAAGTTCTCCTTAGAACTCTATTGTGCTCTGCTCTGGGTCACTCGCTCCAAGTTAATGTCATTTAGGTAAACATTTAGGTGGGGACTGAGGTTCCAGTATCCTTCTTTGCAGGCATCTTTATTTTTCATGAACAATTCTCTTATATCCCACATCCCTTCACTTGAGGGACAGTGCCTTCTCTTCTTCTGGTGAGGGAGAGAGGAGAAGAGCCAAAGCATTCTTTCCCTTCATCCCAGGCCTCAGGGACCCCTCTCTTCCCTAATGAACTAATGAGCTCCAGTCTTCTGTGGATATAAGCTGGATGTGTGATACATCTTCATCTCATTTGGCCACTGCTAGTAAGCCCTGGAAGGAAGTGCCTAGTGCTTCTATTGCTTTCTATAGCTCTTCAAAGTAACACATTGTTCCCAGGAGTGGGGCTCCAGACAAAGTTCCCAAGACAAGAACAAAAGCTCTGTTACACAGTATGATTCATCTCGTATAAATAGTACCAGGATGACATTGTGAAGGACCGACAAGAAGGAGATGAGGCTAGAGATAGGGATTTCAGAGAGCCATCCAGGTGAGAAATGCATGGAGTCTGAGCTGAAGTCATGGTAATGAGAAAGGAGGGGAGGACATGGGTTTGTGAGATATTCATTCAGGTTTCTGGCTTGGGTGAGTGATCATGCTGTTGGCAAAGACATGACATAGAGAAAGAAGAGGCAGGCTTTGAGAACAAGCCTTTACAAAACTGGTGAGTTGTCTTGCTCATGTGGAGTTTGATGTCTCTGGGGAACCTTGGGCAGCAAAGCCCAGTTAGGTGGATAGTCTGAGGCTCAAGAGAAGGGTCTGACTTAGGGCTATAGTTGGAGGAATCCTCAGCATTCAGGTAGTTACAGACACCATAGAAGTATTTGGGGTCACCCAGGGAGAGTATGTAACATGACAAAGCAAGGGGGCCCAGTCAAGCTCCAAGAAGCACCCACATTGAAGGGTTGGGTTGGTTTGTATGGGAAACTTAGGAGGGCCCCAAAAGGTGAGAAGAAAAAGTTCTCTGAAGGACACTGAAAAGAGGATGCACTCTTTTCTCAAATCCTTTAGTATACATGTCACTAGTCACCCGAAATTATGCCCCTTGTACTTCTTTTTCTTGTCCTATTCTCTTCATCTTCCCCTAAAGGAACCTCTTCTGTGATTTGTTATTTCGCAGAGCCTCAAAATGAAAGACTAGATCCCTTTGTTCTGGGACTTCAACTGCTTCCTCACACAACAGGCTCCTTGACAAAGTCTTCTAAGATGGTAGATAACTAATTGGAGGAATATTGTTTTCATTACTCAGGGTGCTGCCAGCTTCTGGGGCTGATGGCAGAGTGCCACGATTCTGCCATGGTCCCCTGCCTCTCCCCCCTCACACTTCGCAGTGACCCCTTCATAGTGGGAGCAGGTGCTTTCTGTTCCTCAGCAACCTAAATGCTCAGAGGTTCCAGAAGGCTGAAAAACATCTCGATGTTACTGGCAGAAGAGGAGGACAATCATCAGATGTTACAAGTGGTACCTTGTCATGGGGCTCCTAGAGCTCCTCTTTAGAGAGGATCATCACCAGGCTCTTATTAATCTTCAAATAGAAAGAGACTTCTATTCTCACCAGTGGATTTCTATTTGGTGGGTAGAGAAATGGAGGGAGGGAATCATAAAGATGACCAAAACCAAAAACGTTTCTCAAGACACCCCAAACCAAATCAATACACTCGGGAGGAAAGAACGTGACATGTGAGATCTGGGTCACTTATAAAAGCATCAGTTGAGCAAACCACCTACTCTGAGTAGTCATATACTTTGCTTGCTTAAAATAAAACGAGTATTTCCCCCTCTCCTGCAAGCTTGCCTTTCCCAACTCCCAGAACGTAGGTCAAAACTCACATCTGCTTTTGCTTTCCAGTTCTTTTGAAATAGCACGCCAATGTGCAACATCAGCTCTCGTGCCAGGATAACCATGCTATCGCGTGGGCAAGCTCTTGGGTCCACGCCCCATGTGGCTCTGCCAAAGTGTGGAGGAGGCTGGTGGGGAGGCCAGGAGGGCCTCACAGCGTCGGACTTTTGGGCCTCTCCAGGCAGCTGCAGGCAGCTACACTGCTTCTTCTCGTCCTTTCTCTGTAAGCATTCCCTGCTCTAGTAGGGAGTCATTTCTCTCTTTCAAACGAACACATAGACCATCCCTTAAAAATACCTTGCAAATACGTGTCTGTGTGAGCATGTACCTAGGTTTGGGGGCACGGTATGCAGATTCCTAGCACTTCCTTCAACATAGAAGCCTCTGCTAATTTCAGAAATATCCATCTAATTCCAGTGTTGGAGGGAAAAATCACAATTTATGATGAAAAAGATTATCAAATGATCAGAATTTTTTAGGGCAAGGAAGCATCTTCCATAGGTAAGCTGAGTGCTCTGAGAAAGTCTATCTACAACACAGGTTATATGATCATAACTACAGTGTAAGCGGAATAGGATATGTAAGAGCTGCTTTGAGTCATGGAAGTGCCTTTGACCAGATGATAGTACTGCAACAAGAGCAAATATTTGCTGAGCATTTGCTGTGTGGCACACGCTCTGAATCTCTCCACTTAGTTCTTACAACAACTGTGAGGTAGCAGTAGGATTACCACCATTTTAAGGATGAACAAACTGAGCTTGAGTTGACTTTAACAATTTGTACAAAGCCATCCAACTCTTCTGACATTGGTGGGGATAATATAAGATGGCTATTAATTCCATCGGTAGAATCCGTGTTCGGAGGGTTTTTTTCCCCTACTAAGAATTTTTTTCCCCTACGAGGGGAAGATGTGCGATTCAAATTTTCTCATGTGCCTCATTTTACCTCAGAGCTTGCCAGGTGTGAAGCATAATTAGTAGTCACAAAATAAAGTTTCTTTGTTCATAAGGCCTGAATACACTTGGTCTTAGACTTGGAAAAATTATAATAAATACTGCACATTTCACAACAAATATTGCCTATTGATGACATTACCATAACATTTTAATAATTATCATGAAAAACATTTGTAGAATATATTAGTTTACTTTCTAATCTTAGTAAGCATAGACAGTAAAAGCATTTAAAACATTGACTTAAGATTTTGCAGTGTCTCAAGTAATTTTTCTAGACACAGAATTGCTGGAACACATACTAGAAAATATAAGGCTCTGATTGTTTTCTTATAATTTATCTCTTTCTCCTATAAATGTAGATAAAAAGAAAAGGAATTTGCTATGATTTTACCCCATATTTTTCAGCAGAATAATAATAATCAACCATTGAGCTCATTTTCCTTCCCATACATTTTTCTGGACAGAAATGGTTTTAATCTGCCCCATTTCTAAGTATAGCCCAAGTCACTTGATTGGCTGAACTTTTTCTGCCCGTTGGCTCTAGACCATCCTCGGGTCACAGACTCTGAGGCTTCATTCCTCTGCTCCCACCTTGTCTCCAGGCTGCCAGGCTGCTGCCTCTGCTGTTGACCACCATTCTGGGGCCACCAATCCACCAGGCATGGCAGTGGGTCCCCGCCACTCCTCTTTCCCTCTTACACTCAGTGCCAAACTGGGCACAGGCTTGTTCTCAGAAAGTCCTTACTCACAACAGAAGCGAGACTATAACTTTTCACAGATTGATACTGAGGATTCAGAGCTAAAGGAAGAAGACTCCTCCTCCATGACTATATCAGTATATAGATATATAGATACTATTATTAATGCAAATAATAATATTGTAGATGATAACATAGATAGTCACCATATGAGTCCTACCCAGCCTGAGGTCACTCATTGGACCACCTCCCTGTTTAGTGCCCAGCTCCTTCCCACACAATAGGGGTGACATCCCTTTCCCCTGTCCCCCAGCATTTTAATCCAGAGTGTTGGCCAAAATTAGTGTAAAGAAAGGAAAAAGTTATTTCTTAACCCAATCTAAGCTCAGCTTCCTCATTTCTTTCCTAGGATCACCTTGTCCAGGATGAGTGACTATACAAATATTCTTTCCTTTTAGGAAATATCCCACACTTTCCACAGGTGTGATAGACCTAAGGCTTTAAGAAAATGCTGCTATAGCTCCATATCAATAAATTTACCAAAGCCTGGGCTATTCACTGTCAAATAACATTATCTGTGAGAGAACAAAAATCCAACTCACAATGAACTTCACCAAATTCTTCCTGACTCCTTTTCAAGCTCTCTGCTTGGCTCACCTCTCTATCACAGTTCTGTTTCTCCTGCAGACAAACACTCAGTGAAGAAGCTACAAGACCGTGAGCACCAGTGATAGAACAGAGCGTGGTTAGAACAACCAATTAGTTCATCTGTACCATTAATCCAAACTTAGAAACTTTTTCATCTTGGCAAGAGAAATCAATGCACTAAAAGATGTAACACACACCTGCTGACCAACACATATCTGCTTACTTCCTTTTAGACTTTGCCCCAAAGTTACATCTGCCCATCTGAGAAGCCTACTCAATGGTCTTTTCCTAGAACAAAGGGACAGTGAGCCTTAAGGATAGTTTAAAGATTCCACTTCTTAGAAGGCACAAAAGTGCTTGAAGCTTCCATAAGGAGTTCAAAAACATTCAAAGCTTACACTCAATTAGGTTTAGCCTGTGGCATAAGCAAACATCTCTTCCGTCTTTAGATCTCCCCTTGAAAAACACAAGTAGCGTCAGGTGCATCTAAGAAGCCATGTGACTCAGTCATATCCTAGATCATCTGTGGGTAGGTAGTCACTGTCTCCCTGGCCTTGGGCCACCACACTGCAAGGATCTCACCAACAGACTGGACAGAACAGCCCACAGAGGAGGGGGGATTCAGGGGATTCTTCTGGTCCTGCTGACCATTCCACACTTCTACTCAGCTTTCGCTCAAGCAGCAGATGGAGTTCGGTGGAGCACCCACTCTGATGTCTAGTTCTTGCCAGTGTTCCTACAATAGAAAGTCAACCATATCTGCAGCCTCTTGTTTGCTTTACGGCAACCAGAACTAATAATTTAACCTACCCCAGACATTTGTTGTAAGAAATAAGTGACATGATTTACAGAAAAATACTTTTTTATTACAAAATGCTATACAAATGTTGTTATTATTATCTTCCATAATCAAAAAAATTGCGGGTTTATTTCAGTTCACTCTTTTAAGTACTAAACTGCTGTGTCTATCACAGTATTATGAAATTCTACTCGTGGTGGTGATTTCTTAGGCTGTTACTTATATTTTCTCCATGTTCTCTCCCCTGAGTTTTGTGGGCACTTAAGATGGGAAACCTGCTGACCTAATGTCAGTGCTGTTGGCAGGAGCTGCTTTATTTTTCCAATTACTGTTCTATGATACCTGAAGATCATCTCTAAAATGTCTTGATTCCATAATGATTTTGTTATTTTTGAAACATTCCCCGAGACTGTACCATATCCAGGACTCACATCTACAGTTGCTTTGAAACTGTATAGTTGATCAAAATATTTGAGGGAACCACTGAGAAGTAAGTATAATTTTTAAAATCAGTATGGTGTCTGAATCAGTGTCCTGGCCCCTGATATGATACTTAAACCGAAGTTTTGCCTGTGGGAACTCATGCTACACAATCGTTTCATTGTTATTGAACACGATGAATATGATGACCCTGAAAATTCACAGAGTTATCTCTTTAGACCACCGCCTTATTTTTCTAACTGAAACGGTCTAAAATTTCTTCTTTGCTCTTTATGAATCATGAGAATCCCCAAAAGTCAATGTCTGAGGCTTTCTTCCATCTATTTTCACACTCAGGGAATCTTTGTAAAAGGCTGTTAGGTGCTCCGAGGGGTGTGCAGGACATGGGCTCTGTCTTAGAGTTTCATCTAATTGCAGAGATCCAGGAGACATATGTTAGGGGAAACCACAGGTGTTTCCTTGGTCTGCCTAGCTACAAATGTAGAGTAACTTTAGCTGGACTCTGAGTGTGGCTCTAGAGAGGATAAGCTCTGATGTCCTAGCAAATAAACCTCAAAATGTTAGAACAACAGTCCATAGCTCAGTTACATGATGGCCACACCTATTGGCTGGGCTCTCCTCTCCGCACTAATTTGGGATCCATCTTTGTCCATCTTGTGATGCCACCATATCATCATATCACCTGTGGCTCCCAAGAGAAGGCTGAAGGTGGCACCCCAGCTGTCCAGCGCTTCATCATGTAAGAAACAGAAGTCATGTATGCTCACATATTGTGGGCCAGGACTAGCCATGTAGTCTTGTTTAATTGCTAGTTGGCTGGAAATTGCAGGGAAGACCCTGGAGCACAGAGTGCACGACTGTAGTCACAGTGCTGGCTAATTCCTTTGCTTCCAGTTAAATCTGACCCCCGTGATTGGCACATGATTTTGCTTCCACTTCACCAAGGAAAAATCAAGTTATTAATATAATCATTTCTTCCTTTCTCATCCCTAGCTTTCTTTTACTCAACAGAGACATCCCCAGGAAGTGACTTTCCTCAGTTCTAAGGTTTGCTCTGTCACCATACTCTTCATTCTTTGACATTTTGCTACCTCCAAGCCCAAACTAAATCCCGTAATTATCTATTCTCTCTCTAACATCTTCAAATACTCACAGCAGGTGTGTATGTCAAACTCAGGAGTGCAAGAGCTAGAATTATCTTAATTTTATAATCATGTAATTTCTCAGTCCCCATTCTGTCAGGTTCATAGAAAGCTTAACTTCTTTTAGGTTCTCTCTTATCCAGTTAAGCTGGAGTTGTCTCTAATATTTGGCTCATTATGGTGGATCTGTATTTTTAAGAAATGGCTTTCTTCTGAGATGCCTCGTGCCCTTCTGTGTGTATCTGGAGGAAAAGGGGCTGGACACAGGTTAGAGATGTGCTCTTCCTCTCCCCTTGTCTGCCATATGTGTAATTTTGCTCACCATTTATAGTCTGGGTCCGATGCAGCCTCTACTACCGAGTTTTCTCTCAACCCTCCAGACTGAAGTTCTCCATCCTACTCTGTGCCTCTATCATGGCATATATCCCTTTGTACTGTGAATTGGGGTTATTGTGTTTATCTCTCAGCTCTCTTACTAAACCAAGCTCCTCCTTCCAAACGAGATCCATTTCTAACTCATCTCTATGCTAGCCTCCTAAAATAGTTGCCTTACAAGTAGGTGCTCCATAAGCATTTACAGACAAATGCCTAAAATGTCCATACATTTAAAAAGCAAATGACTCTGATATCTGAGAATTCCTTTATATTATTCTAGGAAAAAAATAAGGGGATAGAGAGGATAGTTGAAACAAGGTTTTCCCAATAGATGAAGGTGAGTAATGGACGAATAGGGGCTTATTATACTGTTCTATCTACTTTCATGTGTGTACTTGAAATTTTTCATAAAAGCAGTAGAAAAAAAGAATCTGATGTCTCATTTCAAAAAAACTTGAATAAAATGGTTACTTTCAGAGATAGACATCCCACTTCAAACAACTGAGTAGAATAGTTCATTCCGATAGGTTAATTTTAGGATACTGAAAGAATAGAGTCCAATAATATTTTTTGGCTCTCAACACATAGCTCTTTAAAAACTGGAAATTATACACATTTTCATTCACGGAAAGTTTCTCAGGGTTATTTGTAAGTGAGCAAGAACTTGGTGGTGTGGCTGGGTTCTGGGCGACGTCGCTCTCCCCACTTCAAATGTTCTATTTCCACCATGCTATTTCTAGAACATGATTTGCTGACATAATTTCTGCAAATTGGTATGGAATATTAATATTTCTATTCTGTTTAATAGCTTTAGTTAAGAGTGTAACCTTTTATTGTCCCGCCTCCCTTTGCTTTCAACACCTTCTTTGTATTTGAAATCATTTTTAAAAATATACCTTTTATTTCAGAATAATTATGGATTTATGGAAAAGTTGTGAAGCTAGGGCAGAAAGTTCCCATCTACCCAGCACCAAGTTTCACCTCTTATTAAGATCTTACCTTAGTATGCCACATTTGTCATGACGAATGAACCACATTTGATACATTATACTAGCTGAAGTCCATACTTTATTCAAATTTCCACCGTGTGACACAATGCTTCTTCTGTTCCATGATGCCACCTAGGATACTATGTTACATTTAGTCATCATTTATGAAGTAATTTTTTTTAAAGATTTTATTTATTTATTTGAGAGAGAGAGAATGAGAGACAGAGAGCATGAGAAGGAGGAGGGTCAGAGGGAGAAGCAGACTCCCTGCCAAGGAGGGAGCCCGATGCGGGACTCGATCCCGGGACTCCAGGATCATGACCTGAGCCGAAGGCAGTCGCTTAACCAACTGAGCCACCCAGGCGCCCTATGAAGTAATTTTTAAAGGAACATTTTATGTTTCTCTAGTCTGTGGTATCAACTCAATATTTTCCCAAAATATTCATCTTGCCTGGGAAATGTATGGTCCTCTTGCTCCCTTTTAAAATATTTTATTGATTCAAAATTTGACTTGGTTCTGAGCATCCCATTACAAATCGCGCTTTGAAATTTCAGGACAGGGAAAAAGAAGCCCCAACCCTCCATCTAAAATTCTCTCTCACCTCAGGGAGCCACTGGAGTTGGTCAGTGCTTCAGGCTTTGAGCTCAGGGTTTTTCTAAGCCCCACACAATGGAAACACCCCAGAGTGAGATAAAGTCTCATCCATTAATTTGCCTGCCTTCCCTCCTCAGTTTAAATTATGTCCTAGGGGCAAAGCAAGTGGCACAAAAAATGCCCCAGGAAGGGAAGAGGATGGAAGAAGAGAAACCCCCTCCTGGAGGCCTCCCACATTTGATCCTGGATATCCACTCACATCCGTCCCCAAACTGGCCACGTTGGTGTCTGACTCAAGGCTAGGAGCAAGATTACCATTATCTCAAGAGAAGCAGTGACAGTGTATTTGCTGCTCTAGGAGGGCAAATGTTTTACAATCATTACATTAAAATTTTGCTTCTTTAAATTATCGTGCCCAAGACGAAACTCCAAGGCCAGTTTCAGACAGACTGCGCCTGGGTTCCTCTGATAGTACCCAAAAGGAAAGCTGAGTGTTCAGAAAGGGACAGTTGCCGACCTCTCATTGTTCAGAGGGGCCTGCTTGGCTCTGTCCCAGGCCAAACATCATGGCCAAGGTCTCTGAGGCCCAGCCAAGTACCAAGTCTGGACAATCACATTTTCCCATTGGGATGTCACCCACCACCTCCATTCTTTTCTCCTGTGCTGCTGTTGCCCATCAACCACTTTTGTACTTGTGATAACACTGGGGAATCACCGGGTTGGCTCTCAGAAGATCCGAATGGATAGAGTAGTATGCAGCCAAACATTTCTCCAGCTTGGTAAACTATGAAATCTCCATTTGAATGCATCAACAGGTGGCTGAAACAACCAGGACTGGGGCTTCAAGGCTCTAAAAGGTGCTGAGCAGTGCAGTGAGGCCAAGGAGTCATTGGCCACTTGAACCCTGGGACAAGTTGCTGATTCTGGGTACAGGAAAAGAGGCTGAGCTTTCCCTGGGCAGAGGCCACCACAGAAAAAGAGAAACCAACAGAGATTGTGGCAGTCACATGGGGCTGAAAATTCAAAACTAGACTTGATGAACTAAGATCCTGGTGAGAGAAAGGGTCGGAGAGCTGAGCCTAGCACGTGGGTCATTTTCCCTGCAAGATATTTCCCTAATCCTAGGAGTTTAAGAAACTAAGTGAAAAGTTTTTGAAAAGCATATTTGAGTAATTGGTAATCTTGTTATACTGAGAAGACAAGGATCAGAGTTCAGGATCAGCCAGAAGGAGGGGTCCCAATGAGTAGATCAGGCTCTAACTTGGCATTGGAGGTAGAATTGGCAGAAAAAAATGCAGAATGAGGCCCAGTTCAATTTGAATCTCAGATAAACAATAAACAATTTTATAAGTATGATCCATGCAGTAATTAGGACATACTTAAAATGCAAAATTATTTGTTTTTGTTTTTTTTTTAAAGATTTTATTTATTTTTTTGACAGAGAGAGACACAGCGAGAGAGGGAACACAAGCAGGGGGAGTGGAGGAGGGAGAAGCAGGCCTCCCGCCGAGCAGGGAGCCCGATGCGGGGCTCGATCCCAGGACCCTGGGATCATGACCTGAGCCGAAGGCAGACGCTTACCGACTGAGCCACCCAGGCGCCCTGAAAATTATTTGTTTTTTTATCTGAAATTCAAATTTAACCAAGCATTCTGTGTTTGTATCTCTTAAACCTGGCAACCCTACTTGGTTAACTTGTGATGGGCAGAACAGTGGCCTCCAAAGATGTCCACACACTAATCCCTGAACTTACATGCATGTTACCTTATGTGGCAAAAGGGATTTGGCACGTGTGATTTAATTAAGAATTTTGAGATAGGGAGATTATCCTGGACTATTTGGGCAGGTCCAATCTAATCACAAGGGTCCTTATAACAGGTAGGCAGGGGTGTCAAAAGCAGAAAAAGGCAATGTTATTACAGAAATAGAGAAATAGAGAGATTGGAGCCTGCCACACTGCTGGCTTTGAAGATGGAAGAAGGAGCCATGAGCCAAGGAATGCAGGTGGCCTCTAGAAACTAGAAAAGGCAAGGAGATGGATTCTCCCCTAGAAGTTCTTGAAAGGAAGGCAATCCTGTCCACATGTTGATCTTAGCCCAGTGAAAGCCATCAGACTTCTCACAGATAGTGCTGTAAGACATTAAATTGTTTTGTTACAAGCCACTAAGCTTGTGGTAATTTGTTATTGCAGCAATAGAAAACAATACAGCAGTAGGGTAATCCTTTGGGGGAAAATTACTCAGAGATCAACAGAGTCTTTCTTACTAAAGCTACAACTCAGCTTCTAATTATCTCAGTGTATACTTGGATTAAGATATTATCCACCAAGCAGAGGGAGAAGTGAAGTCTCTCTGGAGGAAGATAGCACCATCTAGAAGTGCTAAAAGTTTTATTAGCAATGTCCAGCATTAAATAACAAAATTACTAGACAGAGCCATATGGCTGAAAATGTGAGGGAAAATATGACAACAGAAACTGTCTATAGGTGCTCCAAATATTAGAATTAGCAGGACCTTATAGCTTTGAGTAATATTATTAATTAGAAGGGTTAAATGTGGTGAAAATAGATTTTAAAAATTAAAATCTCATAAAGAAATAATAATTTCCAAAAGTTTTGGAATTATGTACTCATTAGATAGGTCTAATAGCAATTTACACACAGCAGAGAGGGCTAGTGAAGTCTAAGTCACGTCAATAAGAAATATTTAAACTGAACCATGTGGAAAATGAAAAGGAGCTATAAAAACATGTGGGACATTATAAAAACTTCTGACATTCATGTAATTGGAATTCTAGAAGGACAGGAGAGAGAAAATGGAGTAGGAGTAATATTTTAAGAATTAGTGATCAACGGGCGCCTGGGTGGCTCAGTTGGTTAAGCGACTGCCTTTGGCTCAGGTCATGATCCTGGAGTCCCGGGATCGAGTCCCGCATCGGGCTCCCTGCTCGGCAGGGAGTCTGCTTCTCCCTCTGACCCTCCTCCCTCTCATGCTCTCTGTCTCTCATTCTCTCTCTCTCAAAAAAAAAAAAAAAAAATTAGTGATCAAGGATTTTCCAAAATGATGAGAAACATCAAGCCAAAAATTTGAGAAACTCAGCAGAACCCAAGCAGGTTAATACAGGACCTGTGAGATGAAAAATGTAAAACGTTATTGAAAGATAAGCAAAGAGCATTGAACACATTGAAAGAACAGGTTTTTGAATAGAAAAACTCAACTTCATCAAGATCTAAAATTTCCCCAGGTTAATTTATAAGTTTAATGCTATCTCAGTTAAAAGAACATAGTATTAAGTGTATGAATAAAGCAAAATAGAAAATTCAGAAATAAATTCAAGGCAGGTAAAAATTTAGTATAGAAAATCTGTGGGGAAATGGTGGACTTCTTATCAAGTACTGCTAGAACAACCGGTTAAAAAAGGATAAAATTGGATCCGTACCTCACACCATATGCCAGGATTAATTTCAAATCAATCAGGACCTAAATGTAACCCCATCTATACAAGTTCTAAAAGAAAACATAAGTGAATTTCTCTTAACCTGGGATGAGAAAGACTTTACAAACTATAACTCAATATCCAGAGGCAGTAAGAGAAAATAACAGACAAATTGGATTACTTTTTGAAAAAAGGTAATTTGCCTAACAAAAACACCAAAACAAAGTAAAAAAAACTCAATGACAAAAAAGAAAATATTTGCAACTTGTATCACAAAGTGTAAATATCCTTAAATTTGAAGAACTTCTAAAGATAAATAAAATGACTAACAACTCTATCGTGTGTATGTGTGTATGTGTATGCAAAATTATAAAGCAAAATTAAATTTTAAAAGCAGGCCCTAAAACAACATAAAAATTAACAAATGAATCTATGTATTGAGTTGTTAATCACAGAGAAGAATATTTCAAGTGACATTAAAACAGTATAATGTAACAATACACCTATAGTTGGAATATATCTTAGGGTCAAGAAGAATTATAGAACATTTTAAACTATTTTCAGGAATTATATTAAGAGTAACAACATCCTGTTGGTTATTGACCACTGCATTTAGGAAATGATTTTCAGCCTAAGACAAATAATACACAAATATAAAATAAAAGATGTTAACACCACAGAATCATAAATTTGATGTGGAAATATTTCAACAAACTCATTTTTATCTAAAAATAAAATGTATTTTCTACTTCTATTAAAAATGCCAAGAAACAGAGAACAATCTAGTTTATACTGATCACTTACAACATCCAGCCTGTGGTCTCTAAAGGTCATTTCACAATAAAATAAAACAGGGCTGCTTGGGGGAAATGGCTTATTCCAGATCCAGGGCAAAAAATGTTCTAGATGAATCAGGCACATTTTGTTATATCCAGAAAACAAGGAAGTTATGCAAGGCTACTACTGGGGTCTTATGAAAAGAATTTAGTACTCAACTTGTAGGCAGTTCCACCAGCCAGAGATGAGATAATTTGAATGTTAAAAAAGAGAGTAACTGGGGCGCCTGGATGGCTCAGTCAGTTGACTCTTGATTTCGGCTCAGGTCTTCATCTCAGGGTCATGAGTTCAAGCCCCATGCTGGACTCCACATTGGGTGTGGAGCCTGCTTAGAAACAAAAAAAATCTCTACAGAGATTAACCATAATGGGTTAAGTAAGTTAAAATCCACCCATTTATAATTACACTAATAAAACCTTTGAAGAACCAACTCATTATTCTGAAAACTGGTAAAGTGAAAAATGTAGACATTTATATTGTCTCTCCCACCCATGTTGTACCTAAGAGTAATCGAATCCTTGAATAGTGCAAGTTTTTATTTGTAAAATAATTCCACCTGATAAAAAACAAGAAATGATAGAATTAGAATATTAGTATTTTGCAAACCCTAAGGAAATAATGGATCTAGCAGCAATAGCCAGAGCTGTTAAAACCCTTGGATGAACTTTATAAAGAATACATCAGGCTGACCATGTTCCAAACCACTGATCAATCTGAGCATCATCCAGAAAGAGACAACTACAAAATATACACCTCTTAAAGATGCAGTGGAAAGCACACATCAGCTGTAAGGTATTTTTTTTTTAAAGATTTTATTTATTGAGAGAGTGAGTGCAAGCTAGAGAGAGCACGAGGTGGGGGGAGGGGCAGAGGGAAAGGGAGAAGCAGACTCCCCACTGAGCAGGGAGCCCAATGTGATCCCGGGACCCTGGGATCATGACCTGAGCTGAAGGCAAACTCTTAACTGACTGAGCCACCCAGGTGCCCCTGCTGTAAGGTATTCTTAACAAAACATCAAACCCGAATTTAACAAGTCTCTGGATCTACTACCACTTTAGGAAATAACAAGAGATGAAGGAAAAAGTTAAAAAATTGCCGATGCAGGTAGCAAAATCCGGAATGTAGGAGGCTCTACAGAACCAAAGAACCAAAATTTTAAAACCCAGGTAACCCAAATATATTGCAATAGGAAAGAGAGAAAGATTGAAAGGGGGAGAGCCCCCAGAGATGTGATATAAGAGACAGATCAACCAAATATATACAGCAAGAGCCCTTGGGGAAAGAAACACTCGGACATCGAGTTTCTAAGGTACTTAGGATTGAGGACAGCCTGTGTCATCTGCAAGCAAATGTCGTGGGAGGTCATTGCTGCAAAGTGGAGTGGGGAGCCTTAGAGAAGAAAACACACAAAGAGATTTTGGGTGGAGACCCTATGGCCAAGTCGTCCCTCCTTCCAGTCATGCTCAAGGCCTAGCTGGCTTGTGAAATGTACATGCATTTTGGGGGCATATATGCATGTTACCCCTGTCTAGGATCACCTAACGGTAGCCCAAGGGTAAGCTCCTGCTGTTACAGACTTGAAACTCTGTATTCCCTTCAAATGTTATTGTCTTCCCACATTAGTCAAGTACTGCATCTTCCCATACATTACCTCATGTAATACTCACATTACCCTAACTTAGATATGATCTCTACCTTACAAATAAGAAGAGACTCTGAGATGTCGAAGATGTGTAAGTCGACGTAGATGATAAGACACCGAGCCTGAATTCAAACTTCCAATTACAAATTCTAAGTTCTATTCCCTTAAAGTCCTTATAAGTGAGGACAATTTAGCCTCTATCAGGCTGGCCTGACTAATCCTTTCCTAACGAATGATGACAAATGTTACCCCCTCCCTCCTACCCTGAACTTACCTCCATCATCAGGGAAGTCCTATAGGACTCAACACCAAAAGTAGATCTCTTGGGGAAACTTTCTTTCTCCTTCTCAGATCAATTTTATTTTGGAGTTGAAGGCAAAAGAAAACTTTTTTCTCCCCAGTCATTTTGAGATATTCAGATTAAAATGACACCCTTGTCAAAGTATTCTTAATGGTGTGCTCAGAGCTACACAAATGTAGACAGATGATGGAGGGGGAGGGGGGGTGAAGAGGAGGTGTCCCTGAATTGATTAGAGATTGCTCAAAATGGATCATGTTCAACTGAATGATCTTCATTCTCTCCATTGTTTTCTGTTCTGATGGAGCAGCATCTGACTGGTAGGTGGAGACTATTTTGTGTCTTTTTTTTAAATTTTTTTATGTAGTTGCCAATTTCCCCCACTGTGTCTTGTCCTTTGCAGACCCAGTCTTCTCTGAGGCGATTACATGTGTCTGTGTGGGAGTGGGGCTGTTCAGAGGGGTGGACCCCCAATATGGAATATAAGCCTATTAAGGTGAGGTTAAAGTCTTCAAGAAAGGACCCTGGCCAAAAGTTGTTGCTCCTCCTAATCATGATTAAAGAGGAAACTGAGAAAGGCGTTTCATAAAGATGCACTTAACTATGACTCTGAGGTGTCCCGTGCCCCAGCGCTTCCAACTGCATTGGCATGAAATTAAAATTACAAACCCATTTTGCTGGGGAGTCGATCACTGAAGTGGATGGAAGTGGATAGATATTCCACAGAAGCTCATTCCCTTTTTACATCAGCTACTAAGTGCATTGGGATAGGCAGTTAATTTTCTTGTTTAAGCTATAAAACTCGCCGTATTACACATTCCTTAAAGGGAAGAAATCACAGCAAAACAGCAAAGTGGCAGCCTACGATCAGCCAGGATTTGAGCCCCTTATTTCCATTGTTTCATTCCCCCCCAGCCCCGGCCACAAAAAGTTACAGAACAGATTATAAAAAGAACATTTTGTTCCCACCACTTAGGACCACATTAGTTGATATATTTGTAAATGAAACAAACGTTGAAATGATATACAAAATCAAAATCAGGGAACTAAATTATTAGT
The DNA here is from genome assembly GCF_011800145.1 of Mirounga leonina. NCBI lineage: Eukaryota > Metazoa > Chordata > Mammalia > Carnivora > Phocidae > Mirounga > Mirounga leonina. Next base: position 62,443,203 of record NW_023270316.1, read on the forward strand.
GCATTGGCTGGTCTATAATGACCATAGTGACACCACAGAGGCAGTACCCTTCCGGTTAATGAATTCAAAATAATGGCACACAGCTCAAGAGATCCCCTGCTTTCAGTCACCGATGCTTTGCTGGTTATTGCTTCCTTTGTCTTGACCATGAAAACTCTGAGTCTATGAGCCTGAGGATAGAAGGAATTACATGGTTTCAACAGAGAGTCCTTTCATAGCTGAATACCATTCTGTCAAGAACAGGCTGAAGATGCTTCGGGGGACTGCTCCAAACTGTTAAGTAGAAACACTGGTAAAGACCTATTTAATCACATGAAGGCAGTATTTGCCCACTGACTGCCTAAATGAGATTCCTCTAATCTCATGTCAGTGGTTAGTTATTGAAAGGTTAGTTGTTAGGTGAATTCTTGACCATTCAGACGTACAATGAACGGGATCAAGTCTGCATGGACCCAAATTTATAGTTTCGATTTCAGACTCACTGTTTTGGCCAGTTAACATCAGCAGCATCTTTTTTGGAATATTTGCTTTAAGAAGTATAGCCCCTATTTAAGAAACTATCATAAGCTAAAACAAGAGTAAAAAAAAAAAGTTCTTGGGCCGTCTGGGTGGCTCCGTCAGTTAAGCATCTGCCTCCCTCTTAGGTCATGATCCGAGGGTCCCTGAGTCCTTGCTCAGTGGGGAGGCTGATTCTCCCTTTGCCCCCCCCCCAATGCTCATGCTCTCTCTCATGTGTGCTCTCTCTCTCTCGAATAAATAAATAAGATCTTAAAAAAAAAATTCTCGTAATTCAACCAGAAGGTTGTCAGTGATGTTGACCCGATTTAGAAACTGAACGAAAGACAACTTAGCTTAGCCAGTATCTTTTGGCACACATGATATCCATTCTTAAGTTTGGGCCTTCTGAGTTTTTTATTTGACAGAATAATTAACACTCATTTCATTGAGTGTTTCCACTCGAACACTTTATGAAGACTTGCTAATTTATAACAAATGAATTACCATTACAATGATCTGGAAGAAGGAAGAAAAGAAAAGTAGGAGAGGCATTTTCTCTTTATCAGGATGTAAATGGATAGGCCATTTGTTAAACACTTCATAAATGGATCTGTCATCTAATCTCAATTAAAAATCATCTCTCATTTTGGGGAAACTTAAATCGGGAAGTTCACACAACAGTAAGGCACTGTACATGGGTAGAGTAATCATTCCTTAGTACAAATCTAGGTATATCATAGGTGCTTGCTGACTCTTTCTTGTATATTAATTAATTAATTTACAAATGAACTAATTGTAGGACTTCACATCAGAGGCCCTAATTTTTAATAATATAATGAAGAAACACTCATGACCCAGGAAGCCTACTCTCTGAATTTAAAATAGACCAACATTTTATAATATTTGCTTCAAATGTTTCTATGAAATAAAACATTACAAAAAACGGTGAAGTTCTTTACATTTCCCTTTTCAATGTCTACCCTCTCCCTCTTTCCACAGAGGCAATCCTAGATATTCATTTTCTAAGAGCTAATATTAGTCAGTACTTAGAGAATGTCAAAGAGCAAGTATGATCAGAGGGCTTTCTGTTGGCTATAATTAGAATATTCAGAACCCTTCCTGAGATGTAGGGGCAACCTAACAGGAATCATGGAGAAGGGAGATCATATATAAGCTCAAAGTATGAGTATATTGTGTAACTTTAAAATGTCCGTTTGTGGGGCACCTGGGTGGCTCAGTTGGTTAAGCGACTGCCTTCAGCTCATGATCCTGGAGTCCCAGGATCGAGTCCTGCGTGGGGCTCCCTGCTGAGCAGGGAGCCTGCTTCTCCCTCTGACCCTCCCCCCTCTTGTGTTCTCTCTCTCTCATTCTCTCTCTAAAATAAATAAATAAAATCTTTAAATAAAATGAAATGTCTGTTAATGGGTGTGTGCGTGTTACTGTAAATATTTCTAAAAGCTATTTTCTAGGTGCCAAGAGTCTGAAACAAAGATAAAAACTACATTCTCAGACCAATGAACATGATTTTCCCACTTTATCTCTAAATGAACCATTTCAAGTTGAAGACTAGAAGATGTGAAAAGTGATGAGGGCATAGAAGATTATAAGTTTTTCGTCAAGCATTTAGGAGCTGCATTTTATAAAGCATTTATAACACTGTAGATAAGATGTTAAGGAAAGCAATTATTACCCTTCAGATCTTGAAACAACATTTTCCAAGGTAATGTTCCCTGTTCCTTCCAACCAAATCAGGTAATCCTGTCATCCATTCTCATTATAAACTTCTACATAACTTATTATAATTGTAATTAAACTACTTTGTGAATAATTTGTTTGCAGTTTGCTTCCCTAGGTATTGTAACTTTCATGACAATGGGATCACATCCATTGAGGTCATTGACATGTCACCAGCCACCCAGCATAACTTATTTTGGAAAAAAAAAGAAACAGAGAGAGACAGAGAGTAAAAAAGATTACTGAGCATTTGAACTGGAAAAATAGTGCCCATGTCAGGATACTTAATGCAAGTGCTCAGATGGCAAACACCACATTCTTATTGTTTCCTCTTAGTCCACACAGTCAAGCAGTATGCTTGCTCTCAGACAAGTTATGTGGGTTCGGAACTCTCTCCTCGCCCACTCAGCTCAACCAGCTCACTGAATGCCTCTTATGTTTCAGGTTGATACCTTCTGCTGCCCCTTAAGTTCCATATTCTCAAAGGCTCAGAAAAATAATTTTCTACCAACACTTGTACCCATCTTAAGGATAGAAGTGTAGGAGGGAAACTGAGAGCTTCGATAAGTGGAAAAGCAGGATTAACCAAGCGAAGGGAACCCAGTGACCCAGGTGGTTGGTGTAGAATTCACTGTCAACCAGCAGCAGTTCCTCAACATCCGTCCTTCAATTTCCTTGTTCTTTTTGTGTGGAATTTTTTTTTTCTGGGATGTGATTGACATATAACATTAGATAAATTGAAGGTTTACAATGTGTTAATTTGATGCACGTATATATTGCAATATGATTACCACCATAGAGTTAGCTAACACCTCCAGCACGTCAAATAATTATCATTTGGTTTTGTGGTGAAAACATTTAAGATCTAGTCTCTTAGCAACTTTGAAGTATATAATACAGTATTGTTAACTATAATCCCAATGTTGTGCATTAGATCTTCAGTATTTATCTATCTTCTAGTTGCAGCTTTGTACCCTTTGACCACCATCTCCCCAATTTCCCGGGCAACCACCATTTTGCTCTCTGTTTCTATGATTTTGGCTTTTCTAGATTCCAAAGGTAAGGGATATCATTCAGTACCATACAGTATTAGTCTTTCTCTGTCTGACTTATCTTACTTACAATAATGCCCTCTAGTTGCCTCCATGTTGTCAGAAATGGCAGGATTTCCTTCTTTCTCATGGCAGAATAATATTTCATTGTATATATATGCACCACATCTTCTTTATCCACTCCCCTGTTGGCAGACACTTAAGTTGTTAGGGAGAAAGAGTCAGGATGCCTCTCGTTTCTGCTTGAAGAACTGTGGTGACATTTCTAAGTTTATGAGAAAAGAACTGGTTTATGGGTGGGGCAGGTGTGAGATCTCTGAGACACATTTTTGGGATAATGAACTTGGTAGACTCACCAGTTCCAGAGAGAACACATTCCTGGCACAAAAGCAGAGTCCACATGACCAACGACAGCACCAGTTGGATCTGCAGACAGCTAGTGCTGAGACTCCCTTTGATGACCTCCATCTTTTCAACTGCAATGTCCTAATAATGTTTTCCAATCTAAGGAAACTGACTCGGACAGGTAATTGAAAGAGAGAGAAAAGATAATCTCTCTTTAGCTAGCTCTTTTCATCTGCCTAGGAAGTAGTTCCCAGGAAGAAATATTTGAGTAGGAGAACCAGATAAGAAGGCCCAAACATTTTTCTTCTCATTTTGAGGTGGGTTTCTACCTAAGACCCCATTACTTTGGTTAATCTCAGATAGTTAACTTTGAGTTCATGTTTTCTTCCAGTGATTCCCTTTAATATGGTCATTTAATATATAAATACCAAAGAACATATATATTTTTTCAGAAAACTACTGGGTTTCCTTGTTAGTACAAAAAACAATGAAGTGTCGACTGTGTCTGAAAATATTTACTTTGTGTCTTCTGCACAGAGTGTGGCTCATCTGATGTGTAATCAAATCAAGAGATTTCACACTGTTCTATAGCATCTGACACAAATCCAATACCCTTGAGAAAGCAAATCAGAAATGATCTGAATTCTCTCCTGAAGCAGTATCTGAAAACTGGGAGAGCGTAAGATCTATGGCAGAGTTTTCCCACGAGCTACAAACTTCCAAGCAACACATCGCGTAGTCTGTTCAAATTACTACACTTAGGATTTTCTTTGAGTGAAAATAAATTGCCATCATTACTTGCGTTTAAAAATTATTCAACATAATTTCTATATGGCCCCCCAAACACGTGGCTTAGACTCATAAATCTAATAAATACTTAGAACTTAATGCCGCTGATACAGGGGCTTATCTCTTCAGGCTTGTCTCCATAGCCTACTAAATGATAATCCTAATTAAAACCCTAATTATGTTTCTGCTCAGAGTATTTTTAGATAGACTTAACATTTGATCTGTTTAGTCTAGTTTTACAGGTGGCAATAGATTAAGAACAGGTTTTAAAATAAGATATGACTATTACATTTCTAATAATAGGCGATTGTGGTCTCAGAACCACTTTTTATTTAGTGACGCATGGAACAACTCTTTGATGATGGTAATTGTGCCCACACACCCTAGCCCTACACTGGGAAAATAGGCCACCCTTTGTAGTCAGTGCCTTATTTCTACCATATAAACTTTAGCCCTTTCAATTCAGGATCTTGAATTTCTTTTCCTCTAAAATAACCTAGCTTTTCAATCCTGCCCAAATCCTCTGGTTACATGTTCCCAGGGACACTTGTCCTGATATTACCTCCATTGCCTTACTATCCCTTAGCAAAAAAGTCACTTGCTTTCAAAGCAACTTCTCAAGCTTGGAGTGTGCCTTAGACTCACCCAGGGAGCTCATTAAAAAAATGCAAATTCCCAGGCTGCACCCAGAGGCGTTCCACCTTTTATGTCTTTCAGGGGTCTGGGAACCTGTATTTTAAACAACAACAAAAATCTCAGGTGTTTTTGGGGACGGATTTTGAGAAACATTGCTTTAAAAGACTTATTTTTCATTTCCAAATACACAGTTTGAAATTTTCCATCATGTTTACGGTTCTTTTCCACAAATGACAACATCCTATAATTATAAAACATTAGACAAGTAGATAAATACAAGGTGTTATTTTTATTATTTTAAATATTTTTCTAGGGTAAACATGGCTCCACCACAAATCAACCCAATTCTTCCCTCACTTTATAAGGTAGAAAAAAGGAAGGAAACATCAAGACTTATACAAAGAGGCAGAAAGAGACTCCAGGCCAGTCCACTTTGGCTGGGCTTGGGGTAGACTATCGTTCCACTGTCTCTACTCAAGAGGCACGTTCAGTCCGCCAGTATTTTGATGTCCAGATGATTCTGATGCATGTGAGTCTATAACCATACCTGACAAGGCAGGTAGGCCCCTCAGACTGTCCATTTGTCTGATTATAGCTTGACCATGTCATGCACTTCTGTCTCCAATTCTACTGTCAAAAACGGATAATGAACTCTAAAGACAAGTTGGGGTTTACTTTATTTTTGCAAGGACAAAATCAGGACAGCTTTAAGCTACTCAGGATATACGCAAAAGTTTTGGAGAAGGTGACCTCAAGTGACACTGGTTCACAGAGCCAAAAGTTTGGTGTCTTAAAATATTAAGCCATGGTAATAGGATGTTTGAGTTTAGTACTAAAGGGCACTTGAGTTATTACCTGTGAGTGCATTCTATAGGCTGTGCCTTTGGTAATGATATCTCTTACACTCTTATGCCATTCAGAAAGAGTGAGTCAGCCATTCACTAATATTTATTTACGAACTTTTACTATCAATATCTACTGTGTACTAGGCAACAAAGAGACAGACAGAGAGTAATAAGAAATAGCCCTGGCCTTCAAGAAACAGACCCTGCATTTGGGGGAAATTACCATCTGAGTGTGGTATGTGCTATGCTAGAAGGAAGCGTGGGTCACCAACGGGTGCAGGCAAGGAGACACAGAGAAGAGAAAGTAACCAAAAAGGGCTTCCCAGAGTGAGGACACTAGCGCTGAGTTTTGACGGACAAATAGAAGTTAGCCAAGAGGATTATGTGGAGGGGAGATGGTGGCTGCCATTGGGCAGACACTTTGTGTGCAACAAATAGAATCTCAAAAGACTATGGCTCAATTTGAAATGCAAGTAATTTTTTTAATGCTAGAGAAGAGAGGAAAAACCACATCCAGATGACATGCAAAGAATCTAGCATTTTTCTAATATACTGGCTACAACAGCCTTTGAAAGATTTTAGGTAAGGGATCAACATGGTAGAATTGGGTTTCATTCATTTATCGATTTGCTTCCACAAATATCTGTTACAAACCAACTGGGTGTGGGGCATTGTGCCATGCTAAGCGCTGAGAATATAGTGCTGAAGAGGACAGAAATGGTCCCTGCCCTCAGGAAGCTTAAATTCTGACAGAAAAGACACACAATAAGCAAGTAATCAACAACAAAAGAAGAAAGAATCACAGTTGTGTTAAGTATTAAAAGGCAAATAAAGATGGATATGGGACAACAATGGGGGGAACTGATGGGGAAATCTCTTAGGATGTGACATAGAAGTTGAAGTAAGACAAGGAGCAAGTTAGGATTTGGATTCATCTGTTGATTTACTTCAGTAAATATTGCTTACATACCAACTTTGGAGTGATTTGGGAGAACTGAGTGAAGTGCATTCTAAGCAGAGGTAAGAAGAAAGGAAAATGTCCCGAGGTAAGAAAGAGGTTGGCCTAAGAACTGACAGAAGACCAGACTGTCAGGCGTACGGTGGACAGACAGGGGACAGCACGAGATGAAGTGGGGAAGGTGGACAGTGAGACACCATGGGAGTTTTAAGTAGAGTGACATGCCTTGATTTTCTTCTGTAAGAACATTCTGACTAGTGTGTGGGAAGAAATGGGTGGCTGCTGGTGAGGGTAAAGCAGGCCTGCTAGCTGGGTTCTTTTGGTGGCACAGGTGAGAGGTGAACATGACTCAGACAAGATAATGGTTATGGAGATGGGGAGAAGTTTTAGGGTTCGCCTTGGACCCAGTAGGAAGAAGAGAGCCTTGCAAAAAGCACACTGCTATTTATAACCGTGCTGGTTAATTACTGCCAGAGCCCAAACTGGAAACCAGGTCTTTCCACTCCTTGGCAGTGTTTTTTCCACTCCACTCTGTAGAGTCCAAAGATCTCTAAAGTTTGGGCAAATCCTTTTTTTTTTTTTTTTTGTTCTCAGTCAAATTGCTTTGACTTGAAGTGCTGTCAAGAAGTATAACACATCAGCGACAGGGATATTCCAGGTGAAATAAAGGGAGAAAGAGTGAGCAACAATTATGTATGGTGTTGGGGTTTTCATTTTTTCATTCACTTATTTACTCATAGATGGTTTTTATTTGGAACATATTTACCCTGATGCTTTTGTTATATAAGAATGTGGAATAAGTTATCCGTAAGCGCGAATATTTTTCTTTTAATGCCCTAGAGGATGTTTGCTGTGTGCTGAAGAGAGGTCACAAGATTGGCTTGGTGGCCTTGCTGTTTGCACGGGTCTTTGTAGGATGAGAAACAAAGGAGCAGAAGGAGCATAGCAGTGTCCTGTGCTAATTCCAAGCACTCCTGGAGGTTTTGAAGAATGGTGTTTTTGGTTTTGTTTTCGTTTTTTTCTGGTCTGATCTTCCTCTGGATCAGGACACCCAGACCTGAGGACATGGAGGAAGAACCCAATTCCCTTGTAAGCAGTCTGGGTGCTCTTATTTGCCCCATATACATCTGGCATCAGGCTCATCTTTTTCTACACCTTTGCTCTCCCAAGGCAGATCCTTCCACTCTCTTCTTTCACTCTCTTTCTCTCCCACACCCACTTGCAATAGTCCTTAACAATACATAAGGGGAGGAAAAGACAAGATAAAATATTTCAGGGAAAAAAATGGTAGAAGACATTTGCTGTTACATTCACCACATGTAAGTGCCATTCATTATGTATTGTTCCTTCAAATTAGTAGCTTCGTCTAATTGAGCTATGCTGCTCTCTTGAAAGCTCTCTATCAATGTCAAAATCAAAGATAGAGGGTGGAGGAAAGACTGTTTGGGAAGATGGTATTTTAAATGTGGATTTATCTCAAGGAAATGCCATTCTTCTTCCATCTGCCTTTGTAAGCCTTTGTTCTTAGTGTGTTAAGAACTCCACCAAAGTTAGTGGTTTTAACACAAGTCCCAAGGAGAATTCTTCTTGGGAGTTAGACACATGAAATTGGTGGGTTGGGACTCATTGTGTGATGTGGAGGAAGCCAGAGATCTGGATTCAGAGTTCAAAGTCTGCCACTCAATTGCTCAGTAAGTTGAGGTATATTGGATTAGAGCTAAATCCTAGAGCCCATCCTCCCTGGGGACATAAAGTCACTTCACATCTCTGGGCCTCATCTTTATCATCGGTCATGAGGAAAGCTAAAGGACATCAATTGACCAAGCATTCAACTGAGTACCCATGCCATTTAGAACCGATGAGGTAGGAATTATTCTTCCAGTTTTACAATGAGGAAACCAAGGCTCCACAAGTCAGTCTAATTTTAAGACCTGGGCTCTTTCCATGACATGTGTCATCTTCTGTGATTTCCACAAACATTTCGCGTAAAATTCACTTTTTCAAAGTCCATATTTATAGTTTACACTGTAACAAACCCAAGAAGTACACTCAAATGTGTTTTATTACACAGGCTACAACATTGGAGATGTTATATTCATCACTTTCTGCTGTTGAGTTTATTGACTTTATGGGGAAAATGTCCTAATGTTCCCCTGCCTGCCTTCTCTGCCAAATTCAAAGGAATCACAGACAGCAAGCAGAGTTGTTAAAAAACAAAACAAAACAAAACCCAAAAAACAAACAAAACAAAACAAAAACACCATTACCTTTTGCAGCTGCTTGCCTGGTGTATTAGTTATCAATTGCTGCATAACAAGTTATCCCAAAATTTAGAGGCTAAAATAACATTTGTTATTTCACAGTTTCTACAAGTAGGCCATCTGGGCATAGCTTAGCTGGTTCTCTAGGTCGGTCCCAGGCTGCAATCAAGGTGTTAGCTGAGGCTGCAGTCATTGAAAAGCTCCACTAGGGACGGATCTGCTTCCAAGCTCACTCACCTGGTGGTACGATTCAATTCCTCACAGGCTATTGACTGCCGACCTCTCTCAGTTTCTTGGCACATGGGCCTCTCCACTGGGGCTGTTCACAAAAGGGCAGCTGGTGTCATGAGAGCAAGCAAGCGAAAAGAGCCACAGAAAATGTGTCCTAGCGAGACAGAAGTCACAGTCTTTTCAAAATCTTATCTTGGAAGTGACATCTTATTGCCTTGCTGTATTCTACTCAACAGAAGCAAGTCACTAAGTCTGGCCCTATATTCAAAGGTGGAAGTTGCACAAAGACATGGACATTTGGAAGTAAGGATCTTTGGGGACCATCTTGGATGTCGGCTTATCACACCGGTGGACCAGTACATTCCAAACACTGTAAAGCCAAAACAAAATTGAGAAATGACTTGATGCTGAAGGCAAGAGCACTGTTGTCACCCCTAACTTCAAATTTCACATTTTTGCATTCAGCAGGATCATTGTTTTCATTGATTCAACTGGCAGTATATTTCACTTCACACCAGTAAGTTCATATTTTAAAAATATCTCTTTTTACCTGTGTATGTACTGTACTTCTCTGAAAGAGTCTGTTGCGGGGAGTGAGGGGCTGGAATGTCTCTGCATACAACACAACATATGAAATGGTCTGGGTTCTTTCATGCACCACAGAAAATGAGGGGACTGGACTTTTAAATTATATTAAGTTTCCTTCCAGCTGTAAAACATGTTTTTCTCATCTGTAAAATGGTCCAACTGACTCTTTTCCGACAACCTCACAGATGTGTTTAGCAGAATTAAACAACTGATAATGGATGTAAATGTGTTTTTGTAAAATTATAAAATGCTGTTTTATAATATGCATTTTAATTTCTTTTTTTAATGAGAAAATGCTATTCCCCCTAGAATTTTCCAATGTTGACCCTGCATGCAACTGCCGGGTTCTCTGAGTTGTTTTGAAGGAGGTGGGAGGACAGTTGGGAAGAGCTTCCTGAAGGAAAAGGTGACCACATCCAATAGGCTGCAGTGATTGGTCGACACCTCCTTGTGACTGAGGTGAGATCTGCTTCCAGCGGATGCTCTGAAAATGACCAGGGCGCACAGACTGCACCTTCAAAATTTGAGTGACAGAAAGTGACTCAGAACTGGGGAGGATGTTTCCTCTAGGTAACCTGGCTAAAAATAATATGATCACAAGCAATTTAATTCAAAACAAGATGGCAGTGATGAAAATGAACAACTTGTGTCAAGATGAATATTTGGTTTGAATCAATGATTTCTTAAAACAAAATGAATAGTTTTCAAATGCTGTGTTTTTTCTGTAGTGATATTTGCATGCATCACCTACCAATTTTATAACTCTTTCTGAAAATGTGAATTATTTTTGCTTTTTAAATAATTTATTAGTAGATAGATATATTTCTTTCCTCCCCCCCCCCCTCAGTTTTCTCCTTCCAATACATTTTCTGCCAATGAATAATTGTACTCTGTGGAGTTCATCATTGTGGAAATGTGGGAGCAATTTAAAGATTGTTTCCAACTCCAGATATTACAAATAGTACAGGACAGGGACATTTGGCTGAAATAATTTCCAAATTCAAAATGATAAAAGTAGAAAAAATCTCTTAAGAGACATAAATATCAATTGGGGCTATTTCATTTGGATCACATTATTATCTCAACCAAATTATTGTCTTAAGTTACTTGTTCTTTTGTTTTTTCAAAAATACATTTCAAATGTTGGCATCTTGAGGGAGTCCCAGGATGCAGGGCTCTGGGCAGAGAATCAACATCTTCACCAAGGACAGTAGCCCCGGGTACAGGGACAAAACAACTTTCTGAGTGACTACCTTAGGAAGAAGGGGGACACAGAGGAGAGCTTGCAAAGATGGCTTATAAATACTTGTAAGATGCCCCCAGGAACACCCAGGAATTAGGTTAATGGGGCTTTAGGAAAATTGGATGTATTGCACTGTGTAGGTAAGTTCAAAATGACAGTGAAATTGAAAACGTCACTGTTAATGCTTTCTTGTGAGATTTAGGGAGACTCAGATTGTACAGCTATAAGTCATTATTTTCCTTTTGCTACCCCCCTGCCATTCATTTTAAGATTGTGATTGTCAAGGTGGGATGCAAAGATGATCTGGTGAATCTAAAACTGCTTTAACAAAAATAGTTTATATTTAAAAAGGTGATTCATTGAAGTATGGGAAAAATATTTGCACTTCTCTTTTTATGTATTATCATAT